>NW_023270464.1:9415457-9458103 GCF_011800145.1 Mirounga leonina
CGCGCTTCAGCTCCGAGGCGCGGGGCAGGACGGGCCGGGCCGGCTGGCTTCAGCCCCGCGGCGGGGGGCAGGACGCGCCGCGAGTGCGGCGGCGGCGGCGGCGGCGGCCCGGCGGGCGGAGCGGCACGGGCATGGCCGCGCGCGGCCGGCGCGCCTGGCTCAGCGTGCTGCTCGGGCTCGTGCTGGGCTTCGTGCTGGCCTCGCGGCTCGTCCTGCCCCGCGCCTCGGAGCTGAAGCGAGCGGGCCCGCGGCGCCGCGCCAGCCCCGAGGGCTGCCGGCCAGGGCAGGCGGCGGCGGCGGCTTCCCAGGCCGGCGGGGCGCGCGGCGATGCGCGCGGGGCGCACCTCTGGCCCCACGGCCCGGCCTCGGATGGCGGCCCGCGCGACAGGAACTTTCTCTTCGTGGGAGTCATGACCGCCCAGAAATACCTGCAGACCCGCGCCGTGGCCGCTTACAGGTGAGTCCCTGCTGCCAGGACGCCGACTCCTGTATCCAGCATCCCGGCGGGCGGCCCTGCCGGTACTCCCTTGGCTTGAGTCTTTGCCTGCTTTCCAGACCCGAAGCTCCCGGGGTTCCTGTGGGATCGGGGTGCCCCTTGGGCTATGGATGTCAGACATTGGAAGCAGAGGTCAGAGGCGGGGTGGTGAATGCGACGCCCAAGAGAATGGGCTTTGGGGTCAGGTGGACCAGGTTGGCTCCCGTGGGTGTGGTCCTCAGCCTGACTTTGTGTAAGGCACTTTAGCTTTCTATGTCCCAGCCTTCTTCTTTGTTAAGTGGATCTGACTGAACATATCTCCCTCATAAGGTTGTTGGGAAAACTCTTAGCACACGGTGTCTGTGACAGTGGTGGCACGGATGGTTACCGTTTGATTCTCTGAACTAGGCACCTTTGCTCTTGCAGAGCAAGAGCCAAGGTAAGTTAATCTGGTCAGAGCCCTTCCAGAGTATACTTGCAGATACCACTGGTAGAAGCACTCTTGTAAATGAAAGGGGATGCCCCCTACACGCTCGACCCCACCAGTCTGTTGAGTTAATGGAAAGAGAACCTTGGGAAAAGTAGTTCTTGGCCCATGGTAGGTTGGGGGTTAACTAGCTCAGCTTAGGGATGTGTGTGTGTTATCCAGTATCTGGGTCCTGGTTGGCCATATGAGTCATAAAAGTGGCTGGAATCATGTTCAGGATTAACAGAGGGATTAACTAAAACAACCTTTAGACGGGCGATCATTTTGGAATAGCAGATTTGTATTGGAGTGAATTTGAGGTAGAAGGGTGTGAATCCAATAAAGGGATGGAACCTTGTACGTGTGAAGTACAGAAATGCTTACTGTATGGACAAGATTTGGGATTCATCCAGCCACAGAACAAACCAATGCAGGGAGGTCCTCTGAGAAGGAATTTGCAGAGCAGTCAGTGCTGAGCAAGGCCAAGCTGGTTGCTGTTGGTTCTTAATTTATAACCAGTACCTTTGAAACTTCGGCTTTTAAATTTAGTCCTGGTGTAAATGTCCAGGCATTAAATATGAAGGGAAAAACTTCTATGGATCTTTATTCCTCTAAGGGAGGAAGTACAGGCTTGAAAAAGAAGACGAAAGAGCAATAAAGAATGTCAGCACTCTCAGTGCATCGACTCCCCATTCCTACATGTTTCTGTGAGGAACTTATTTAAGTCCAGAGTCCAGGTTCTGCCAGGAAGGAACCTGAAAACCTTAGAATGTAGCCACTTACTATAAATTTAGACTGTGTTAGTGATTGAGGGATCCCCAGCTGAAGATTTACTCCCAGATCTCCCATGATTTACCTGGAATTTTATGCAGATTGTTCTTTTGTGCCAAGAGAAATGGCTCCATCTGAAATTGGGGATGAGCAGTATAAATTGTTTACAGAATGGTTTTGAAAGTAAGTCCACCTGACTGCCACTGGGTGACAAGCCCTGTGAAATCACAACTTTGGAGACAATTTTCAAAGTAGTTTGGACAAATACTAGATTGCCCACCAAACATATATTTTCTTGGGTTCAGAATGCGTATACACAAACCAGTAGGGGTCCTGGTACACCAGCAATACTCAGAAAATGTAATGCAAACTGGACCTACTCTTTTACACTTGGAGATGATCTTTTCCCTAAGCCCATGCTTGACACTCTTACTTTTGGTCTCCTTTTCCAAATCTCCTGCTTCATCTTTTTTGGGTGTAGGATTTTTATCTCATTGTTTATTTTCTTTTAGACACTTAATGGAAAGTAGATACACAGTTTGTCCTCTGGCCCCAGTTCTTTCTTCTTTGTGACAACTCTGTCTTTCTGATAAAGGGAAAAACCCTTATGTGGAAACAGTGTATCCTATCCAGGCATTCTGTCAGCTTTCCTGCAGCTCTTTTATCTCTTTAAGTCCCATTACTTGAAGCTTGGGGGTGGACTTAGCTTTTCCGTTAAGATCCTCTGCTTCTCAGCCCGACAAGCCTCTGTTTAGACCGTTTGCAGGAGATGGCACAAGACGGTTTTAGTCTTTTTTTTTTTTTAAGATTTTATTTATTTATTTGAGATAGAAAGAATGAGAGATAGAGAGCATGAGAGGGAGGAGGATCAGAGGGAGAAGCAGACTGCCTGCTGAGCAGGGAGCCTGATGCGGGACTCGATCCTGGGACTCCAGGATCATGACCTGAGCTGGAAGGCAGTCGCTTAACCAACTGAGCCACCCAGGCGCCCCAAGACGGTTTTAGTCTTAAGGAACTTTTGGGGAAGGGCTGAATTGGGATGGAGGTTACAGTGTGTAACTTATGATTATGGCTGTGCTGTGCTTTGCAGCCCAGGCCGAAACTCCACACTCAGCTCTTAAAATGGAAATTGCACGCCGTTTGGCATAAAAGTCGGCTTGAATCTTACAGCACGAGGTAGAACTCCAGTTTGGCACTGGGTGTGCTCAGTTGTACTTCTCCCCTAGAAGGCAAATTCATTCTTTACCTTAAGAAAAACTTTAACGTTTTTTAGTTTAGTTTTTTTTTTTCTTTTTAAATAAAATTACTGTTTGGCTTTATGGGTTTAAGGAGATGCCAGCATTTTTAGTAAGATGGCGGTATGGTGTACTTTTATGCTAAGGTACTGAAAATGTCAGAATTTAGGTTTGGGGACTAGTAATTGTCTGAGATCCAGAAAGGAGCTATAAAGCCTTTGGGAAATTCAATGAGATAGGCCTGTCTGCACTAAAGTTAGTGCATTTTAATGCTGGAACAGCCCCATCATTGCAGACTTTTATTTTCTTAACCTGCCAAATGATTGAAATTGGGAGAGGAGCCACCAAGGAATGTTAGTGCAGCGACAGCTGATAGCATGCAGGAAACAGATTTTTAAATGCAGGCAAAACAAAACTCAAAAAGCGTAGCTGATCAGAGACTGAGCAGGGCTAGCTTCTTGCAAAGGCCTGAGCAGACACCATAGCTGTGAAGTTCATAGTAGTGATCCTGCTTCATAAAAATACTGTTACACTTAAGATTCATCCCTTTGTTCAACAAATACATACATGGCTCCTCTGGGTCCAGACTGTCAGGGACACAACGGTGAAGATGCTTGTTCTCATGGTGCTTGTGTTCTAGTGGGAGGCAAGATACTGAAAGAATTAATGATGGGTACTATGGAGAAAATAAAACAGGGTAGGGAAACGGTGGGGTGGTGTCTAGAGAACTTGGTATTTGGGCGGCAGTCTGATGGTGAGGAACTGGTTGCATGAATATCATTGATGAGCGAGGGGGCAGAGGGAAGAGCTGGTGAGTTACAGAC
Source organism: Mirounga leonina (assembly GCF_011800145.1). Lineage (NCBI taxonomy): Eukaryota > Metazoa > Chordata > Mammalia > Carnivora > Phocidae > Mirounga > Mirounga leonina. Next base: position 9,419,229 of record NW_023270464.1, read on the forward strand.
AGCAACCAACTTGGAAGGGAATAAACGAAGGCCAATAAGAGAAAGTGGACGAGGCCCGATAATGTCTGGTCTCATGGAATTTTATCCTAGATGAGTAAGAAAGCCTTTGGAGGGCTTAGACAGGAAAGGGAGGTGATGGCATTATGTCCTAAAAGTTAATTCTATCCATTGTGTGGAGACTGGATTGTAGGGAAGCAAGGAGATTTTAGGAGGTGGTCTGGCTGGAGGTGGGGGTGGCAGGGGGTGGCACAGGGTGGCTGTAGTAACAGTCACCATGGAGAGTCATGGAGAATTCCAGGGGATCTGCTGGAGCGGAGGTCAGGATGTGCTGATGGAATGCTGGTGAGTGGTGAGGCAAAGAAAAATCAACAGTGCCTTCTAAGGTCTTGCCCTGAAAGACAAGTGTGAGTGGGGAAGGAGGTGAGTCAGCAGGTCTGGTTTTGCACAGGACAAGTTTGAAGAAGGCTTTTAGACACACAAGTGGATGTATCCTTAGCTTTATGAATGTAATGAATTTACGAAGAGATTGAGAAAAGATTAACATTTGAGGTGGTTCCAGTGCTGGAGCTCTGAAGCTGTCTGAAGCTAAAATTGCCTGAGGGTTCTGGGTAGCTGGGGTTCTGCAAATACATAGAGAAATTGGTTTTGACTCATCTATAGAGTATTTGTATTCTCGGTAATTTCACTTCAAAATGGTACCTTGATTCCGCCAGAGGGATTTATTATGCCAGTTAGTAACAGATCATCAGAACCCCTGTGTTTTTGGTACTAGCCACAGTTCATATTATTTCCGTATTTTTTTCTTTGTTCTTAGTTTGATAGACAGGAATTCATGTAGTTCAGTTTTTACTTTTCTGATTTTAGGGTTACCCCCCCCCCCCCCCCCCCGCTGCCCCAAGCTCAGAAAGTTAATGCCCTGGAGAGATTTTTAAAAGCAACATTTTTTTTTCTCTAATTCTGGAAGGGGTAGAAATCATCTCAATCTCATTTTTTCCCCCAAACAGCACATTGTCTCAGCAGCATCTGTTGAATAAGCTCCCATTTCCCTACCAATATGAAATGCCATCTTCATCATACTCAAAATTCCTGGGTATGTTTTTGGACTTCTTATTCTGTTCCACTGATCTTTCTCTCTGTTCTTATGCCAGTACCACCCATTGAAATTATTGGAAGTTGAATAATTTTTTAATATCCGGTAGACAAGTTCCTCTTTGTTCCGCTTCTGCTTCAAACATTTCTTGGCTACACTTACCTGTTCTTGCTGGGAGAGTTTTGATACCATTCAGGTTTTCTTTTTAATTAATGGTTTGATAAAAAAGAAAAAAAACATGCTTACTTTGCTTTTTAGTCCTTTCTTATGCCCAGAACTCTAAGCTAATCCAACACCTTTCATTTGTCTTGGTTCTTACCTCCCCTGGGCTGAAGATGGGGAACCGTTTTGTTCTTTCTTTACTTTCTCAGAGGAAAGCGGTGGATGGTTTCCCTTCTTTGCCCTGGGAGTGATAAAGGGCACCGTTAAAGATTAGCATCAGTCTATAGGGAACTGTGGGAAGAAAGTTTGAGAAACACTAGCTGTAGCTATAGGAATCTCACTGCAAGATGTTGTAGTAGTTAATGGCCTTTTCCGAATGCTTCCAATGAAGGCACACTGTTTTTTTTACCAACCTTAATGAGCAAATCTCAGAGTTCCTTTTCTTATTCTTGAACTCAGTAAACCATGCTTATCTTGAAAACAGTTTAGAGCAGTACTTTCTCAGATGGAATTCAGTTTGGCAAAAACTTACTGACTGCCTTCTGTAATCTGAATAATCGACCTGTAAATGAACTTTTGGAGCATAACCCAGTTCACGTTGTGAATTACCTGAGATGACTGGAGGGCTATGTGGTCCTGAACGTGAGTTTAGTTTTCTGTGTCATGGTTCCAGATCTCTTGATGCCCTCAAATAGTTAGAATATTCCAAGGATAGCTGTGGTTGTAAGCAGAAGTTTATACATGGTTGTGTTTTCATCACATGGCTGTGTTTTCATCACATGGCTAGTTTCACTTCCTTTCATTCATTAAGCTGCTCTGTATTGAAAACGGATTAATAATTCTGTCCTGGCAGGGTTTGTCTTCTAGGGAGGGAAAGAAATGGTAATACTGATGATGAGGGCCGACAGGGTGCCTGCACCAACTGCTGTGGGGACACAGAACAAAGAGGCCCCGCACAGTTTACAAGGGGATCAGGAAAGGCCTCACCCACACTCCCGCCCCCTCTCCCTCACTTAGTCTTGAAGGATGAGTAGGAGTTTTCGAGGCAGAGACAACAGATTCCTGGAAACATGGAATAGCAGGAAGTAGTGAAGGAACAAGGGGATTGTGCGTTTTGCGCCTGGGATCTGAAATTTAACATTTCCTCTAGAATTTTTCAAAGGGATTTAAATATGTGCTCAAAGATGTATGTAGGAAGTGGAAATTCCAAGTATCTTTGGTGTCCTGCATTAGGAACTGTGGACCATAATTGATTTCACTGATTTATCCATACTGTGATCTGCTTCTCTAGTCATAAAAAATGATGTGGCTGAAATATGTTTACTGAAATGAAGAGAGATTCACAATATAGTTAAATTAAGCAAGAGTAGGTTATAAAATTGTATTCCGGGTATGAAGTTACTCTTGTTTAAAATCAAACAAAATAAACTTATGTGTTTGTGTAGCATAGAAAAGAAACTATGAAAATATACACACAGTGATGCTGAATTATTTTTCGTATTCTTCTTGGCCCTTTTCTATACTTTCGAGTTTTTCTGCAGTGAACAATTATTTTGTAGTAAAGCTAAAGAACTAGGTTTAAAAAAAAAAAGGAGGAGGAGGAGAGGACAGCTCTTGGAAGGAAATGGGAGTGCAGTTTTGAGTGTGTTAAATTGTAGGTAGCCACCCGCAACACTGCTGGTGCCCTGAGGCTTGGGTACGAGGTCATTCTTGTTTCAGTAAGTAACAGTTAATCCTGTTCTGATAAAGTGTTATTTTTCCTTAGTTCCATAACTTCACAATTCCAGGTAGTACTTGGGAGAATCAGGTGACAGCATTTTTAATGTGAGGGCCCTGGCTTCCACACACGAATGTAAATATTCACTGTCTCCATCTGTTGTGCATGGGGATGGAATTGGGGGGAACAAGACATTTAGGTATGATTTAAAAGTAGTGAAGCTGTGCATCTACTCACCTTAATTCAGTGTCCTTTCTAAAACCTGCATAGCTATGGTATTCGTTCTGTAACCAAGTACCTTGGTTTGTGGATGATTAAAAAGAAGAAGGTGGGGACACAGAACGGGCACCTGGGTGGCTCAGTGAGTTAAGTGTCTGCCTTTGGCTCAGGTCATGATCCCAGGGTCCTGGGATGGAGCCCCACCTGCGTGGAGCCTGCTTCTCCCTCTCCTTTTGCCACTTCCCTGCTCATGGACCACCGCCCCCGAAAATAAATAAAATCTTAAAAAAAAAAAAGGTGTATTCTGTTCTGATTTGATGTCAACCCTAGGTTTGCAAACCCCAAACCTGAGGATTATTGAAAATATAGTTGCTAATGGCATTAAAACAGTTGCTTTGTAAGTTGAGCCTAGGTGTGAAGGCTGCTTTCTTATTGGGATTTTTTTCTGTGTGTTCCTAACCTACTGCTGGAAAGTGATTGGGCAGAATTTACAGTAGTGAAGGGACCCAAAGGGAATGAGGGTTTCAGAAGTTACCTTTGGAGTAGAGTCTTCCGACCTTCAATTAAATCCAGCTTAGACTCTGAAGACGTGTCCTCAACAGACAGGTTTCTGCAAGGAAGAGACACAGTGGAAGTGGCTGAAGTGGGTGTAAAGCTGCTCTCCTCTTCTGGGATGACTATTTTCTCAGCCTTCTCAATGGAGGAGGGACTGCGAAGGAAATGTGGGTGATAACCTGGAAATAAGTGTGCAGGATGAAAAAGCCAGCGGAGGCTTTAGAATCAGATCCCGTTTGCGTTCTGGCTTCAACATTTATTAGCTTTATGATCTTGGGAAATTATTTACTTAGGCTTGTGCCTCAGTCTCGTCTGTAAAATGTGGGTAACAATACCTCACACCCTGCATAGAACTGTCATAGGCTGAGTTTCTTATTCCCTCAGTGCAGTACCCCGCACCAGGTAACTGCTCAGTTGAAGGGTGGCTATGGGCTGCTCTTAAGTGGGTGGATACCAGGAAGTGCCTTGATACAGAAAGACTGACACGCAAAAGGGGTTGGCCAAAGTAGGTTCAGGGTGGTTTTATTGTTTGCGTTAAACAACACTTTTTGTTGCTGCTGTTTTGTGTGTGTGTGTGTGTGTGTGTGTGTGTTTTGCTTAGAATTAAATTAGAAACGAATTTTGTTCATGCATGATTTAGTTGCATATTTACACTTTTAAGTGTACAGGAGCAAAAAAGAAACTATATAAGGTTGCTCTCCAACTTCGGAAAAGTATCATGGGACCAGAATTTGCCTTCTATTATTAACACTCCAAATTTTAATTTTTAGGTTTCAAAGAGGGCGTTTTTGTGGTCTGTACTGTTGTTGAGTATTTCCACTGTTTGCTGTGAATCTGGGCTCAAAGGGCAGGTTGCTGGTAGCCCTTAATACCTTGGAACTGCCTCTTGGGCTAGTGCCCAGGCCATTGTTGAGGTGGGAAGCTGTAATCCACCCGCCAGCGGCTTTATTGAGGGGAAAGAAGTCTTAATGCTTGCTTTCACCTTAAGTCCACTTTTTAGGATTAATGGTAAAGAGTATAATTTGATTTTTCTTCAAAAATTTTTTTCCGCACCATTTGTGATTTCTGTTCTATTTCCCACCTACTTCCAAAAAGAATTGAGATTGTTCACATCATAAGGTTACACAGTAAGACAGTTAAAGACTTTAAAAGAGGAAACCATGTATCCGGAAACCACATAAGGGGAAGGGAAACCAGCTAATTATGCTCGTTCCTCATACCAACGCAGGGCAGAGATAATGAAGTGAATAATGCTTACAGCATCCTGCCAGAGGGCATTCCTTCGGCTCCAGGAGAAACCTTGAGTCATCACTTGGTAGCCTGGGAAGACCTCTTGAGTTTTCCCAAGGCCTGATCAAGTTCAAGTGCATGGCTGCTCCGACTGGCACCAAAGAACTGTCCTCCATGTACTTTTTTGGGAGGATGATGAGCTCAGACTGCTGCTCCATCACATTTGTGCTTCCTATAAGGATGCTCACTACATGTGCCCTGCTTTCCCCATCATGGACCCCGGGGGAGAAATTTCTGTCAGGTCTTAGTATCTGGAATAGTCCTTTCCCTTAACCCTGAGCAGTGGGACATAGTCCTGCGACATCTCTTGGTTGCCTGCTGGTTGGGGCCCACCATTAGCAGACGGAGAGACCACGTGACGGCTATTGGTCTCACCGTGTGGGCGCCCTCCTTCAGGGTGGCATCTGTTCAGAGGACTCCAGTTGGTTCCGTGTTTCTTTCCCATGGGCATAGAGCTGAGCAGGCAGCCCCTACCAGGATTTCGTCCTCCCTGGGACCCATACTGGGACCCTGCTCTGATTTCTCTACTTTTGTTTTTCTTTGGCCTTATTTTCTTGCTCATGTTTTTGTGCTGTATGCCTTTTGGTTAAGTTATCTTAAATCTTTTCTGTTACACGGAAGAATATAAATATATACCTTTAATTCCTATTATCTATCAGTTCTACAAGGGGAAAAAATGATATTTTCCCTTCCATGACTCCAAATTCTGAGATGATTTGATCATATGAGTCCTTTCGAACTGTCTGACAATATATTTAATTGTGATTTTGGGGAAATCACAGCAGATCTCCCCTTTTTTACTTGTAAAAATCACTGTAGCTATTAAAATTCAGAAAATGTGAAAATACTCAATCTTACTCCTTTTTTTTTTTTAGTTTTTGTCCATTGGATAGAAAAAAAATGTTGATTACAAAAGTAGAATTTTCTGATGTCAAATCTTTTCTTTGGGTGCTTTTTAGCGTAAAGTTTTTCTACAGATTAAAAAAAATTTTTTTCCAGCTTTAAATATACCTATCTGTTGCAGAAAATTTAGAAAATGTAGAAAATAGGAAGAAAATTAGATGTCTTCTGATCCTCCGTCCAAGAATAACCATAGTAAACACTTTGGGGTAAAGTTGTAAAATATTTTATTTTTGTATGTGTACTTTTGTTCCCTTAATAGCACACATCACAGGGATGTACTCTTGCTTGCTTGTTAAACTTAGCCATGTATTATGAACGTGTGCTTAGGACAGGAGTCATGCTGTAGATGCAGTTTTGTACGGAAACGTATTTTACGTAGTTTTTCTTAAAATGATAACTGAACAGAAAGGGAGACTATGTGAAGTCCTGAGTCAGCAAAGGCATTCCTTAGCGAAGCTAATCTTGTCCAGCTGCATCTGTGATTTAACTCGGTGTAGGGATAGCGTTTAGAGGCCTGGAGGAAAAGATGATAGCTTGCTTGGCTCTCTCAAATTTCAGTTGTCTTATCTGTGCTTTAGCAAGAGTTGGTTATCAGTGCACTGAAAATTGGGCTTGCTGGCAAGGCCTCTGCAAATGTTCTGCGGTTTCCATTAAGGGAGAACTCTTTGCTCCCGGTAACAAACTTGTCAATGGCAGAGTTGACATTTGCTTATGAAAATAAGGGGCTCGACCTGTTTCTGTCACGGAAGGAGGGCCAGCTTGCTTCTTCAGCCGTGTCACCTTTACTTCTTTCCCATTATTAAGCCACTCCCCCCGGTCCCCCAGGATGGTGAATCACGATTTCTGTTCCAGAACACTCTAACTTTTCCGGGAGCTCTTGAAGCCAAAGGTACCCTACACGAAAAGATCATAATTTCTTAAGATTGGAGGATTTACAGAAACTTCATTTTGAGAGATTTCCCTCAAACCACCAGTCATTTAGAACAGAAAAGGGCAGCTTGAGGTTTTTCCCTGGGTTACCTAAAAAGGAAAAGATAATAACTGGGTGGAGTTACCATAAAACTGCAGAGAGGCTTTTAAGGATGGTTTGAGGTTAGATTGTCTGTTTTTAAAATTAATTGGTTTCTCTTCTTGGACAAATTACATGATTTCAAGTCACAGTTTAGGCATTAATCGCCTCCGCGATGGCGGTTCTGTTAGCACTTGCTTTGCATGTTCTGTCTGCTGGGCCGAGGAGGGGCCCAGACGAAAATGCATGTCGATGCTCAGTCTAATAGGAAGGATTCTGGTGTTTAGAAGTGAGAACAGTTTTAAAAGTTAAAGTCTCACTGGACTTCTTCTGCCCTAACGTTGTCTAAGATGGACCGTAAAACAGAATTCTCAGAGATCGCTTGAGGGTCAGGTTTTTAGCCAGACTTGGGAGGGGTGGCCTTCTCCCTGATGCCTCCACAGGCCGGTGTGTGAGCCTGTGACCGACCGCTGCAGGTTCAGCCCACACTCCCCTGCACCCTTCGTTTTCTCTTTCACTGTCTTACTTCATTTGCACGCTCCTGTCTTCCTTAATAAGTCACACTCACATAAAGCTTCCTGCATGCTGGGTCGACGTCTGAGCACTTTAGATAGAAGAACCCACTTGGCCTCACAGCAACCCTGTAAGGCAGGTACCGTTATTATCCCCGGCTTATGGACAGGGAAAGGGAGGCACACAGTGGCTTATCCCAAAGTGGAGCCAGGACTCTCACCCCAAAAACCTGATTCCAGAACCAAGCTCTTAACCATCACCCTGTGTGTTGTCTCTTGAGTAGGTTGTTCCTTTGAAGGCAGACATTGTTTTACCCAACCCATGTCTCAGGTAATGTCATGGTGCTTTAATAGCTTAATGGCTTCTGGGGTTGGCTACTTCTGTATTTACTGTTTCGAACTTGGTCTGTTTTATTGATCACATTTTAGTTCAGGAGCAATTGGGTAGAAGCTAAAGTTAGGCTGATGTTACTCGCTATTCATGAATAATCAATTATGAGACTATTTATAACTTAGATTTCAGGAGTACTGTGAATGGTAGTATATTTTAACTCCATCATGCCTGTGAATTTTACCTCTTAATAATTGTTTTCTGGTTGTGGTTTGATTAAGTCGGGTTCTTTCTGCATGTAGGAATGGTAGAAAATGGTAATGTGTCTTATGGAAAGTGATAAGAAGCTCACTTGGAAATGTCTCAGAGACAAATGATTTCTGTGTGTGTACGCACACATGACACTTTAAGTCACTTTTTTCATGCGAGTGAGCAGGATGTATTGACTTACTGTATGTGCCAACTACTGAAATTAATTACTTTTTCAAAGAATTGTTGTGACTGCCAAACACAAATCATTTCTACTGAAGGAAGGAGTCAGAGGCTCCTTGACCTGGTTGGGGGTCCTCTTGGTACATCTTCATTGTCACCAACTTCCTGGGGCTGGGAAGCCCTCTCCCCTCTAGATTACCACGTGAGAAGGGGGTCTTTAGGTTATTACACATTCTGTGTAGATTGTAGTTCATTCTCATTTTTAAAGAGACTTGTCTCTTTATGGAAAGGGTTGGTTTCTCTTTAAATTGCCCCATTCCTGCCACGTTTACCTTTCATCCTTTTCTTTCAGGAGCTTATCCTTGGTGAAAATGAAGTATAGTACGTGGTGTAGCATCTGGAGTCCCATCAGGTTCCATACATGCCGAATTCTTCGTTAGAGAGTTTTGTGAAAGGCATAAGACTCCATAGGTCCATTTTAAATCCATAGGCATTAAGGGAAAAACATTACTGCTGCTGGCTTACATCATTCTAAGATGTACATTTTCCCCCCAAATTTAACATCGCTAAAATCAGGAAGCATTTTACAGTTGCTGGCATTATGTGATTATGATTGGCACTTTTTTCCTTTGTTATTGGTACAAAAAACAGTGGTGTATCTTATAGTCATCCTACCTTTAATGAAAAACGATATGGATGTAGTCCTGAGATTTTTCGAGAAGCATGTTTGGCAGAAAGTTCATCGAATTCTTCCTCTACTCGAATGAGAGAAGTTTGAAGTCATTTTGTATTCTTTACATTTGGGCTAGGAATTGAATTAAAAGCCAGTAATTGCTTTTCAAGTGCCTCGTTGTAGATCATTTATAAAATTACAAAAATAATACTGTGCTTTAGAAATTTAGTTTTGCAGATGAAAAAGTTCTAGAGACAGTGGGTGGTGATGTTGAAGAACAATGTGAATGTGCTTAATGCCACTGAACATTATGCTTAAAAAATGGTAAAATGGTAAATTTCAAGTTATGTATATTTTATCACATTAAATTTTTTTCCAAGAGAAAGTAATATTGTACTTATAAAAATTTTCCTCAATTTAGAGAGAACACAGAATAAAGAAAGTTCTCTTTATGCCCTTCCCCGCCCTTCCCATTTCCCTACTTCTGTACCCCTTCACCAGAGGTTTGGTGTGTATCTTTTTCAACTATTTCTCTCCCTAAGACTTTCCATTTAAGAGATGTGTGGTTTTCATTGACCCGTCAAGTTCACTTTTCACCACAGTACATGTAATTGTAACAGATAAGTAAAATAAAAACATATTGGGGAGAATATCACCTGGGAAGGGTCCTTTTTTGATCTTATTAGGGCTAAATTGACTGCTTCATTTATATTCTGGGATGTTTTTCCTAGAAGTGGTCTGTTAAGTGCATTTCGGAGCCAGACTACTTTTAGTATAAAGAAAGCGTAGGGACAGATGTAACATGATGGCCTTAAATCAGTTGTTCAGCAGCAGGTTCCTGACTTTCTTCTCCCGCCGTGGGGCGAGCAGTTACCCTTGATGACTGTCGTGTCTGCTGCACAGCAGTTCCCTCCTGGAGGCCTCAGCCGGCTCCTCACCCCTGAGGACTGTGGAAAGCACGGCTGCTGCCCTATTCCTTCCTAGCTTGTACCGCGTGAGGGCCCCCGCTCTAGGGGGCCTGCTCCCCTCGTGGCAACCCACCCTGTCCCCAGATACCGCTTTCTGGGCCCGTTTCTCATCCCTGACGTTCACCCCTGTCTCGGGGAAGCATTCTCTGTGCTGTGTGTCTAGTTGGTTCTTTCTGTATGCTCTCTAAGTAAGGCTGGGCGCCTTTCTTTCAGGGTGCTTGTTTTAGTTCATACTGATAAGCACCCTGGTGTGTGACTGCCTTGATAAACGTCTCTCTCTCCTGATGACAGCTCCATGAGTTGGCGTCTGTGTTTTGCTCACTCTGCATCCCCCCTGGCCTTGCACATACTTGGTACTTGATGTGTGTTCAAAGAGGCTTTGTTGAATGAAGAATTTGATTTTTAAAAAATTTAATTTTATTTAAATTCAGTTTAATTAACATATAGTATATTATTAGTTTCAGAGGTAGAGTGCAGTGATTCATCAGTTGCATAGAACGCCCAGTGCTCCTTGCATCACGTGCCCTCCTTAAGGCCCATCACCCAGTTACCCCTCCCCCTGCTCTCCTCCAGCAACCCTCAGTCTGTTTCCTGTAGTTAAGAGTGGTTTGTCTGCCTCTCGGACTTCGTCTTATTTTATTATGCTGAGCAAAAAAAATCCATTAGAGAGAGACAGTTATCATATGATTTCACTCATATGTGGAATTTAAGAAACAAAACCAGAGGATCATAGGGGAAGAGAGGAAAAAATAAAAAAAAGAATTTGATTTTTAATTGTCTTATAGAGTGGAGGAGTTTGGGGGTAGGGACTTGATAAGTATCAGAAAATTAACGTGGAGATCTAGACCTTGGTGCCCTGCCAATTTGGTTTTCAGCCACGGCTAAAACTTAGTTATCCTGGAAATATTTTAACACTTCATCATTATTTTTTGTTGGGGTTCTTTTGAAAGTGAATTTGGGCTTTGCAATACCCCGTAGCCTGGGCTTCTGTTAAGGGGAAGCAAGCAGATCAAGTAGCTTTTTATCATTCCTTTTGAACACACAGTGATTCAGCATGAGTAGATATGTGAATTTCTGGAAATGAGAAGCTTGAAATAAACTGTTCTCTCACGGATACTTATTTTAATTCCAGAACATGGTCCAAGACAATTCCTGGGAAAGTCGAATTCTTCTCTAGTGAGGGTTCAGACACATCGATACCAATCCCGATAGTGCCGCTGCGGGGCGTGGACGACTCCTACCCACCCCAGAAGAAGTCTTTCATGATGCTCAAGTACATGCATGACCACTACTTGGACAAGTATGAATGGTTTATGAGAGCAGATGATGACGTGTATATCAAAGGAGACCGTCTGGAGAATTTTCTGAGGAGTTTGAATAGCAGTGAGCCCCTCTTTCTCGGGCAGACAGGACTGGGCACCACGGAAGAAATGGGGAAACTGGCCCTGGAACCTGGTGAGAACTTCTGCATGGGGGGGCCCGGTGTGATCATGAGCCGGGAGGTTCTCCGGAGAATGGTACCACACATTGGAAAGTGTCTCCGGGAAATGTACACTACTCACGAGGACGTGGAGGTGGGAAGATGTGTCCGGAGGTTTGCAGGGGTGCAGTGTGTCTGGTCTTACGAGGTAAGAACAGGAAAAAAAAAAAAATCTGTTAATCACATTATTAGTTCCAAACCAATCATAGGAAATGATTGAATAGCAGTGAGCTCAAGCCTTCTTTAAGGCTTGAAGTTGATATGAAGATATTGTACATTTTTACCTGAGTTTTTTAAAATTTGAATTCCCTCTTCGTATCTTGCATCCTTCATTTTTAGGACATACCTTCGATACTTTTGTCCTGATACCTTAGTTAATAAATAATGGCATTTGGAGCCCAAAGAAACGATATGGTTCACTGTAGGTAACAGTGGTATTTTCATGATTGTCCAGAAAATTCATCTAAACTGACTTCTGCTGATCTGCAGGTGTGATTGCAAGTGTGTCAGCTTTCCCTGTCCCTGTTCTCCCGAAGGCCTGACTTTTCTCATCTGGTCACGATGACCCACACAGTTTTGAAGCTCAGCATGTTTAGAATTCATAAAATGAATAATGATTAAAAAAAAAAAGCGCCAATTGCATTTGACTTTGCATTTATTTTAAACGTTGACTTTTTAGACAGTTATTTGTAACCTGTAAGTTTGCAACATGGTTGTTCTTTTCAGAATAGTTGGTGGGCAGTCTCTGAGTTATCTTGACACCAAGTGCAATTTTTTGTAGGAAGTCTACTTGGAGGTGTTTTCTCTTTAAATGTTCTCAAGAACATGAGTTAGCTTTTGACTTTTCTCTGTTTTTATTGGCAGATGTGCACCTCTTGCCCGCAGTTACAAGATCTGATGTTAGAGTGGAAAAAATTATTTAGGTTGTGTTGTGTTTAGACTGATAAACTACCGATAGTTGTGAGGAACAGAGGGAGTTTGCAGACCCTTGCCTAAGAAAAAGAAACACACTTTCTATTGTAAACTGTTAGCTTTTGTTATGAGTTAATTTTCTAAAGCGCTTGAATGAAGAAAGAGTATTCTTGCCAGTACTTGCCTTCTCCCCACAGACTTGCTTTTAAAGGTTTCCTAATAACTGTTTCTTTCGTTTGAACTCTCAGAGAAGTGGACATTTTCAAGAATACAGGAAGTAGTTTTCATGTTCATTTCTAATTTTATAAAAGATACATTTTAAATCTCAAATGTGATTTGAGTGAAACCTCTGATCTCTATGGGTCTCTCCCCCCCCCTCCCGTGCACGGAGGATTGGTCACTGGATTGGGGGGCGGGGGCAGAATCTCTGTTGTCACGGCTTTTTGCAGCGAGGAAAGCTCTTTGGGGATGTCATGCAGTTTCCAGCAGAATACAAAAGGCAGTGTTTCTGCATTTTCCCCATTCTTAATTTAGTAGTTAAAACCTTAACATGTTTCATTATGGTTAAAACATGCAGTGCCTTGTGTATTTTGGAATGTTTTACGATATCCCTGATCTCTGCGAAGCTAGCCCTCCTGATGGAATTGTAGAGGATAGGCCTAACCTTTGAGAGAGAATTAAAAAAAAAAAAAAAGTCTTCGCCTTGTAGTGCCGTTACATCTTACATTACATACTGCTAGATGGACAACAGCAGAGCCGGTATCTTGTTTATCAAGAACTCTGACCTAGCGTTAGCACCCAGATGTTGTCAGAAAGTATTGTCCTGGGGCTGCCAGCGTTGGGAGATCGTTTTAGGGCTGTTTTCACCCTGTTATCTTGTAATAACCGAAATTCTCTCAGGCCTGAAGTTGGGATGCTGGAAATCATCCTTTCCGGACACTGGGAGCCACCTCTTTGTCTGGAGGCACCTGGCAAAGGGATCTGGTGGAGGAGGGAGCTCCCTCCCTGGGTGGTTCCCATCCCTGCCTAGGATCTCCCGAGAAGTGTGGAGGAGCGTGGGCAGTGTGCGGGCGGTCGGCTTTGGGTGGTGTCCCTGCTGCTTTTCTTCCGTTTAAGTGACTGATGATGACGGAGCTTTTCCTAGGTACTGCCCTTTTGGGAGCTCCTTTTGTGGGAGATTATCTTTTCCCAGAATGTGGCTTGGCTTTTCATTTTAAATGTGGTATTCACATGCAAATTGTGAATTTTAAGCGTAGCCTCGTCTCTTTCTTATCCTGTATGGTTTGTGTTTTCTGTGTCTTGTGTAAGAAATTTTTCTCTTCCTTGGGTGACAGGAATTGTCTTCTAGATATTTTTCTGCAGATTTAAAATTTTGTCTTTTGTGTGCAGTTCTTCCTCTTTCTCATTTTTAAGAATCACATCTATGGGCACATGTACCATTTTATTAGACCTTTGATTTCTTTTTGCTTTTTTGGTAGGGCTTTAAGTGCTCTTAACCTAAGTCGTTATTAGGATTTATCATCGCGTTCACCACTCAGGCGAGATTAATCCCTCATGTGGATGAGAACTTTTATTAAACTTCCTGTAAATCTAGTTTCTCCATTAAGGCTCACATTATGAGAAATGATTGAGGTGTGGAGTCTTGTATTAAAGACAATTATGTTAAGCTTTGAGTCTCAGAAGGTGCTTATTTAAGCTCTTACAAATCTAGCTGGAAGGTGTACTTTTTTTTTTTTGCAAGTTTGAATAATGCCTTGGGATTACACTTAGATAATTAAAATGGCTCGGGAGAAACAACCATCATAATCAAAATCCAGATTCATTTCTAAGCTTGTTTTGATTATTATTGGTGGTTATTTATTAATATATGGCTTTAAAAAACTTTATTTGGAAATAATTTTAATTTCACAGAAAAACAAAATAGCCCAAAGCACATCCATACACCTTATACTCAAATTAACCTGTTAACATTTTACACCACTTGCGTTATCATTTGCCTCTGTTCCTGAGTGTCTCCCCCCATCCCCGCATACAGGGACATAGAGCTGTCCCTCATTTAAGAGTAACTTAAACATTGTGGCTCTTTACTTTAACTAACATCAATGTATTTTGACTAAGAATGGAGAAATTCTCTCATATAACCACAGTACAGCTTAAGTTCAACATGGAAACTTTATATTCTGATTTTATCTGTTGACGCGGTACAGTCCCACCTCACGGGACCCAGCCCAGGGTCAGGGATTACATTTGATCGTCATGCCTCTAAAGCCTCCTTCAGTCCAGACCCTTTGCACAAGCCTCTTTATTCGTTTTTTGTGACGAAGGCATTTTTGATAATTGGCTTTAAATACTTCATTTTCATAATAAAAAAATGTGGTTATCATATAGTAAACCATAAGGTGGTTTTTAGTAATGAGCGCTCCTCAGTGCTTACTGAAACCTCCCAGCCCAGAGCGAGAATGTGGGCCTTGAGGCTGTTAATACTGTAGGGAAAGTGGAGCAGGCAAACCTGGTTCCCCCTGGTCTCGTGGGCCCAGCCTTATAACTCAAGTTACATGGGATTTTTTTGAGAAACAGTATTATTATTATTCTTATTTTTAAAAATTTTATTTATTTGAAGGGGGGAGAGTGAGCGAGAGAGAGCAGGAGCGGAGGGAGGAGCACAGGGAGAGGGAGAAGCAGACTCCCTCCAGAAGCCGACTCCCTCCCCGCTGAGCAGGGAGCCGCTGAGCAGGGAGCCGGGTTGCTGCTAGATCCGAGAACTGCAGGACCATGACCTGAGCCGAAGGCAGAAGCTTAACGACTGAGCCACCCAGGCGCCCCTTGAGAAACATTATTGAAAAATTTGAAACAATTTATTTAGGTACATAAATGAAATACTATACAACTCTTTTAATAAGGGACTAAAAAGACAACTGACCTAAGGAATCTTTTCATTTTATTTTTGACTTTTTATTGAAGTATATCATACCTATGGAAAAGTGCACAGATCATCAATAAGTGTAGAGCTCAGTGGATTTTCACAAACAGAACATGGCTGGCTAACCAGCAACCAGATCTTGACTTTTCTTATTTTGATTCAACATTTGACTAGTAATGAAGGTATTTTGAGTAGAAAATAATCATTACTAATGAAAGTGGGAGGTAGGCATAAGTAGATTTGGCAACTTTAAAAGATTTATTTCATGCCATCACATGGCTTAAAATTCAGAAGTTGAAAGAGTTTATCAGGACAAATTTTCCCGTCTCTATCTACCAGGTTCCCTTCCGAATTAGCCACCATGGTGCATCCTTACAAGTGTACCGTATGCAGATATAAGCAAGAAAGTCTATATATCCCCCCCAACCCCTTTTATGTGAATGGTAGCATGTGTTATATAATATCGATATCTTGCTGGTTTTCACTCACAAGCCTTGGAAGATTTTCCGGTTGGTATATAAGAAGCTTCATCTTTTTTTATAGACATTCAGCCTCTTTCCAGTTCTTTTCAGCGGTGTTTCTAATCAGTCCCTTAACCCAGTGTTTCCCTGCCTTTTTCACATCATGATACACACATTGAGATATGTGGGGACCCCCAAAGGGCTCCTGCTACCCCACCCTCTACCCACTGCAGCCCCCACCACCCCCAGACCCGAAGGGATTTTATCTTGGCACAGCTAGAAGTTGTTTGGGAAACACCAGGATACTGAGACGCACCAGCGTGACGCTCGGAGTTAACCAATATTTGTTAAGCAAGCATTAGTGAGCCCAGCACTGCTCTCTGAATGGGTTGGAAACTACGAAAGAATAAAACACAAATGGCCTTTTTTTTTTTCCCTCAAGGGCTGTCGTCTAATTGAGGAGACAAAAACATGTTTATGAAATAGTTGAGAAAAATGTAAAAGTGTAAAACCCTGTGATAGTGATCTTAAAGATAAAATAGTACAGAGAAGGGGTAAGATCAGTGATGTTCTTTTTAAAGAAGGCATATATATCTTTAAGGGAAATTGGGAGTTTAGAGCAAAATATGTAAAAAGAGAAGGTTTTCCTTGTTAGTCTGACTGGCTTAGAAAGGGATGTTGAACATCTTTATATCAGAAGCCTGGGAGTTTTTTTCTTTAATAATGGAAGAGGTAATGTTTCAACTGCTGGTTGTCATGGAGCTGGTTTGTATCTAGTGATGCCTTCCTCACACCTTTAGGCTGCTTGTTAACCACTTGGCTGAGAACCAGGCAGGCCCCTAAATGGCTAGAATAAGATGCTCTAAATACTGATCACTGATGCCGCCTGTTTCTTCAAGGCAGAGTCCCCCGTGGTTTTATAGGGAGCCTTTTGTTCTGGTTTGATGGTTCAGTCTCCAAGCTCTTAATAGATAAGGGCAAATTATCATCCAAAAAGGGCGCTACTATATAAACACTGTGTCAGCAGTGAGTGGGAAGGACAGAAGAAGAAGTGAAAAATAAGATAAAATGAGACTGTGAACACCACAGCAATCTAAGACCCACCACTGTGTTAGTGATTTTTAATTTCATTCCATATGGTTGGAGAACATACTTTGTATTATTTCAGTTCTTTTCAATTTTTTGAGACTTTTTTATGACCTAACATGTGGTTACCCTGCATATGCACTTGAGAAGAATGTGTTCTGCTGTTGAGTGTTCTGTGGATATCTCTTTGGTCTAGTTGATTTGTATGTTGATTGTTTTCTTTTTCCCTGTTCATCTGTCCATTTGTTCTACCCATTATTGAAAGTGGGATATTGAAGTCTCTGATATTGTTGGATTGTCATTGTCTCCCTTTCAGTTGTGTTGGTTTTTGCTTCATGTATTTTGGGGCTCTGTTGTTAGGTGCATATGTGCTTATAACTGTTATATCTGCAGTTATGGATGGATGAACCCTTTTATCATTATAAAATTCGTTCTTTGCCTTTAGTGACAATTTTTGCTGGAAGTCTATTTTGTCTGATAGTATAACCATTCCAGCACTCTTGTAGTTACTATTGCATGCTATATCTTTTTCCATACTTTTGCTTTCAGCCTGTTTGTGTCTTTGGTTTTTTTTTTTTTTTTTTTTAAGATTTTATTTTAGAGAGAGAGAGGTGTGTGTGCACAGAGAGAGGGGCAGAGGGAGAGGGAGAAAGAGAATCCCGAGCAGACTCTGCACTGAGCGCGGAGCCCAACGTAGAGCTCTGTCTCACAACCCTGAAATCATGACCTGAGCCAAAATCCAAGAGTCGGATGCTTAACTGACTGAGCCACCCAGGCGCCCCAGTGTTTGTGTCTTTGTTTTTAAGATTTAATTTTTTGAGAGAGACAGAGAGAATGAATGAGTAGGCGGAGGAGCAGAGGGAGAAGCAGACTCCCCACTGAGCAGGGAGCCAGACATGGGGCTCAGTCCCAGGATCCTGGGATCACGACCTGAGCCGAAGGCAGATGCCTAACTAACTGAGCCACCCAGGCACCCCTGTTGGTGTCTTTGAATCTAAAGTGTGTCTCTTGTAGATAGTATGTAGTTGGATCAGTTTTAAATTGGGGTTTTTAATCCATTTACATTTAATATCATTACTGATAGGGTAGGATTTGTCTTTCATTTTGCTACTTGTTTCCTAGGTCATGTCTGTTTTTTTTCTCTGTTCCTGCAATGCTACCTTCTTTTGTGTTAAGTGGTTTTTATACATTTTCACTCTCTTGTCACTTCTTTTACTTTTTTTGAATTATTTTTTAAAAAGCTACCCTAAGTGTTACAGTTAACATCTTAACAGATAACAAGATAGTTTGGATTAATACCAGCTTAATAACTATAGTGTACAAAATCTTTGCTTTGATAAAGCTCCATTTTCTTTTTACTCCTTCCTGTTATTGTAACACAAATTATATCTTTATACATGATGGGACCATCAACACTGATTTATAATTACTGCTTTGTGCAGTTGTCTTTTAAATCAGATTAGAGAAAAAAGCGTTACAAGCAATATATTTATACTGTCTTTTATATTTACCTATGTATTACTTATTGGGCTCTTTATTTACATGTATTTGAGTTAACATCTTGTGTCCTTTCCTTTCAGTCTGAAAGGCCTCCTTTAATATTTCTCATAGGACAGGTTTGCTTGTGATGGATTCGCTCAGCGTTTGTGTATCTAGGAATGTGCTAATTTCTCCTTCACTTTCGAAAGATGGTTTTGTTGGTAGAGAATTCTTGGTTGACAGTCTTTTTCTTTCAGCACTTTGGATGGAAACTTTCTGGTATCCATGGTTTCTGGTGAGAAATCAGTTGTTAATCTCACTGAGGATCCCTCATATACGATGAGTCTCTTCTCTTGCTGCTTTTGAGATTCTGGCATTCAGTAATTTGATGATGACGTGTCTAGGTGTGGCTCTCTGAGTTTATTGTACTTGGAGTTCGTTGAGCTTCTTGGGTGTGTGGATTGTTTTTCATCAAATTTGGTAAGTTTTCAGCTGTTATTTCTTAAAATATTTTTGCTTTTTTCTCTTTCTTGCTCTTCTCCTTCTGCGACTGCCATATGCATATGCTTAGGTTCTGTTTATTTTTCATTTCTTTATTTTTTCTTTCTGTTTCTCAGACTGGGTAATCTCAATTGGCCCGTCTTCAAGTATACTGATCCTTTCTTCTACCTATTCAAATTTGTTGTGAATTTTTTGTTCTAATTATTATGACTTTCAAGTCCAGAATTTCTACTTAGCTCTTTTTTATAACTTCTACCTCTTTATTGGTTACTTTTCCCCCTCTTTGCCTGTCTCATAATTTTTTGTTGGAAACAGGACATTTAAAGTAAAGATAGAAACTCTGGGAAATCAGATTCTGCCCCCTCCCCAGGGTTTGATGATGTTGCTGTTGTTTGTTTAGTGATTTTTTGGAAATTTTGCACAGATACAGTATATCTGTATTTTTTTGTGTGTATAGCTACTAAAATCTGCTTGGTTTGCTTAGTGGTCAGCTACTGATTGGACATAGATGTCCTTAGATGCCTGGAACTAAGAAGTCTCCTGGTCTTTGTTTAGGGGCTCTGTGTATTCGTTGGTTCTTGCCTTCAACACTCACCATGCAGTTTTCAGCTCTTCCTTATTAGACTCATTTCCTGCTTATGTAGAACCTCAAGGTCAACCAGAGATGAGAGCTTAGGGCCTTCTCTGGTCTTCCCTGGGCATGTGCACAGTCCCATGCATGTTCATAGCCTTCTAGGTTCGCATGAATATATTAAAGCTTTTCAAAGCCCCATGGACATGTCATACCTCAACTTTTCTTTCTAAGCTTTTTGGTTAGCCTATGTTTTGCCCATACTGTTAGCTGCCTCCTCAGGCAGCATGATATTCAACAATTGCCTGTGACTGTTTTTAACAAATATTTCCTCCCTCCCTCGCCAAGAGCCTTTTTGCAATAGGAGGGCTCTGAGTCAGGTCAAATAAAGACAGCCTTACAAGTAGGGTCTTCTAGGAAACCACTATGCAGGTCAGATAATGACAGTTCTCCAGTCCTGCTCGGTCCCCTTCCAGTGGCTGCCAGGCTGCTGGTTTTCACCATGATTGTGGACTGTTGGTTTTCAAGGTTACCACATTGCTGGGGAATAGGGAGTAGGAACGGGCAAGTTAAAATGCCACAAGATACACTATTCCTACTAAAATTTCACTGTTTTTCTTGCATAAATACTTCCTGGGTTACTCTGAGCCTTTGGCTAATATCCAGAGTCCTGAAAAGGTTGCCTGAAGCTGTTTTTGCCCATGTTCTCTTTGCTTTTATGGAGGAGAGAATTTTGGGGTGTTTGTACTCCACCATTTTCATTGATGTCACCTAAGACCATCAGTAATGGAGCCTTAGCTTCACAGTTTAAATTTTGCCTTTTCCAATTATAGAAATCACTCTGAATATCCTCTTATCCTCTGCTTAAGAAGTCAGGGAATTGTGCTCTGAAAATTAGAAAAACTTTCAACCAATCAGTTAGAATATTCATGCATATTTATTTTTCAAATTTTGAACATCCGCTATGGTCAAGACACTTCTAATTGGGGACAGAGCAGTGCAGAAAGTAGAGACCCCAGTCTCTCCTGTTCTTTTGGGGCTGGGCTGGTGTGCAGAGAGACGGATAGTAAAGAGTAACATGTGAGATGTTTAAGACATAGCAAGGGGGCTCTTGGAGTGGGGTGAGCAAGGGGTGAGAGGTGTTAAGATGAGGCCAGATGGCAGAAATGTTGAGGGAAGCAGGGGACTGAGTGACATGCTCTAGGGCATAGTAGGCCTGGGCTTGAATCTCCACAATTCATTTGTCATTCTTCACCAGCCGTGTGATCCTGGGCATCAAGTTGCCTCACTTCTCTGGACCTTTATCTCCTTAAAAAAAATGGCATAAGAAATTGCCTACCTTGTTAGGATTGTTTCAAGGATAAATTGAGATGCTGTGTATTATCCTAAGTAGTGCTTGGCACAGAGCGAGGGCTTATGAAATACTTTAAGTATCTGAAAAACTAAGCTGTTCAGAACTCATTCCCTGAGGACTTTGCATAGGTTTTGACCTGTATAACAAGTACTTGAATATGACTTGTAGGAACACTGTGGTGTTGGACTGCTTGGTTTTTGCTTTTAAAATTTAGAGAAGACTATTCTGACAGAACCAATCAAAGTTGACCTAAAATGGAGAAGTTAGTTGCCTTGCACCTGTAGTTACTGGCAAAACAAAACCTTCCGTAAGTACGTAAACATCTCTGAAATGGTTTCACCATTTGGGATATGAGTCTTGGGCTTGTGAGGGAGGAGGTGTGGACCTAAAGGCAAAAGGCTTTGTCTTCATCATGTTCAAGTTCGGTAGGAATGTGTTAAAGATGTTCTAGGCTTTACATGTTAATCACCTTTCTTGTTATAAGGTCGCCACTAGACATATTTAATTTAGGTTGAGTTGACAGGAAAGGGCTCCTTAGCCACATTATCAGGAGGTGGGATCAGTATATCATTTTCTTTATCTTAAGCTAATAGCTGAATAGTATTTTCTGTATAGTTGAAAAGATTGAGATCACACATGTCATCGACTCATTTCCTGTAATAAACTGACAGTCTACCTTTTAAATCGTGTTAGTATTCAGAGTGCTCTCTGAGATATTTTGAGGTAATAAGAGTAAAATGAGCTTTAAGGACTTACTATCAATATGTGAAAATGGACAAATGTATATGAAAAATACCTCACTACCTAATAATAGTAGTAAACCAACAAACCGGGGCAAAGTAGTGTGAGCAACACAGGAAAGTGTGGAGGGCTGTTGGAACCACTAGAGTGGGGTGGGGTGGCCTGGGAGGATAGTGCGGAGGAGGCTTGCATTGTCTGGGTCACCCCCTTCTCTAGAAGTGGCTGGATTTCTGGACTGTTCTGCCCAATGAGGATGGTATCCCTTTACATTTGTAAGAGGTCTAGGGATGGCAACAACAAAGCTTTGTAAAGTTTGTCATTCAGTATTTAATCATCCTTGTTGAACTGAACCGGAAAGACTGCTTGGCACCTGCAGAGTGACCAGTGAGGGAACAAAGGCCAGAATGAACCTTGACGGTAGCAGTGTTTTCTGGGTCAGGAAGAGACAGTTGGAGGTAAAGCTCCTTAAGGCAGAGGAGGGTATGTTGGACATCAGTTTCCCAAACCCAGTGACATGGGAATTGTGTGTGTGTGTGTGTGTGTGTGTACTTCAAGCATTAGCATGGTCCATAGGTCTTCCACTAGGTTGCTCTTTCTCAAAGGGAAGCTATTTATAAGAGAACCACTTGAGATGTTTGTTGTAGAGCCAATTTCCAGGCCCAAACCCAGAACCAGACTCTTGGGAGGCGGAGTCCAATGCTCTGCGCTGTGTGTAGGCTTCTCTGATAGTCCTTCTTGCTCATGTGTAAGAACCATCGATGCCATGAGTGCTCAGCAACACTTCTTAGGATCCAATGACGTTTTGGAACTAGGTAGAGACTGAAGTTATGATTTGGTTAATTGGCATCTCATTTAGCTCCTGTCGTACGCAGAGCATTGTCCTGGTAGTGGAGAAGACAGCAAAGGGAGTTTGGACTTTGGTCTTTCCAGTAAGAGACTTAACAGTCCAGTGGGAAGGGAAGCGAACTTGGCGTACAGTGTTCCCTCATCATATATGTTCAACAGACTAATGCTTTATAATCTTTCTTCCTTTCTTCTCTCCTCGAAGCCATGTTAATTGCAGTGAGTTATGTCGCCAGATGAACGTCAGTGAGGATGAATGCTGGTCAGCAGTAAATCTTGAATATGACAAGGGAAGAGGCTCTATTTGATGTGATGATGAAAACAAAGAATTTTTGGCCAGAGATTAAACTGAAAAACACTTTAAAACTAAAACTAAACAATATTTTTAAAGATCTTTTTGTCTCTGCAATTGATGATTTCACAAATCTGTTTATATGGTCTGGTTATAAATCTTCCTTGAGCCTTAGCTTGCTTTTTTTTTTTTTTTGCCTCGGCTTTTGTTAGTTGCCATGAACCATAACTTGAGATTTGTTTAATCAAACAAATTTCGGTTAAAAAAAAAAAAAGAGTTACAAAGTCTTTATTAATTACTATGGTGGTTTTAACATTCACAGATATTTTGAATAATCTTCTCTCCTGGTGGTGGAGCTTAATTTCCCTCCCCTTGACTGTAGGCTGAATGCAGCAGGGAGTAGGAAAAATAGTAACTTCACAGTAGAAAACCTGACAGACACCCCCTTAACATCAGTATTAAAATAGTCATTTATATCATGTACTCCCAGATGTCATGGGATGAGACGGCTCTTCACCTGTGCCTTAGTCCTCCCCAGGCTGTAACTCCAGTCTGGTCATGAGAAAACATCAGACGTACCCAAGTTGAGGGACATTCTGCAAAATACCTGACCATTGTCCTTCCAAATGCCAAGGTCATGAAAAGTGGGGAAAGACTGAGGGACCATCACGGGTGGGCAGAGACCGAGGAGACAAGATAGCTGAAAGCATTGTGGGGTCCTGGATTGAAAGGGAAGAGACATTTGTGGAAAAACTGACGAAATCTGAATAAAGCCTATGGTTTAGTTAATAGTGTTGTGTGAATGTCAGTTTCTTAGTTTTAATATGCGTAGAGTGTAGTTACATAAGATGTTGACATTAGAGGAAGCTGGGTCAAGAGATGGGATCTCTCTCTCTACTATCTTTACAGCTCTGCTATAAACCTGAAATTATTTCAAAATAAAAAGTAGTTAGGCCCCAGAGATGATCTAATCGGACCCACAGAAGTGTAGTGTATGGTGTTGACCGCTCAGTGCCCTTGGGAACCAGGGCAAAGCCACAGAAGACTGGATCTTCTGTGAGTCTAAGTGGATATTGTGCAGGATGTGATTTTTAGCTTATTGACTTCTAGGAAATCGAAGACAGAAAGGTCTTTGTTTGAGAGGGCTACAGACTTCTAGCCCTCATAAAGAGCTTATCATTTGAGCAGGCTTACAATGTCCCGTGTTATTACTGTGAGCAGTTTGTAATGGTACCATTACAGCTAAACGTTTCCCCGGCTAAGAAGAATCTTCCAGCACTCACTCAGCGATTTAATGCTAGCGCTCCTGCTAACGTCGTCATGGTTAACCCTGTCGTGTTTTGTTCCTGGGTTTTCTCTCAGTGAGCCCTTGTGAGGATAAGGAAATCAGTACAGGATTGTTTTCTTTGCTGTCTGGCACTTATTTTCAGAGATTTTTCTTTTGAAAAATACTGTATTTAACTTTTCCTTTTGTGTACGTTAACCCCTGTGCATTCCCCTTCAACAGGAATATTCAATTTAAAGACAAAAGGCTTATTTTTATTTATAATTATGTAGTTTACTTAAGGCAGAAAGATGAGTTCATCCTTGTTTTTTACCACCCGAGGAATGCTTCTTTGCTTTTTATGTTGTTATGAATTGATTCTGCAATAATTTAGAATTCTGGTTGTCTCATTAGGGGAAGATGGATATGGAAACTGAAATATCCCAGATGATATAAACACACTTAAAGTTTTTAAAATGGTTAACTCCTTCAATGAGCTATCTGTATGCCTGCTCCCTGACGGGCCCTGCTCGAGACACTGGCTGCAGCAGTGAGCACAGCAAAGCTTGCTCTCATGATGCATTTACTTCTTTATGGGGACGTCAGAGGAGACGAATATGTACTGGCAGGTGATGCTAAGCTCTTCTGCAGAAGTACAGCATGGTAAGGGGATAGAGGGGTTGGGGAGTGCCAGCCCAGCTGAGAAAGTGAAAGTGAACCTTGTTTATTTCCAGGGAGGACCATCTCTAGCAGAGGGAATGAGGCATGCAAAGGCCTGGAGGCAGGAAGTGTGTGCATGATGAGGACAGCAAGGAATCTGGGTGGAAGGGGCCAGATCCTGTAAGGCCTGTCCCCAATGAAGGCTCTGGGTTCTCTGCTGAGTGAGCGGGGCAGGCACTGGGGGTTTGGGGCAGAGGAGTACAGGAAGCTGATTCAGAAGGACCCCTCTGGTTGGTGTGTGGAGAAGACACTGCAGGGGAGCAAGAGTGGGAGCAGGGGTGTGGGGAGCAAGCGCTTCTGGTAACTCAGAGGCAAAGGTAGCTTGGTGCCTGTGGCAGCAGTGGGAGTGATGAGAAGTGATTAGCTTGTGGATGAATTTTG
Organism: Mirounga leonina; assembly: GCF_011800145.1. Taxonomy (NCBI): domain Eukaryota; kingdom Metazoa; phylum Chordata; class Mammalia; order Carnivora; family Phocidae; genus Mirounga; species Mirounga leonina. The sequence continues at coordinate 9,444,095 of NW_023270464.1, forward strand.
AAGGTAGAGCTGATAGGACTGGTTGAGGGATGAGATGTGGAGAGAGGAAAATTGCCTGAGCAGCCGGAGGGATGGAGTTACAGGGACGGGGAAGACGAGGAAGTTCAGGCTAGAGATACCGGTGTGAATCACCTGCTTTTCCACGGTATTTAAAGCCAGAGGAGCAAAGACATCACCAAGGAAGCGAGGCTAAGGGGGCAGCCAAGGAATTGTGGACCACAGATGGCTGGTGGTCCACACCTGGGCAGAGGCTGGCTGGAATATTGTTTGCTTGGAGTAAGAAGCAGTGAGGCTTGTGTCCATGTGATTCAGAGGTCGTATTTATCATGGAATTTGACATTCAGGTACGTTCATTTAAAACTGTATGGTTTTGCTTATTTAATTTAATTTTTTTTTTTTTTTTTTTTTAAGATTTTTATTTATTTGTTTGACACAAATCACAAGTAGGCGGACGGGCAGGGAGAGGGAGAAGCAGGCTCCTTGCTGAGCAGGGAGCCCGATGCCGGGCTCGATCCCAGGACCCTGGGATCATGACCTGAGCCGAAGGCAGACACTTAAATGACTGAGCCACCCAGGCACCCCTGTGAAAGATAAGCCATTCACTCCATAGAGTTTGCGTGCATGATCACGCAGTTGCTTTACATCCATAACTAATTGATAGAGAAATGTACCAGGGACTTAGCCTTTCTGTTATAATCTTTGCCCTATAAAATTCCTAATAGACAAAGAGCTTGCTGATGACCAAGTGATCTAAGTCACTTCATAAGAGTTACAGTAGATCAATAAGGTTTCCAAGTGCGCACTTACCATGGAAGGCAGAAATCACTATTAACCTCTGGAGAGAGTTATAATTGAACATGGATTCAGTTAAGCCTTGGTAGTAAATAATCTGTTTTTGGAGAGGATGAGGTTTAAAGGACATCCTACACTTTTGCTGTGGTGAGAACATGCGTCTAAACTCTGCTCTCCCAAGCCTCTGTTCCCTCTTCTCTGAAATGGGCTTGTTGAACGCATCCTGGATTGTGCAGACGGTAAAGTGCCCAATTCAGAATTTGAATCCAGGCAGTCTGACTGCAGAGCCTACAGTCTAACTCCAGTGCAATTACGTTTTCTTTTTCTGTATCATACTGCGCTGCCACTCTACCTTTTTATTGTAACTGTTGCCCATAGTTGTTTGAAAAGAACCAGTAAATTTCGATTGTTGACAATTTTAGACAAAGGGAAAATTTTCATGCTTCATACCTTTCTTTGGTGGGTTATTTTCAGTACACTCATCTGTTTAAGATGATATTCAGCTGGTAGCTGTTAGACCTCATAGTACTCTGTACGTTTTATTTGTTAGACCCTCGCCAAGCTAGTGTAAATGTCTAGCTGAAAAGCAGTGGTTTAAGTGGGTTTAAAGTGGTGGACCTCAGCCCAAGAACCAACAAAAGAAGTGTTTGATCTCTAATCCCTAGATTTACCCTTAGGAAGTTTTTAATGCAAAAAAGAGGAGTAGAGCAAACATTCCTGGATCAGTTTCTCAAGTCTTTAAGCTAGTCTTAAAATTTCTCAAAAGTCACTTTAAAGATGCTGGTTAGTCATAATCTTCTGAAACAAGTCCTCTGAATTCTCTGGCCATGATGAAGGTGTTTATTAACTGTATAATTGAATTTTTAGGTAATTTAGAAGATGGTAATATTCCACATTCACAGTTGATTTTATGTGGTATTCTGCGGTCATCCCTGTATGAAGAAAAATACTGCCAGATCCTTGGTCAGAAATCTTCATTCTCTGCTATAATTTTGTAGGGGAAATCCATTGATGTCATCTAGACTTAGAGTATGCGTAGTAAGTTGAATAATGGCCACCCAAATATCAAGTCCTAATCCCTTAAATTGGTAAATATTATCTTATTTGGAAAAAGGTCTTTGTCCTGGAGAGGGCAGGACAGAGGTTCCACAGTCCCATCATGTCTCTGTGGCCCGAAGAAAACCACTCTCTTCCTCTGATGTGGGGCTGTTTCTTAGGGTTATGTTGTGGTAAGTACCTCACAAATGGTAAGCATTCACTAATGGCCATTCTTAGTGTTGGGTTTGTCTAAAGCAGTGATTCTCAAAGTGTGGTCCCCAGGACAGCAGCCTGAGCATCACCTGGTTCTGAAGTCCCACCCATCAGAAATCAGAACCTCTGTGCGTATAAACATTATCATGTGTCAGAGTCACCTGTGGGGCTTTTTAAAACACAGACTGCTGAGCCCCATCCCTGGACCTGATTCAGCAGGGCTGGGGCAGGGCCTGAAAATTGGCATTTTTTTTTTTTTTTTTTAAGATTTTATTTATTTGACAGAGAGAGACGCAGCGAGAGAGGGAACACAAGCAGGGGGAGTGGGAGAAGGAGAAGCAGGCTTCCCGCGGAGCAGGGAGCCTGATGTGGGGCTCGATCCCAGGACCCTGGGACCATAACCTGAGCTGAAGGCAGACGCTTAATGACTGAGCCAGCCAGGTGCCCCAAAAATTGTCATTTCTAACAACTTGCCAGGTGGTTCTGATGCTGCTGGTCCAGGGATGACACTTTGAGAATCACTGGTCTAAGGTTTGCTGGTTTAAAGAACAGTGAGTAGAAAGAGATTTTAGTTTGTTTGTTTTAAAATAAACTTTTGGCTTTAGGGGACTTTTGGATTTACATAAAAACCACAAAGATAAAGGCCATACTTTATTCAGATGTTTTTAGTTTTTACTTACTGTCCTTTTTTTTTTTTTTTTTTTTAAATCATTGTGTCTCCTTAGACCCCTCTGGTCTGTGACCGTTTCTTCAGCTTTCCTTGTTTTTGATGACCTTGACAGTATTGAGGAATACTGGTTAGTTAGTTATCTTGTAAAATGTCCCTCTTTAGTAGGATTTATCTGATGTTTTTCTCATGAAAAGGAAGACCACAGAGGTGAAGTGCCATTCTCCACACATCATGTCAGGAATAAGACTGTCAGCATGACTTAGCACCGTTGATGTTGGGACACCTGGTTGAGGGAGTGTTAGGTTTGTCCTCTGTAAAAACTCTCTCCTCCCCTTTCCAGAGTATGCTTTCTGGAAGGAAGGCATTGAGCGCAGCCCACACTTGAGGAGTGAGGAGTTATGCTCCCACAACCTGAGGTTGGACTGTCTACATAAATTATTTAGAATTCTGCACAGGAGATTTGTCTGTTCCCTCCCCTTTATTTGTTAGTTGTTAATTCATATCAGTATGGACTCATTGATATTTAATTTATATTTTGGATTATATACTACTTTATTTGGTTGCTAAAATTGTTCCAGCCCTGACCATTGGGAATTCTTTGAGTTGGATTGCCCCCCTTCCTTTCCCCTACTTCCCCCGCTCTTCCCTTCCTCTCTCTTGAGCACTTCCCTTACTCTCTGGCACGAGAAGATACTGCAGGCTTATCTTGTAAATTGTCTGCCAAAGTCCTAGAATCAGCTATTTTTTCAAGGAGCCCACTGTCCTTCTATTGGAAAATGGCATTAGAAACCAAGATCTGGGTGCTAGGTGTGCTTGTTGCTATTGGGGTGTCAGTTGCTTCTAGGGTCCGCTCATATGACGAAGCAAGGAAATTTATATGTGTATACTGGCCCATGTGTATACACAATTCTAGAACTATTTCTGTGTATAACGACCTGTATCTATATGAAGCTAGGCACATGTTGATAATGATGTCTCCAGGTCAGATCATCAGCACATGGGTTGTTCTAGCCTCCTCCGTTTGCTTGACTGTAACCTCGCACTTGAGCAGTGAGAAACCTGTCTGTCTCCATCCACTATTCCTTTAGTTAATTGTTCAGTCCCAGTGTACATGTAAAGTGGTTTCTGAATCTTTAACATGTGTCCCCGTGAGAAACTTTATCTCAGAGTACAGCACTCTTGGACAGTTTCATTTGCCTTTAGTTTTAGTTTCTACTCATTTCCATACTTAGGTCAGCAACCTCTTCCCCTTCTCCCCTTGGTGTGATTGTTACCTACGTTTGTAAAACACTTTGTTTTGTCATTGGCTGCATTCCATCCTGGAGTCTCCTGACCTCTTAAATGTCTTTTTTTTTTAAAAATTATGTATGTTAAGGTTCACTCTTTGTGCTATAAAATTCCATGGGTTTCGATAAATATGTATCTAACATTACAGTATAATGTATCCATCATTATACTGTATATTACATACAGTATAATGTGTCCATCACTGTATCCATAGTGTCATGTATCCCTCATTACAGTATCATACAGAGAATAGTTTCACTGCACTAAAAAATCTCCGGGTTCCAACTACTCAGTGCTCCTCCCCCACACCTTCCACCCTCAAAGTCCTTGGCAGTCACTGATCTTTTTACTGTCCCTATAGTTTTGCTTTTTCCAGAATGTCATAAAATTGGAATCATACAGTATGTAGTTTTTTTCAGACTGGCTTCTTTAGTTAGGAATATGTATTTAAGGTTCATCCACCTCTTTTGTGGCTTGATAACTCATTTCTTTTTATTACTAAATAATACTCCATTGTCTGGATGTTCTACAGGCTGTTCATCTGTTGCAGGACATTTTGATTGCTTCTGGTTTGGCGATTACGAATAAAGCTGCTTAAAAACATTTGCGTGCGTGATTTTGCGTGGACATATGTTGTTAAGTCAGTTGGGTAAATATCTAGAAGTGTGATTGCTGGATGTACTGTAATAGTGTGTTTAGCTTTGTAAGAAGCCGCCAAACTGTCTTCCAGAGTGGCAGTACCATGTTGCCTTCCCACCAGCAATGAATGGGAGTTTCTGTTGCTCTTAGGCTCTCAAGCACTTGGTGTCATCAGTGTTCTGGATTTAGCCATTTTAATAGAAGTGTCATGGTATTCCATTGTTGTTTTAAGGAGGAGGTTTTTCGTACCCAATTATAGTTTAGTCCAGGCTGATGTGCTTTTATTTGGTACTATTCTGTTTATAACTTGGGCAAGGGGCTCTTTCCATTTTTGTATTTGAATAATATTAAACTTGGACAGGTTTGTGCTTGACTATAATGAGGATATGGAAAATTGTTGAATTGATCTTCTCTGAGGTTGGGTTTGATTTTTTTTTTTTCTCCTCCCTGTTCTTTTTTTGGTTATTCATGTGCCTTAGGCATCTAGAATATTAATGCAGAGCACTTAACCTTAACGGAAATGGCAAAAGTTTTCAGAACAAGTCTGAACAACTTACAGAAGATGATCACATTCTGTGTTTCATACTGAGGTGAATATTAACAAAAGCTGAGAGCGATTTTGAAGAGATGTACGTGAATTGTTCATCATTTGTTCATTCAACAGGTAGTTAATAAATGCCTCCCATGAGATGGTGATGTGGTGGGGCTGGGGTACCAAGCTGAGTAAACTTGTACCCATCCTTGCTGTTGTGGAATTTTTCTAAAGGGAGAGACAGAGGATATATAAACTTCTGTGATTCATTCAACACTCAGCAAAATCAACACTCAGCAAAAAGTTGTGTGCTTGCTATGTGCCTGGCACTGGGAAGTCAGGGGTGAACAATGGGGAGGTCCCTGCGCTCTGGAGCATACATCTTTGCTTTCCTTCTTTACAGCATGGGTTCTCCGTAATAGAAAGACAAAGTACGGAGAGCTGTTAGCACGAAGAGCAGGAAGGTCTGCCCTGGGATGGTGGGGCAGGGCCGCCTCTGTAAGGGAGTGTCTAAAGGACGAGTTATGAATTCAGTAGGTTCAGGCGGGGAGTGGGGAGATGAGGAAGGTAAGGGGTAGAAGGAGCCAAGTTGAGAGTAGTCAGGTAGTAGTGCGTGGGGATGTTCTATAATCAGCTTGCTTTCATTCTGATGATTTCCTCCAGCAAAGGCTGTTATAGTGCTTCAAACCCCAACCCCTTCCCCTTCATAGGTAATAGAGTGCCAGTGGTATAATTCAAAGTACTTCTCGCAGAGACTGGATTTTTTTAGATGATATTTTTACCATCTGATAGAAACAGCACAGACTTACGCACGAATAAAAAGCATTCCCCTCCTTTTAGCCAGGCAGTGGATCGAAGATGAATAAGACAAGAACTTACTGTCAAGGAGCCTGTAGTCCTGCAGGGGAGAGATGGTATATAATCACACATCTCCTAGAGAAGTGGTACCAACACAGCCAGGAACAGGGTGTCCTAGGAAACCAGTGACAGACTGCTCGGGGTGGTGGAGTGGGTGGCGGGGAGAAGTCCACGTGGGTGGGACTCTTGCCCAGAGCCTTGTTGACTGACCCAAGAGGATGGTCCCAACCTTACAAGGACGGGGCATCCTGTCAAAGGGAACAGTAAGTGTGAAGTCATAGGGATATGGGACAGTCCCACCTGCCGTGAAAACTACACATGGCTTAGTATGACTCGGATGGACAAAAGTGGTTAGTTTTTGTTTTGGGGGCTGAGGGCATCCACCATGCAGCCTGCTGTATGTGGACTGCCTTGATGTTTTAACAGATTTTTTTTTTATTTGATTCCTGTAACACCTAAACCAACAGGCCTTCATAAAGAAAAACTGAGCCTTCTGTAACCTGCAATAAGGTCATTACAATGAAGAGATTAAAGATTTCCACAAATAAATTTGTTCAAGGGAGGTGTATATGCTCAGCTTTACATTGCCTGATCCATCCAAGTGAACTTGTAATAAAAATCATTCCAGGGGTGCCTGGGTGGCTCAGATGGTTGAGCATCTGCTTTCGGCTCAGGTCATGATCCCAGGGTACTGGGATCGAGCCCTGCATCGGGCTCCCTGCTTGGCAAGGAGCCTGCTTCTCCTCTCCCTCTGCTGTTACCCCTGCTTGTGCTCTCTCGCTCTGTCAAATAAATAAATAAAATCTTTAAAAAAAAAAAATCATTCCATGATGTGATAGTAGAAATAGGGACTGCACATTTTCTTCATGATCTCGACAGTTACAAAACCAGGTGGAAAAAGTCAATGCAGAATAAAGCATATTTTAGTGGAGTGGAAAAGCTCTGTTGTAGTCTTATGGAAGTTGTTTTCTGAGCTACTTCTGCTCAAAGAGGACCCTAAAATCTGTGTCTTAACCTCCCAAAGTGAGTGGATTACAAAATTATTTTTTCACGTGAACTCAAAATTTGAAAAAGCTGTGGAGAAGGAAGCGGACTTACGATTTGTTTAGTGAAGTACAAGAATTCAGACTCACTCGGAGCAAATGAATCAAGCAGGTGGCACCCGAGAGTGGAACTTAGCCATAGTTCGTTGATTGTAAGATGCCATCCATTTATAGGACACACCACTGTTCTGTGTCCCATCGGGAAAGAAGACACTGCCACCGAATAACTGTGCCCGAGTGCTTTCTTACTGGTAATAAGTCACACCCCAACGGCAGAGATGCTGAAATGGGACAGACTTGAAATGGGGTCCATTCTGTATTTCCTACTGCTTACCAGCCTATTGGCTTAACTGTAGAATGAGAACAGTCTGTGGACACCAAGTTGTGTTCCTCATGCCCTCAATTCTTAGTACAGTCCCTGGCACGTAGTAGGTGTCTGGTAACTGAGTATATACATACATGGAGGAAGGGATAGATGGATGGACAGATAGACGGGTAGACAAATGTGAAGTAGGGGTTGAAGTTGGTGGTTAGCTTAGAGAAGGTTTGTGTGGAAAGGGGTTCTAGGCCGTTTGAATTCTTAGAAAAATTATTAAAGTAGCAAATTTGACAGAGGCTAGTGTTGCTTATGTTATGGTAGTAATAATCACAAAGATTTATTTAATGCTTAAATAAGTGCTTGACCCTTAGAACTTTACATGTATGAATTCATTTTGTCCTCATAACCATTCAAGGAGGTAAGGTGCTGTTTTATTTTCCCCATCTTACAGATAAGAAAACTGAGGCCCAAGGTCATATAGCAGTGACTTAGAAGCGTGTAATAAGAATGCTGGCATCAGAGGGGTGCCTGGGTGGCTAAGCGCCTGACTTCAGCTCAGGTCATGATCCTGGGGTCCTGAGATCGAGCCCCGCGTTGGGCTCCCAGCTCAGCGGGGAGTCTTCTTCTCCCTCTCCCTCTGCCCCTCCCCCTGCTCATGCTCTCTCTCTCTCTCTTTCTTGTGCTCTCTCTCAAATAAATAAGTAAAATCTTTAAAGAAAAAAGAATGCTGGCATAAGAATACTCTAAATCTGTTTACCAAAGGAAATTATTTTGATTTAAACAATTATTTTGAAAGAATTTACTTTTCCGTATATTTTAAAATGATGTGAGAGTCTGGGCCCTGGCAGCTCCTTAAAGGGCTTGCTCAGTAGCCCTATACATTCTCTACTTACCCTTCATTTTTTAATGGCCTTTCAAACTTAAGTTTGCTCTGACATTGTAGGCTTCGTATACTCCAGAAAACCTTTTAAATTCTTGGCTCCATGAGTGATGGTCTTCACCTAGTATTTTCAGCTCTTTGTACATCGTTTAATGTAGTGAAGTATATAAACATTTATTAAAATTGTAGAGGATGTACCCGATTGAAAGTCGTCATTTTTTTTTTTAAGATGGCGGATAGAGACACAAAGAACTTTAGGGGTGAGGCTGATGCAGACCTTGCTATAGCCAGTGTCTCCCTGAAAAAGGGACATAAAAATTATAGTGCTTTTATGATATAAACAGGCCCCCGTAAGTCTGTGTTGAGTGCATGTGGGGATGGGGGAAATATGAGGTGCCTGGTGACGTGAAGTTGCCGCTCTCCACCGCACCCCTGTGCTTGAGATGCAGGACTCGCCCGTCCCTCCCCCGCCTCTCTTCGCAGTCTTCGTAATTATTGTGATATTCGTATTACAACTTAGATCCCAGTTTCTTGTGACTCACAGAAGCTACTTCTGATTTTAACATTAGAGGATTTGAGGTTCAAAGCAGTACTTTTCCAACACCCATGTAGGTATCTTTGTATCACTGCTAGATTGTTACTTACATCAGAGTGCATTTTTCTGTCAAATGCAGTGTTTTTGCAGTGACAAGAGCATGGTCTCAAGAGGCTGATGTTGAAGTGTGGTCGCGCTTTCAGCCTCCTTTCCTCCTGAGTGCTCTGCGGTGCAAAATCACCACTAAAGTATGCCTGTGGCCACCTGTTTAAAAGACCTGACCAATAAAAGGTACCATCTAATGGCAAACTCTTTAATGAGTAATTACAGTCAAATCTTACACCAACGTTAAAAACAGAGCTCGGTTTTTAGCTCTTTTTCCCCTCCTCTCCTTTTTTCCTTTGCATGCTTTCTATCGGAAGCATTCAGAGAGTTTCACCAGGGCTAGTGGGTGGGTGTGGTGGTGGTGGGGGAAAATACTAGACCAAAAGTCAAAAACAAGGACTTGGAGAAGCTTGATTAGCATTTTAACAGCACTAACCTGTAAGAATCTTAAAGAGTCGAAATTACGAAGTTGAAGGCACTTTTTATATTTTCTATGTTGTTCTTGCCATTTAATTGTCTTTTAGTGCAGATCAATCACATGCCAGTAGCCTTGTCTTTAACATAGCCCTGTATCTGCCCAACCTTCCAGTAAGCTAGACTGTGCTACTGTGCACATTCTAAACAAATACGTCTGGTAGTGGAGCAGTTTCCTATTTGTTTATAGCCGAGCCTGGAAATTTAGCATATAAAATATAGAAAGATTTCTCTGCATTGCCTTCTCTCCCCCTTTGTTGACTTCATGCAAACCTACTTCATTATTGTTGCATAGCAACTGACTTTGTGTTTGTGATTTTTGTTTAGCAGTTTTTTTTCCTATGGAACATTGAATTTGTATAACAATTTCCAGTCTTGAAGCATCAGTGGTGAAGATTTTTAACTTAACCCCTTTCCCTTGAAACAGAAAACCTACATGGCATTCCAGGTATATATTCCTTTGTCATTTCTCTAAAATCCGTACGAATTGAAGTTCTCTTAAAACGGATGGCATTTTCCATGCTCTGAGTGTTCTCTTTTTTCCTTGATGTTTGGACCTTGACACTTTGGGGGATTACAAGCTGGTGGAGTTTCTAGCCATTTGGATTTGTTTATTGTTTCCTCATGATTAGATCCAAGTTGTGCATTTTGGGCAGGAATATTACCAAAGTGATGCTGTGCTCTTCTTTTATTCCAGCAATTCATGATTTTGATTTGTTCTGTTATTGGTGGTATTAACCCTGATCACTTGATTGAGCTGGTATCTGCCAGCTCTCTTCACTGTAAAGTAACTTTCTTTTTCTAATTAAGAAGCGTCATTGTGGAGAGATGCTGTAAGGCTGTGTAAATACCCTGTTCCTCATCAAACTCACAGCCGCTAGTTTTAGCAACCCTTGATGTCTCTTGGCTGAATACAGTATTACTGTAATAATTGCCAAATGGTGCTTTTCTAATTTCCTTCTTTCTGCTTTCATTAGGAAAAGCTTGTTTCCCATGTATCTATTCATGTGTATGTTTGTATGAGTGTAGACTCTTGTACCTCTGTTTTATTCAGTGGGTTATAATCCTTTATTTATTTATTTATTTATTTATTTATTTTTCCTATTTCAGTCCCCCCCCACACCCCCTTTCCACTCACCTCCCTTCTGGCAGCCACCAGTTTGTTCTTTATATTTAAAAGTCTGTTTTTTTTGTTTCATGCTCTTTTTTTTTTCTTTGTTTTCTTTCTTAAATTTCACATGTGAGTGAAATTATATGGTATTTGTCTGTCTCTGACTGACTTATTTCACTTAGTATAGTACTCTCTAGCTCCATCTGTGTTGCAAATGGCAAGATCGCATTCTTTTTTATGGCTGAGTTATATTCCACTGGATGTGTGTGTATACACACACACACCCCACATCTTTATCCACTCATCAAATCAGTGGACACTTGAGTTGCTTCCATATCTTGGCTCTTGGGTTATAATCCTCTACTGTTAGTTTTCTGTGTTTAAATCATCCCAGATTCATCCAATGACAGCCCTTTCTTGCCGGTTTCTATGTCTTTCTGACCTGTCTCTGTCAGTCTTGGGGCGATTTCTTGCTTCTTGGCACAACAGAATATTTCAGGCTTTTTTATTTTTCTCTGCCACAGCTTTGCAGTCTGCCATTTCTCTAAGAGACCCTGGTTCCTTTTCATGAAAAATTTCTAGAAGCCAAGATCTAGGTTCTAGGTGTGCTCGCTGCTGTTAGGGTATTGCTGCGCTGTCCAGTGAACTAAACTGGAGAAAGTGTGTGTGTGTGTGTGTGTGTGTGTGTGTTCACACTGATAACCCCAAATCCCATTTCACTAAGGAATTTATTCTTGTTATCTCCCTTTTCATATTTTTATCTCCTTTCTTTGACAGTTGAGGCATCTAACTCCAGTTATCCTCAGATAATATTTACTCATTGGATAAATTTCCATTGTATGCGATCAGTCTGCTATTTCTGCGACACTCGCATACAGATAGGTACCTTAGCTTCAGGCTCCAACAGCCGGTGCTGGAGCTACCCTCCCCCCATGATGGGACCCTGTCTTGCTGACCCCACTAATGGCTTTTATACTTTTTACTTTTACTTCAAGAGAAAGGTAGAGGGTGGGCAGGAAGCCTAACTCCGTCTTGAAATAGCCTCGTATAATTGTAGTTACTGTAGATAGTACCTGGCCATGTTACCTAGCAGCATAGTCTGCCTTTTAAGAGGATTTCTACAACCTATTGGTAAATTTAATAAAACAGTATTCTTGTTTTGATAATATGTTCTTTAAAGAAGATTGATTTTCTTTGAGTGTTTCTTTACACCAAATGTTTGACTTGGTTTTTTTTCCTAGTAGATTGGGTCTTGTCTTAATCATTTCTGTATTTCTCTTAGAGGCTTCTGTATTTAAATGTTTGATAAATTAGCATAGATAGGGAATACGATAGGGGTACCTTGAGGTGTAAGAAAAGTATTCTGTTAACATTGAAATGAAATATTGTATAAAGTACTAGAGTGTATAGCTCTGGACAGCTAGCCAGCGTCATGAGTTGTACTCTCAAAACTGGAATGAATAATTTTTAAAATACTGTTGTTAGTTGGCAAACTTGAGAAGCACTTGGTGATACTAATTCTTCCCATTCTGAAGTTTTATGTGGGTGTAACTCTTTCCTCTTCTTTTAGCCAAAGATTTTTTGTTGTTGTTTCCAAAAAATGAGGTATAGAAGAAAAGCCTTTTATTCCCATTTTAGGTAGTGAGTGGTTTCTTTTTCTTTTTGACTGAAAATGCTTTGTTAATATAAAAAACATTTGTCAGGAGTGGAGTGTTCCTGAGAAATGGACTAGACAAGATTTGTTTCAGATAACCCATTAAGATTTCACTCCCCCTCGAATTTTGTCTCTGCTTTTGGTTTTGTTTTGTTTTGTCTGGTGTTGCTTTTGACATAAAAAATCAGGTTTCTCCAAAAGGGTATCCAGGTGTGTGCTGATCTGCGCTGGGAGTAGTGAGTAGCCAGAGGGTGATTGTGGCCTAAGGCCCCTGAACACTAATGGTGTACCAAGTTTGGGAGAGGGAGAGACATTTTTACAGTGACACAGACATGGGTATCAGACAGTACAATGCAAACTTGTATGAATTTTTAAGAGTAGAAATGAGAAAAGAAATTTAATATTTATTGGAGGACTGCTCAGGCTACACCCCCAAACTGTGGGAATATGCATTTAGTCTTCCCCGCCCTTAGGGTCCCTCCGTGTGCAAAAAAAAAGAAAAAACTACATTTGTTTTCTCATAGGTCGTATAGTACATTTTATTTTATTTTATTTTTTTTTAAAGATTTTATTTATTCTGCTGAGCAGAGAACCCGATGTGGGACTCGATCCTGGGACTCCAGGATCATGACCTGAGCCGAAGGCAGTCGCTTAACCAACTGAGCCACCCAGGCGTCCCCGTATAGTACATTTTAGTCCTTGCTTCTTTTCTGTAGCCGGTTTATTGATGTGGTCTAACACCACTATCTTTCCTAGCTTCCATAGTACACTAACTTATATAGGGCACCATATTCTTTCAGTGAATAATGTGGTAACTGTTTATTTTCTGAAGTGTTACTTGAATGTAGTTAGCCCACATAAATGCTTCTGTTCCAAACCATGTTCATAGGAAACCAATCTCAATTGTGACCACAATGCTTAGCTTACCTCCATCTTCAGAGCCTGGTGAGTTCATAAACCAGCTGATGAGGAGCTGCTTACTCACTGTCCGGGATGTCGTGAGGTGTCCTCCACCCCACTCCTGTCCCCCACCCTGTTTCCGTGGCATAGTTGCTGTCTTTCATGGACTGTGTGACTCTTTAAAGACAAACACCCGGGGATTGGTGCTCCTGGTGCTCTGAGACCAGCTAAGTTTTCCACTGTCTGTCTGTAATGTGGGTCTGACCATGCCCTTGGGGCCTCAGTCTGTTTCCTGGATTGTACCTCTGTGCTCAGAGACTGCCTGCAGGACAGAACGGAGGGCAGGCTTGGGTTTGGGTTTGAAATTAACTTCTCATTTAGTCATGCAAACTCTATTATGTAACAATCATCAAAAATCAAATGCCCTTGAATACTATTATTTTAACAGTGGAACATATTACTGGCTATAGGTACTTGAAATAGAAAACAAAACCATACCAGGGACATGGGAGACAGCAAATTATTATGAAACTGTCATCAAAATTAAAGTTCTCCCCTATGAGCAGAGTAAGTGTATGTGAATTTGTGTATCTGAATATCAGAGTGGCTGATACTAATAGTCCTCAGTAGAAATGTCAGATTCCTAACGTTTTGTTGGCACAGGACCCTTTAAGTTTGAATATATATCTTTCAGCGAGTAGGTAAAATAGTATCTGGTAGAGCTGTATATTTTTTTTTTTCCTACTTATGAGGAAACTTCGTAGAATCCATGTAGATTGATGGCTACTTTATATTAAGGGAAATACAAGAACCAGTCTTTTTCTTGAACAGCTGATGAGTATGCTGGTTCTAGTAGTATATTCTGGGTTTTTTTTCCCCTCTGAATCTGCAGTGTGTATGGTGGTTATTTATTTATTTATTTATTTATTTATTTATTTATTTATTTATTTATTTATTTA
>NW_023270464.1:9458113-9520985 GCF_011800145.1 Mirounga leonina
TTATTTATTTATTTATTTATTTATTTATTTATTTATTTATTTATTTAAATATTTTATTTATTTATTCATGAGAGACACAGAGAGGCAGAGGGAGAAGCAGGCTCCCAAGGAGCAGGGAACCCGATGCGGGACTCGATCCCAGGACCCTGGGATCGTGACCTGAGCCGAAGGCAGACGCTTAACCATCTGAGCCACCCAGGCGCCCTTTATGGTGGTAATTTAGTGACTAGGAGGCACTGTAAATTATTGGTTATAATAAATTGATGTCATCTCACAACACAACAGGCAAAAAAGGATGAATTAGAGACAGAAATAGTAACAGGTTTTTGTCCAGGAAACCTCAAAGAATATAATGAAGTATTGCCATGTTGATTATTTAAAAAAAAAAGAAGAAGAAAGAAAGAAAAAGGGGAAAAAAAGATTCAAGATAAAATATTGAAACCTTTGGCTTAATAAAACAGATTATATAAATCAAAAGCTTCATGCTTTATACTGCTAAAAATTTCTTTGAGCTGCTAAAGAATGTTTAAGAAATCTCTTACCGTAGTTCGTGATTTATTTGTGGGTGGATAGAGTATGCAGTATTGCAAAAAACTATCACTATCATTTTTAACCTCTCTTTTTGGTAATATTTTTAGATTTTGAAATAATTTTAGCCTTAGAACAATTTCAAGAACAGTACAAAGAACTCCCATATGCCCTTCACCCAGATTCCCTGATTGTTAACATTTTCCACATCAGCCATACCATTTTTTCTCTATCTGTGTATATTATTCTTTCTTGAACCATTTAAGAGTAATTTGTAGACATAATACTCTTTTTTGCCTCTAAATACTTCAATGTGTATTTCCTAAGAAGAACACTGATTTATATAAACACAGTATGATCGTCAAAGCCAGGAAATTAACATTGACATAATACTGTTATCTAATCCACAGACCTTATATATCACCAGTGTCCTAATAACATCCTTGATAGCAAAAATAAAAAACAAACTAAAACAAAACAAAACAAATACACCCAGAGTGCAGTTCAGGGTCACATACAGCATTTACTCAGCATGTCTCTTAAGTGTCCTTTAATTTTGACCTCGTCTTTGCCATTCATGACCTTGACATTGTCAAAAACTACTGGCCAGTTATCTTGCAGTGTCCCTCAGTTTGGGTTTATCTGCTAGGTCCCTGGCTAAATGACGTGTGTCCTCCTCAGTGCGTCATATCGGGAGGCACAGGATGTCATGATGACTCCACTGGGCAGGATTGACTGATCTCTTGCCAAGTCTCCACTGTAAGATTACTGTTTCCCCTTTTAATTAATACATATTTTATAGGGAGATCTTTTGAGAACCATCCTATTCCTCCTCTAGCAGCCATCCATTAATTTTAGCATCCATCGATGATTCTTACCTGAATTGACTACTCTGTCAAATGGCAGTGTTCTTAACTCCATCAAACAGTAGTTTTTATGCCCAGCAGGTTTACAGAGGAGGCTTTTGGAAATTGTTTACTTTCTTAGAAGTAGTTTGAGTGACTCTAAATTTGGGAAGTCTTTGTACTGAAATTAAGTGGTGTCTCTCTTGTCCTGTTCTCTTGGGTGTATGTTGTCCACCTGTGGAATGGGTAGAGATGGTGTGTGGCCTGGGGGGACTGTGGACTGGATCTACCGAGTACCCTGTGGGTGCCTGAGCTCTGCTGTTCTATATTCTGCCCTCCCCCCCCCCCCAGGGGCTTATGGCTCTGGAATCCAGCACATTCCACTTTAAAGCTTGGTTTTAGGTATACAGTTCTTAGTACAGTTGATCTGTGGCTGTTTTCTTGTTTACTTGAAAATAGCTGTTACTGAATCCTGTTACCACATTTTTTTATATTTATTTATTTATTTATTTATTTATTTATTTATTTAAAGATTTTATTTATTTATTTGAGAGAGAGAGCATGAGAGAGGGGAGGTCAGAGGGAGAAGCAGACTCCCCGCCGAGCAGGGAACCCGATGCGGGACTCGATCCTGGGACTCCAGGATCATGACCCGAGCCGAAGGCAGTCGCCCAACCAACCTGGCCACCCAGGTGCCCAACACATTTTTTTATTTTTATATGTTAAGTGATGCTATTAATGTTTCCTTCTAGAAACAAGTGGCCTTTCTATGCAGTGCAAAATAGATTGAAAAAAAAAAAGGGAATCTAGGTCTATGTATAATATAAACGCGGACCATGGCATTTCCTGAGTTATAGCTGGTTCATGCTGGTAGGAAAAAAGCCATCTAAAACATAAAAACAACCTGTGTCACTTTGTTTTTTTTTTTCTTTTGCCTTATTTGATTTCTGTTAAATAGCTTCTTTTTAATTACTGGTCCTCATTTTATAATCTTTAGCCTTAACTACCTCTCCAAAATTCCCAAACATGCAAACTACTATCTATGAATCAACCTTTTTAAAGTATATGTAAAAAAAAGCCAACATCCTAAATTGGGGTCCCCCTTGTCCCATCTGTACCAGTGAGTGCCGCCAGCAGTCACCGATGCCCTGGTCCTTCACTGCAGACTGTTACCCCTAAGCCTCAGGCCCTACTGCCCCCTCCTTCCTCCCTGGCAGGCACACTGGGTAAGAGAATTTGTCAGAAGCAGTCTCTGAAGTTACTAAAGCTCGTGGAATGCCGTCTGACCCGTCACTTTAGCTCAGATTGGAAGCTCCAGTGCAGGCAGAGGGCTGAGCCTTGTCCTCTGCTGTGGTGATGGGCCCGGCTGGCTAGCTCCTGACTTGAGATCACCTCTAACCCCTTGTGTCGCAGCTAGGCAGGCGTGAAGGCAGCCTCCAGTTCTCTCTTGGGCTCAGTTCAGGAAAGGTGGAAGGTGACAGTCCTCCTTTCTTCCTTTTCATCTGGTTCGCTTGGTCTCCCTGAGAAGACATCCCTCATATAAAAAGGAAAGGGCAGTCCCTACCAGCCCAGGGCCACCAGAGCTGCCAGGGAACGCCTGTCTGTGTTTCTTCCCTGCTGCTGGTACTTTGGACCTCTTGTAATCTCTCCATCCTGTGACTCACAGCTGTAACCTTCAGCTGAGATTGAGCTCCTCTGACTTGGTGCCTTCCTGCCTCCCCTCCCCACTTGCCCTGCGGTCTGCTGGAAAGGAGCCCCACTTCTCCACTCATTAAATGCAGCAGGTTGGCCCCAAAAGGACGTTAAGAATTGAGGCAGGAATTGCAATCACCCGTGTACCCATTCTTAAGCATCTTTCTTATGTAGTGCTTTCTAGTTTATTTGTCCCCCACCTTGTTCCGTAGGGTTTGAGAGATGGTCCTTCCTGCCAGAGTGCCTGCTTGTTGGTATTCATGGAAGGGATGAGGGGAGGAATAGGCAACTCTTCCCGAGGTCCCTTTGTCCAAACACCAGCCTCATTATATTCTTTATGTGGTGGGTTTTGCCAGGGATGTGCATCAGAATCCCAGATGGTGGCAAATCTGTGCTCACGGGGAACCAGGGCGCTGTAAGGAGCATAAAGGAGACTGAGCTTCTGTCTCTGCTCCTAAGCTTTCCTGATACACACGGCTCCCTTGTAGGAACACCTGTGAGATCTGGGAGGGAACGGGGTCTTGTGTGACAGAAAGTGCACAGGCCCTTTGGGGCCCACAGATCCGGGCTGAGGGAAGCGCTGAGTCCCAGCGAGGCTGACCATGCCTGGAGACTGATGTGTATGGAGAGTGGGAACCTGCTGGCCCAGCCACAGAGCTGCCATGGAATTGGGCCTGGGGGTGGTGGCGGCTGGAATGTGAGGGGACCTAGCGGTTACACAGAGAAGTTCTTTTGGTGGATTGAATTACTCCCAGCAAGCCAGCAGCATGACCGGGGTTCTGTATTTGGTAGAGTACCCCTTCAGGCTTGGAGGAAGGTAAAGCTGGGGGCAGGGAAGACAGGAGGTTTGTGCCACAGCCAGGTGAGAAAAGAGGAGGGTCAGGATGAACTAAGAGCCTTGCTGATGGGCTGTGGGAGGGTGGATGCTACGGGAAGACTCCGGGTCTGCATTGCCCAGAGTCTGGTCACTGACTGATTTGGGAGTGCAAGTGGGAGGCAGGGAGCAGCCAGTTGCCCTTATCAGCGCCTGTTTTTATTGTACTGGAGAGCAGTCTTCAAATGATCCTTCAAGTCTTGTCCATACTATTAATTTGCCCTAGATAGTAACCCTGAAAGGGATTTTCGTGTTTAGCCCCCTTATCTCACAGTTAAACTGAGATTTGCTTAAGGTCAGACTGCCTGTGGTTTGCACAGAGCAGGCTCTGGTCTCAGTGCTTTCCACACATCATACTTACCATTCACATTTGATATTACAGCACAGCAAGCCCTAATAATCTTATTTTACTTTTTTGGGGGCGGTGGTCACAGGATTTTTTTTTTTTTTTCATTGAACACTGCATCAAAAACTAATGTAGTATTCCTTTTTTGTTGAAATGTCTCATTTTTTTTTACCTTGAAACTTATAATAATCAAAATCAGAAAAGAATTCTAGAAGTAAGCTGGCTCATGAAATGACTCTAAGTGGTGAAAGCATTATATCTTATTCAACGTAGGTTGTCACCTGAGTGATGATGAGTATTTGGAATTCAAAATAGTTACTTCAGGCTTTGGAGTGTTGCACAGGTGTACAGCTCTGCCTGGCATGCAGTGGGTAGACACAGAAGACTGGTATGAGATGAACTGTGTGTATGAAGTCACTTTTTCACGTACCTTATTCACAGAAATGCTTCCGAGAGCTTTTGTGACTCATTCATATCCAGTTGCTGATGCAGCTGGAAAGCTGGTTAGAAACAGGGATAAAATGAACGTACTCTGCTGGTTCATGGTCTTTGAGGGTTCTATTTTGGGGAGTGCTGTGTCTGTTTTTAGTTTCTCGAAACTGCCTTTTATGCACAAAACCAAAGTAGAATGATTGTATACCGCAAAGTATAAGGCATGCAGAATTTGATTCATTGTCTTTTCTGCTTCTGGTGTTATTACTTTCAGGTTTTTAATTTAGCTTGAATCAAATATGTTGGTTTTTGAACAACTTACATAAAATTTTAACTTTGAAATTACTTTTTTTTGAAGGAGTTCTGTTAGCACCGAGAAGGTGGGAAACCAGAGGTGTTGACTTCCACAGAGGTAACGCGGTGTGTTGGGGAGACACAGCCTAGCACTGGTCAAGAGTGGTAGGTCTGGGGTCAGGGAGCAGAGAGCAAGGACACGTCAGCTATACAGGGGAAGGTGAACCACGTGGGGAGAACACCGCATTTAGAAACGCATTTTGTTTAGACAGAGTCTGCACGTGCCTGGCCTTCATCCATGGGTGGAGGTGCTGTGATGGTGAATGGCCCTAGGTCAGGGGTCAGTGGGCTTTTTCAGTCAAGGGCCAGGCAGTAAATATTTTAGGCTTCGGTGGGACATAAGGTCTCTGTCTCCACGAAAGCAGCCAGAGACAACAACTAAGCGAAGGTGCATAGCTGTGTTCCAGTAAAACTTTTAACAAGTAGCAGGCCAATTTCAGAGTTTGGCCTGGGGACCAAAGTTGCTGACCTCTGCTCTAGTTACAGACATGAGGGTTTTGGTTCCTGACTCTGCTCTTACTTTCTATTTCCTTGTCAGTTCAGCCAGTTTCTCAAAGCCCTTCTTCCCCTCTGTAAAATGGGAATAATACATTTGACCTTTAAACAATGCAGGGGTTAAGGGCACCCTAACCGTCCAAAATCCACGTGCAGTCGAAAATCCGTGTATAACTTTTAACTCCCTCGGAACTTACCGGTTAACACCCTGCTCTTGATCAGAAGCCTTACCAAAAGAGTCGATTGACACTTATTTTGTATGTTACATGCTGTATATTATATGTATTATATACTGTATTCTTACAGTGAAGTAAGCTAGAGGGCAGAAAACGTTAAAATCATCAGGAAGAGAAAATATATTTATAGGACTGTTCTGTATTTATTGAAAAAAATCCACGTGTAAGTGGACCCAGGCAGTTCAACCCGTGTTGTTTGTAGGTCACCTGTACCTAAGGCTGGCATGAGAGTATATGAAATAATATGTAAGATATTGCTCAGAAGATTGCCCTGCACTTTTTGTGAGATGTCATCCTGTCAAGTTGCATTTAAATCATAGTTTATTCATTGGCTCATGCATTGACAACAGAGGCAAATTTGTAACTTCTCTGACTTGCAAAAGGGCTAACCACTAGAACAGACACCTGAGGAATGCAGTGGAGAGAGACGCTAATTTCTCCCTTGAGTAACAGTCACTATTCCAGGATAGCAGGGACTCTCTTCCTTACGGTCATTTAGGGACTGAGGTTATTCTGCTGCTTCTCTGCCATCGCCTGTGGTATCATTCTCAACCGCATGGTTACGGTGCTCTGGGCACAAGAGCCACAGGAGGAGGGGACAAGAGCCTGGGGGGACAGAGCCAGGCCTTGAGGAGGCACCGGCTGGAAGGGGAGCACATCGCTTCCATTCATACTCCGCAGGAGAGAACTTGGGTGTGTGGTCACTCCTAACTAGGTGGGCAGGCGGCTGGAGCCAGGCCACAGCCTGTCACCACGGAGGAAGGGAGGATGGATCCTGGCAGTCAGGTCACAGTCTGTGCCACGGGACTGAAAGCAGTCTTTACGTCCTGTCGTGAACCTTTACATCCAGGGTGGCCTTTCCTCTCTTCTGCGGGTTTGTGGATTTTCTGTTTCTCAGGTTATAAGTGCGAGGCATTGGAATCTATATTGAATGCATATACTGGAAATCATGGCTGTGTACGGAGGCCAGACATTGAAGAGATGCAATTGTGCAGCGGAATTTAGTTTTTAACTTTTATATTAAAAAGCTCCTAATATGAGATCCAAATAGGAAATAGGCTTCTCCCGGTCATTTCCATTGGCAAGAATAGTTTGCCTCTTATGAACTGGTCATCAGTATATTTTCTTTGTAGTTTTGGTTTTATGTTTGTTGTATTGTGTGATGCTCTTATAATTAAAGTTTATGTAAATGCCATCGTTTGGGGTATCTGTGGATATTTCACCTAAGTTTATCTCTCCTGGAAAATCATTCTGGCTGTAATGGTAAGGGTAGAAGGACCTGGGAGTATTCTCAAAATATAGTATGAAACCAGCAAATCAGTCCGAATGGGAAAGTTTCCCTTAGGGTGTCTCCTTTTAAATTTATAGGATGTCGCTTTTAGTTTTGGCCCTACCATAACATGGACACTGGGAATGTTTGTGATTAAATTTGCGTTTGGGGAATGTGGAAGTGCCTTACTGGTAGTTATCAAAGCTTAACCTGATGTTTAAAGAAGGAATATAATTAATGGGCTTGCAGTCAAATTTATCAATAAATAAGGAAAATCTCTAATTGGATTAATGCCACCTTCTGTGGGAAGAAATAAATCACAGTTTGTGATTCTTTAGTATTTGCTTAGTTATATACTTGTGAGTAAGGTAAAACAGAGAGTAAAATGATTAAAAGTAGATGCGCACTGCTCCTTTGTATTCTAGGAGTAAGCCTGTTGTTCGTTGTGAATTGCGAGGCTTACATAGACCCAATGCAACACTGTAGGGCGGTAGACTAATGCATTTGAAAAGAACCCCGAGTATTCACATTTAAATTTATTTTGACATCAGTTGGACCCTAAGATAGTAACAGTGGTTATGGCTGGGGATTAAGAATAGAATTCTTGTTTCATTTTACCTCTCTGAGTTTCCTGGTTTTGACCAGTGAACGTGGGCTGTGTAATAAACCTCACCCTTGTCCTTGCTGCCGCCGCCGCCGCCGCTGCACTGACCGTGTACTGTATACTCTGACGCCCGGCCTTACCATCGGGGTGGAGTACCAGCAAATGCCTGGCGGAGAGTCTTGGAAAGAAAGGTTTTCATGTCTTCCAGTGCAATTAAGTATTTATGGAGTTTGATGAGGAGTATATCGTTTAGTTAGAGTATGCTTACGTCACATACACATCTACTTTGTATATTTCTAGGTAATTCATGTTGATTAACTTGGGTCACGATAATATGCAACTTGAATTTGATTCTATGTGAAATTCTCCTGTTACCCCCCCTTTTTTTAAGAAAAAAAATTTGTACTTCTACCCTTTGGTCGACAGATGATTTATTCCTTTACATCAGCCTTTCAGCTTTCTCACTTTTGTGAAATGTTTGCTTTTCTTGTAGCTTATAATTTTAGTGTCTCCTTTTGGTTACAAAGTTCTGATTGACAAATAGAATAGCTTGATTTTATTTTATTTTTTAAAAGGTTTATTATTAGCAAGAACTTGAGTGCAGGCGGTGGGGGGGGGAGGGGAGAATCCCCAGCAGACTCCCTGCCGAGTGCAGAGCCTGATGTGGGGCTCAGTCCCACGACCCTGAGATCATGACCTGAGCCGAAATCAAGAGTTGGAGGCTCAACCCACTGAGCCACCCAGGTAGCCCTGGAATAGCTTGATTTTAGTTAGCAGTTAGTATTGTTAACTATTTCAGGAAAGTAAGATGGTCAGAAGTAGAATTATTACTCAGATAGGATATACTTATTAAGTATATATATACTGTATAGTTTACAGAGTATATTTGGTTTTGTTGCCTTATATACGTGCATTGGAACAAATATTTTTCAAATGTCCCCGAGTAGGTTTATAAGTGATTCTCCCTCTTTTCAGTATTTTATATTGAATGCATACTGCTTTATAATCGTAACCAAAAAAAGGTGTAAAAATAGTAATCATAGGTGATTTAAGTATTTCTACAAGATGGCATTTTAAGAATCCCGTGGCTTATGGCGCAGAGCAGAAATACTGTATGCATGACTGTGCTTCATCCGTGAAGTCCCCCTTTATTTCCTTGTACTTGATCTTTATTATAAGGTACATATTGTGGAATCTGATGGAAAGTTTGGGCGAAGAAGTAGATGAGATCTTATCTTTTTGGCACCCTTTTCAGAAGTGCACTTTTGAAAATAGGATTTTGACTTTCAAAGCCCCCAGTGGTTATCCCCCCACCCCCTGCCCGTCACAGCTCTCACTGCCTCTCCTTTCCCCAACCAAACACAGGTCCACACAGGGGCAGGGGTTGCGATTTGATTTAGAAGTAGACGTGAGATACGAAAGTGGGGGTGTGCAGAGACTTGGGGACTGGGCATGTGTGGTGGTTCTAGCAGCAGTAGAAAGTTCTGGGTGTGAGTGGTTAATGCCACTGCCTTTGGCCTGTAGAATTAGATCTCCCCTTCTCTTTGTAGCACTGGATTATTAGTTATTTTATGGTGCAGGATATTAGCTAGGAAACAAGGACTGGAGGAGCAAGAATGACAGCTAGATAAAGTTGTGTTGGCCACAGAATTCAGAGCAAAGTTAACTTAGCCATTATCATTTAAAATGCAGTGGTGAAAGTGTATTGTCTTGAAGTACTTTAAAGTGTTACCTACCCTGCTTAATGGTTTTTTGCTGAGGTACCCCTGCAAAATGTGTCCGTCCGTATGAACTGGGCAGGAAAGAAACAGGGGAGTAGGCCATTTAATTCGTTGAGATAGGGTTACCTTGCATGAACTTTTTCATTCTCTTCTCTTTCAGCTTAGAGTACTGGAGGCCCATGTGTAAATAAATGTCAATAATAAAACCAGTTAGCCATTCTTATTTTTAGGAGTGGTTTTATTTTCATTTTTTTAAGTTCAAGATCACTTGATGACTATCGCTAGTAATGGCTTTCCTGCCAGAGACTCAGTAGCTACCATCAAGTTGCCTGGGGGGGGGTGGGGGAGGGCGGGCTGCTTAGTTCTTTTGAGGCACTTCCACTTTAAAAGACAGCTGGGCTGGCATTTGGATCCCACTTCGTTCTGGGGCCGGGCTAGGGCAGGGCAGCTAGCGGCTGCTGGCTGCGGTAAGTGAGGGAGGAAGTGGGTGGAGAGAGAGGTGTGGAAATCCGTGCAGAATGCCCGTGACGCTGTCCCTGGAATGGTTCTCCCTCCCCTGGCACCCCCCCCCCCCCCCCCCCGCATTGTTGAGACTCGGTGCCTCCATCCACTCACAGAGTGAAAACGATCCTGTTGTGCTCTCTTTTGCCGAGAGAGTGGGTTTTCTTAGAAAGTGAAGGTTCCTGAAGGTTCACATCATCTTGGTGTAGGAGATTGGTACTGTCACCGGATCTTCCTTAGCACCAGGAATGTTGGTGTTGTGACTTTTCCACTCTTGTTTGCTCTTACGCTTCATCTGACCAAAATTTGGTTCCATGGAGTTTACATACCTGGTCAGAAGGTTTGGGATAGCTTTTAAGCCTTAATGATGATACCGTTAAAAATGCCTGCCCCGCAGAAACACACACTCCACTACCTAAACCCCAGGCTTATAATGAGCCCCACCGCACACATGAATGAGCCTTGCCGTGAGCCGGTGTGGAAAAGCTGGCAGAGAATGAGTGGTTTGGGAGGGACCTGCCATCCTGGCTCGAGAGCTCCAGGGTGGACGGTCAGGCCGGGTGGCCCAGCCATGGTTCCTGCTATTTGCTCCCAGATGGGGCCCTTGCACAGAGTAGGTGAGTCCTTTTTGCTGACGAAATGAATGTTCTAGAGGGAGTACCACCTATTCTGTAGTCTTTGACCCACGGTGCCCTTTGGAGCACTTCCCTCCGCCTCGCTTCTGTCAGGTCTCTGCTCCGATTTCCCCCTGCCAGAGAGGCCTTCCCTACCCAAGCTGATGAGATCGTACCCCTCCCCTCAACGCTGCCTCCCCCCTCCCCACACTGTATGTTTCTTCGGGGCTCTGGTCTCAGTCTCCCATGTTACCTGCCGGCCTACCCCTGGAGTGTGGGCTGCAGGAGAAGGGGGCCTGCCACCCCCTGGCCTCTGCACGTGCCCTGTGCCCAGAGTGGTGCCTGCAGGAGGGCACCTCTGCTTGTCAAGTACTAGCCCTCCAGGCAGCTGCGACAGTGGGGCACCGGGCAAGCTGCTGCCCGCGTCCGCGTGGGTCTCCGGGTTTGCACCTGCGGACAGTGAGAGCACCACCCTGTAGGCTTGAAGGAGTGAGTGCATGGTAAGTGCCCGTAGAGCTTCCAAGAGATGTTGCTTATCAATGTTGTAAACTCAGAAACTGTTTAACTTCCATTAGGGGTGGGGATAATAAGGATTAAAAAAATATCAAGTACCTCTGAAGGGTTAAAGGACAAGCTTTCAGTTCAAACATGTTGCCTAACATTTAACTAACAGAAAGGTTATGTTGATGGCTGTGTAAGTCAGGTAGCTTATTTTGGAAGTACGATTATCTGTTCAGTACACTAAAATTCTGTTATTAACATTTTATCCTTTGAGTAAATGTTTATTGAGGGATTCTGTTGCATGCCGGGCTCTGGTGCAGGCTGGAGCTGCAGAAATACGTCTGAGGTCTTCCTTCAAGGGCCCTTGGTCTAATGGAGCCTAGTTAGGGCTAGTAAGTGAAATTTTTGAGAATTCTAGATGATTCTCTTCTATGCTCTTTCATGTCTCTGAGGATAGAATCCATATTTTAAAGGCCTGTTTCCTGAGGTCTTGCTGCCATATCTATTGGGAGTTGGGGTGGAGGTTGACAGGATGTGTGTCTTGCCTTGGGCCGGTCTGCCCGCCAGACCCCTGACAGTCTGCCTTGGAACATGAGGGGCCGGGTTGGGCAGGGACAAGGGATGGCTTTACTGGGCAGGCGCTTGTGGTACGCTGAACGTCTTCTCTTTTCTAAAGTGTTAGCTCTTCCACGGGGTATGGTGCTTCTCCTTCACTGTGATGTTTAAATATTGTCTGGAGCCACTTACAGTGTTAAGTGATTAATCTTTTTTGTCCTCATTTGAAAAATAGGAGAAATAATATTCATTTATTCAGCAGGTACTTACTGGGCAACTACTTATGTTAGGCACCTAGGACAAAGGTAGGTTTTACCCTTAAGGGGTTTAAAATTTGTGAGGATTCAATGAAGGTGTGCTTGGATGGGGGGAAAGGAGAGGGAGACGGGGAGAAGGGCAAGGATGGTCTCATGGTAGATGCTCAAAGACTCAAAAAAATCTCTTCTCCTTTTTATATAGGGCTTTTTACTTTACTGTCTTAAAGACCAAAAAATCTTACTCATTGTGAATTGTTAATCACTTGTGCTTCTTTTCTACCCATCTCTTTGCACGAAGGATCTGAAGTTTAGAGTATTTTATATATTCCTCTAAAGGTTTTGTTTTGCTTAGAGCAGGGAGTGGATAGATGAGTGAAGAACAAAAGAATTGATTATAAATAACAAGTCCGACAAAAAGGATTAACTGTTTTCCCCTAGAATCTACTGTAACATAGAGGATTTTTTCCTAATAGGTTGCCTGTGGGCTTTTAAAACTTAACTATTTTTTAGAGCAGTTTAGGTTTAAAGCGAGATTGAGCAGAATGTACCGTGTTCCCATAGACCTTGACACCCCCCCCCCCCCCCCCCCCCCCCCCCCCCCCCCCCCCCCCCCCCCACAGAGCTGTACTTTTGTTAGTCTCCAGACTCACACGGACGCATCAGCATCACCCAGAGTCTCTAGTTTACATTAGAGTTCCCTCTTGGTGTTGCACTTTCTCTGGTTTTGACAAATTTTCAATGTCACGTATCCACCGTGACAGTATATTGAGTAGTTTCACTGCCCTAAAAATCCTCTGTGCTCCACTCATTCATCCTCCTCTCTCGAGCTGTAACCCCTGGCAGCCACTGATCTTTTTACTGTCTCCATAATTTTGCCTTTTCCAGAATGTCACACAGTTGGGAGTCATACAGTGTGTATGTAGGCAGCCTTTTCAGATTGGCTTCTTTCACTCAGTGATAGACATGTGAGGTTCCTCTGTGTCTTTGCTTGGCTTGATAGCTCATTTCTTTTTAGTGCTGAATAATTTTCTATTGCCTGGATGTGTCACACTTTATCCATTCACCTACCAAAAGGACATCCTGGTTGATTCCAAGTTTGGGAATTTATGAATAAAGCTGCTGTAAACATCTGTGTGCAGGTTTTTGTGTAGACAGAAATTTTCAGTTCAGTTGGGTAAATACCAAGGAATACAATTGCTAGATCTTACCGTAAAAGTACATTTAGTTTTGTAAGAAACTGCCAACTGTCTTTAGAGAATGTGCCATTTTGCCTTCATGAATGAGAGGTCCTATCGATCCATATCCTTTCCAGTAGTTGATATTGTCAGTATTTTAGATTTTGGCCATTTTGTGGTGGCTGGTTTTAATTTGCACTTCTTTAATGTAATACGATGTTGAACATCTTTTCACATGCTTATTGGCCATCTGTATATCTTCTCTGGTGAGCTGTCTGTTAAGGTCTTTTGTCATGTTTTAAATCAGGTTGCTTATTTTCTTTTTGTTGAGTAAGTTCTTTGTATATTTTGGACAACAGTCCTTTATCAGGTACGTCCTTTGCAGAGCAGAAGTTTTTGATTTTAATGAAGTCCGGCTTCAATGATTTCTTTCATGGATCATGCCTTTGGTGTTGTATCTAAAAAGTCCTCTCCATACCCGGGGTGTTCTAGGTGTCTCCTGTTATCTCCGAGGGCTTTTATAGTTTTGTGTTTTGCATTTAGGTCTGTGATCCATATTGAGTTAATTTTTGTGAAGGGTTTAAAGTCGAGGTCCAGATTGATTTTTGTTTGTTTTTGCACAGGAATGTTCAGTTGCTCTAACAGCATTTGCTGAAAAGACTCTCTCTGCTTCGTTATATTGTCTTTGCTCCTTTGTGGTTGCCTGTTTAAAAAATGTTTATTTCTATCACTACTCTAGAAACCTGATAGTATAGAGGTTTTTTTAAAGATTTTATTCATTAGAGAGAGCGCATGGGGAAGGGGCAGAGGGAGAAGCAGACTCCCCACTGAGCAAGGAGCCCGATGCAATGCGCGGGGCTTGATCCCAGGACCCTGAGATCATGACCTGAGCCACCCAGGTGCCCCAATACTATAGAATTTAAAGCTTTAAGAGCTACCCCTCCCCCCGAAACACTCCCTTTACTTCCATTTTCCCCTTTTCTTAAAGCTGTAAGAACTCAAGCCTTTGTATGGTAAATGTGGAGTGAGAGTCATTTCTCAGACTTACATGGAGTTAACTGCAGGTTTATTGGGGTACCCAAAACGAGCTCTGTCCTCCATCCCCACGCAGACGCCTCGCCACCGTGTCGTGACAGAAATGCTGGCTTGAATGCGTGAAACAAAGCTATGATACCTACCATTGGCCTCTAGAGTAGAAGCTGGACTTCCAGAGGCTTGAGTGCACAGGAATTGGGCTGTGCTCTTGCCCCCCTCGTCACTGGCCTTGCTGCCGTCCGCTGGTGGCCTTACCTTGTGACTGCAGCTCTGCCGGGTTGCCCTGACTCAGTAGACCTTCATCATTTAAAGCCTGCTTGAATATTTAGGTGGTGTGTGGGTGTAAGATATTATACGGTAAACGTGGTAAGTTAAAATGGTTCAAAATGTCTTTGTTTAGAATGGGATTCCACAACAAATCAGGAATCTTGACTAAAAAAACCTAGAAGGAAATGAGCTTGTGGGCCATATTTGGCCCACAGATTTATTTTGGCTCATATTTCTGTCTCTAATTCTAAAATTTGGATTAGTTGCTAACATTTAGAAATTAGGAGACTCTACACAAAAATAGCCCTTTTCCTCACTTTTCTTAAAAACTAGAAGATCTGACCCCACTGGGCCTGTATTCCTCTGTGTCCTTCCCCAACCTGGCACACTTCCCCCATATAGCCCCCATAAGTTTGTTTTTCGTTTTATTTTTGTTTTGGTTTGTGTTTTGGCGATCTGTCAGACTGCGGCTTACGTCGGTTTTCCTATGGATTTGTGCTGCACTGTGAGAGCTGTATGTGGTCACGCTGACTGGCACTGGGAAGGAGCACGGTGCGGGGCTGTGGATGTGGAGGCCTGCGGTGACGATACCCGGGCACCTGCTGGGGGACACCTTCAGAGAGAGCCCTTCCTACCCTTCCCCTGCGAGCAGGCCCAGGGCTGTTCTTGTAATGCTGCCCACTCAGTACTTTATCTTTATGTGCAGGCTTATCTTTTCTTTGTTCTTGACCTTTCAAATTTTCCCTGCCTGGTAGAGTGCCTTTAATGTGAGTGTTCAGGAGGTATTTGGTATCACATTTACATAAGACTTTGTTCATTTAAAGATAGTCGTGCACACATTCATTCTTCCTAATGCTGCCACGTTTGCTTCTTTGTCTGTGGGGGCCGAAAGGGGGTGCCTGGAAAGCTTAATTGACTCCCGCAAGGTCAAACGTTATTAAAGGGCAGCGACGGAGTTTAGATCCTTTGCTGACTGCAGATAAGGGTGTTCTCTTTCCACGGCCACTGTTGCCCATTCAAACCGCCAACTGTCCACCCGCGGACTCTTGGTTTCAGCTTGATCACTTTGCTTATTGTTTTACGTACAGGTATCAAATTACTACCAACAGTTTTCGCTATACTTTGCCAAGCTTAATTCTCAGTTCTTTTGAAATGCGTCCGACTTCTCAAAAAGGCATTTAGATTTCAGAGTTCGACACTAATGGTTTGAGACACATACACACAGCTCTCATTTTTTACCACTAGAGGCCCAGTGTAATTCCCATGAAAAATCTGCTTTTTTGAATGGACTCTTTAAAATACAAAGCACCTAATCCTCGAACTTAATTGGATGAAAATCAGCAAAGCCTATACAAAACGAATTAGGAGAGAGACCTAATATGGGATTGTAGTGGCCATATGTCCTGAGAGCCAGGGTCAGGCCAGTGTATGCTGGTGATCTTGGCCTAATTATTAACACATTTTCTCTTTCATCTCAGAAGGTCCTGCTCCAGACAACAAATTCTCTGGAAACCCTACCTCCAGGTATATGAGAATGTTAATTTAAATATTTAAAACTTGTGAATAAGGTTATTTTTGAAACTATTACCAGGTATTAACGTCTCTTGACAGTTAGGCAACCTGTATTTTCTTTGAACCATTCTTCAGCACAAAAGGTTAAGAAAAATCCTCTGCAAAGAACTGAAATGCTGCACAAATCAGTATTAAGAAATAGCTGTCGATATGGAGTAGTGACTGTCTGTCGATGTGGCTGAAAGACCTATTTAATGATGTACATAAATGTAAACAGTTACCAGGAAGAACCCTGACTTAAAGAGAATGTTGGCCTTCATTGCATCGCCAAGGACATTTGCTAATGCAGACTGTAGACCGTACTCATTAACTCAAGATTCGGTGTGGGTAGTTGATGGTTATTCCCAGCTGGGCTGGAAGTTCCTGGGAATAGCGTGACCTTGATATTTATTAGCCCCTCTCAGATTTACCATAGAATGAGTCACAGTCCTGAAGCATGTCACAGTGCAGGAGATGGCTTTTCTGGAGTCCAGGATTATGGGGGTACTTTTTAGAACAAAGATTAGGGGCTGTTCTACGGACACTGGAAATTAAATGAAACACAGGGGTACTGTATGCATCTTAAAAGGCTTCCTTGAGTGTTTTTAAGCCAAGGAATGACCTTGTGATTATGAAATAACCCATATGCACACCGATTTAGTGTTTTCTTCTGCGGTACTTTTTAACTTTCCATTTTATAATACTCTTTGAAAGAATGTGCCAAATTATAGATTATTGAAATACTTTAAAATAATGAAGTCCTTTAGGGGCGCCTGGGTGGCTCAGATGGTTAAGCGTCTGCCTTCAGCTCAGGTCATGATCCCAGGGTCCTGGGATCGAGCCCCACATCGGGCTTCTGGCTCAGCGAGGAGCCTGCTTCTCCCTCTGCCTCTGCCTCTCTCCCTGCTCATGCTTTCTCTCTCTCTCTCTGTATCTCTGTGTCTCAAATGAATAAATAAAAATCTTAAAAAAAAAAAAAATAAATAAAATAATGAAGTCCTTTAAATTTAAATTTGATAGTATTCAAAATATTCTTTATAACAAAAAACCTCCATATTTGCTACCGCATGGAATTACTAAAATGAACTATTATGAATCTCCTATCCTTAACTCTTTTTATTTATAGCGGAATTGGAGGTTTGTTTTTATAAGATGGAAACAGTTAACTGGTTGCAATGTGGTGTTCTCTTCTAATGCTCCAAATACAGTTTGACTCAGTGAAGGTAGAAGCCTGTAACATTCGAATACTGTACCTTCGACCATATCAGGGTAGATGGATAGAAGAACATCAGGGCATGACTTTAGAATTATATGTGACTGTTTTATAAAACTAGCACATAAGATTTTTTTTTAAAAAACATAAGTTTTATAAAATTAGCATGTAAGATTACATAAGATCTTAGAATTCTTCATGTTGAAGGAAGCTCTTGTACAATATAGTCATTTTATAAACGAGAAAACTTGAGATCCAACAAATTCAAGTGATTCCTCCAAGGTCTTACAAAACTTAACTAGTAGCATAAAGGCAATAATGTCTCCGTATAGTCTTATTTCTTAATGTTTATTTTACATTGTTATATCTATACTATCCCCTAGGGAAATAGTAGTTTTATTTCTGTTACCTTTAACTTGCTAAACACTTACTTTAGTCATGCAGTTATATATCTTAAGGGTAGGGGACTTCATTCCTGTTGAATCCAGGAAATTACCTGGAGTCCAGAAATTAAATCTTAACCTGTGTCTTACTTGCTTAATGGAGAACATTGTAGTGAACAGAAAATTGGCCATAATATGGAGAAAAGAGGTATAATGGATAGAAGACGTAGATGTTCAGCATAACGATCCAGCTGTTTCTCATTCAAGTGCCCAAGAGCAGAATGGTCCAGTTTCCTCTCACCTACAGCATACATACCTTCTTAAATGCAACAGGCTTCTTTAAAGGGGGGAAAAAAAAAGTAGCAAGGAAACTAGGAACCAGTCAAGATAAAAACAAAGATAATTTGAGAACTTTGCAAAGGATTTGAAAAGCAAAAGCAAATGCCTGCCATACTACAAAGGCAGAAACGAGGTCCAGAAGCACAAAGATCACTTGATGTGAACAGGTGGAAAAGGTGATTTGGGGTAAAAGTGGAGGGGGGTAGATGGCGGTTGGGGAAGGTGTTGGGAGCTCTTGCCCAGGGCCCGGCCCCTTAGGACCAGCACCCAGCCTTCCCTTCTGGCGTTTCCCTCCACACCTCCATTGCAGGAACCACAGATGATTTCTGGATCATTTGTCCCTAACTTGGCCTTAATGTCTGTCTCATTGAAATTTTTGTTCTGAATTACACTTTATATTCCCTCTTCTTAATTCTGAGAGTGCTTGTAACTCACATATAAAAAAAAAAAGTTTCCCTGAAATCTGCATTTCCCCCTTCCTCTCCTCTCCCACCACATTGAGGGTAAAAAGAAAAAGTTTCCTGACCTTTCCACCAAAGCCATATATAATAAGTTTTTGTATAGAAGTTGACAGAGATTGGTAAATGTGCTGAATGACCAAAAGGTACCACTAGAAACCGATTTGGGCAGGGTATTAATATCACCATTAATACCCTTAGCTGGAGGTGCACAGCCTCCCCTGTAGACATTCTGTCTCCTCACCTGTACGGTACCTGTGCCCGCATTTGCCCTTTTAGAAAAGGAGCTGTTCACTGGCATTTATTGAGATTTTTCTTAGGATCATAGCAGGTGTATATTCCATCCAGTCTGTCAGGTGCGTGACTTCCTTGTCTAAAATGTTTATTTTGTAGTAATATTAGGATGATGCAGGAGGGGAGGGCACCAGCTAGTCTGGACATAGACTTGGCCTTATTTTTAACAAAATAAGTGCTGTCCCCCAAACACCCATGTGCTTGCACTGGCCTGCGCCTGCGTGCTCTCCGCCCCTCTCTCTCGTCTTGCAAAAGATTTCTTCATTAAAAAAAAAAAAAAAAAAAGATCTAACACAACGTATTCATTCAGACTTGGAGAGGTTAGCCAGAAGGTGCCTACGACAACTTTACTATAGTTCAAATTCTTGGTCTGTTATGGTTCGAGGGGGTTTTAAGGCTTCCATAAAACCCCGTTAGTCAATGTCAACAATTTTTTTTTTCTTGGTGTTTATGCCTTTAGCACACACATGCTGTGTTTCAGGTAAAGCTTACCTAGATATCAGTCATGATGAAGGTCATGGCCACAGCCTCTAAAAGATGTTGAGAAACGTAGTCCTGAAAATGTTTGGGGATGTGGTGTCCTGGTGAGCGTGTAAGAAGAACCAATCAGGCATGGAAGACCACGCACTCCACAGGACTCCCCTGGGCACTCGCTCTCCATGGGTAGGGTTTTGATAGCTGAGAGTAAGATGTGCAGTTATGTATTTGGTTTTCTAGGGAGTAAAGGACAAATAACTACATCCTTTGTCTGGAAGGATCTTTATTGTTCCTCAAATATACTACTGATTTTTACATTTAAAAATACATTCTAGCCAGAGGACCCCAGCCCTGTCCCGGTATATTAGTGACCAAGTATATCCTGTCCATCAGTCCTCATTAACTGTCCTCTTCTGCGTTGAAATCATGCAGCAATTTCTTGATACCCGCTGTGCATAAAGACTTTACGGTCCATCATAAATTTACCATATACCTGCTGAGTGTCTTGTGTCAGGCATGAGCTCGACTCCGAAGGTAAAGGTAGCGAACGTGTGTGCACTGGTTCCCTCAGCCTGCTCCAGAGCTCTCTGTCTCCTCCGTCTGTTGGGGCCGCCAGAACAAAAATACTGTCGCCTGGGTGGCTGAAGCAGCAGACATGCATTCCTCACGGTGCTGGGGGCTGGAAATCCCAGATGGAGGTGTCCGTAGAGTCAGGGCCTGGTGAGGACCCTCTGCCTGGTATACAGACCTGCTTTCTTGCTGTGTCTTGCCATGGCGGGGGGGGAGGGGTGCGGAGAGTGCTCTGGGCCCTTCATTGAAGCCCTCATCTGGGTCCCCATCCCACCGTGGCAGCCGCACCCTCACAATTTCCTCTGAACTCAGTCCCCTCCCATAGGCCACACCTCACCCTCACATTGAGAGCGCCTCAGCGTGTGAATTTGGGGGGCACAGACACCCAGCCCGCTGTACTCTCCTTATGGGACTTCCTTGCACTATCATTCTGGGGCCTCTCTTTCTTCTCTGCCATAGCCCTTGTTTCCAGGATGCTGGATGATGATCCTTCCAGATAGATTCCCTCATTCTAGGAGGGCACATCCTTTCATAGCTGGGAAAGACTGAGTATGAGGTAAGACAGTCCTCGACTGCTTGAAAATCTCTCTTCTGCCCTCCTATTTGATGGATCATTTGCTTGGGAGGAGAATTGTACGTTGGGAATAATTTTTCACTCCCACCTCTTATTTCTAGATGGCCTTTTTTCCTTGTCTTTGGAAGTTTTCAGATTGCTTTCTCTGTGGTGTTCTGAATGTGTGTTCTTTGTACCAAGTAGTCGGGGTTTGATTCAGGCAACTGGTCCTTTCATTCTGAACCCATTTTCTATATTGTTATTTTCTCCCCGGTGTGCTTTCTCGTTATGGAATGAATACTTTTCTGTTTTCTGGTTTTTTTGTCGTTCCTGTTTTCTGGGATATTCTTCAACTTTATCTTCGAACTCTTCTCTTTTGTGTTGCTATTTTATTTTCAAGAGCTTTTTCGGTTTTCTGATTTTCTAACAGTATTCAGTTTTTGTCGCATGGGTGTATTATCTTCTGTGTGGATGCCTTTTAGGTTTGTCTTTTGTTTCTCTTGTTGAGTTTTCCTTCTGTTCACTACATTGTTTCTCTTTCCAGCAAGCTTTTGTTTCTTTGTCTCCATCTCTCCCATTGGAACAGTCTTTCAGCTGCCTGATGGTCCTTGGCTGTTGATCCTCATGGAAGACTACAGCAGGGAAAAAGCTAACTGGAAGCTGTGTAGGGCAAGATTTCTTAAACCAGTATCTTCGCTGTAGTGATCCAGCCGTTTGGGTGGTGCTTTCTGTGGGAGGACTCTAGAAATGTATGGCACTTTGTAGTTGATCCAGTCTCCTGCTCGGGATGGACAGTGGAGGGTAAGTATTTTGGGACTAGTTGGGAAAAGGGCTGGGAACCTTCCTCTTCAGACGTTCGTTTCCCTCCAGTTGTCGGCCTTGATCTCACCCCTACCCAGGTGTTCAGATCGCATTTCTGGAGAAATTGAAGTTCAGGTTTACGTGCTTACCAGTGAACTAACCCAAGAGGAGTGAGGGGAAAGGACCTGTAGACAGTTATATTCAGGAATAACTGCCATAAATGATATGATCATGTTAAGAAACCTCCAGTATTTGCTACTTGCCCGTCCTGATCCAGTTACAGTTGGGAGGCAGTCCTATATGAATTTTGGCAACACCCCCATCATCTAAATGGCAGAGAAACTCGGAGCATGTCTTTGAAGATGCTGGACATCTGCTGCCACCCTCCTTACCCCACTCCTGTGATGGGGAGAGGGGAGTGTCCCCTGGCCATGTCGGGAGGGGTGAGGGGGTGTCACTGCTCCACGGTCATCCAGTCCCGCTGGGTGCGGTACTGGGCCTCACCCCTGCCTTTCATAGCACCTTTCCTGGGGTTCTGAAGGGCGTAGAAGTCCTCTTCCTTTGCTCAAGTTCATTTCCTCCGAATTTGGGGGCATCTCTTACCCCCTCCCTGTGTCTCCTCTCCCATTCTCTTGGTCCTTGTGAGTTTATTCCTTTCTTCTTTCTTTCTTCAGAGACATTTGGGAAGAGAGAATCATGTGGGTTCTACTACTTCATTTTTAGCCACAGGCCTCCAATTTGTATTTTAAGAAGACCATTCTTGCTACTGTGTCGAAGGGCCCTGAGGGAAGAACAACAGAATTCTGCAGGGAGCCCCATAGGGAAGCCCCCTTCTGGCTGGGCTGGGCAGTGCTGGCTCTCTGCAGGGGTGGGTGGGGTGGGGTGGCGGTGGGGGCAGGAAAGAACACCTCCTGCTTTCAGGTTGTTCTGACCTAATTTTGAGAAGCAACCTGTAAGGTTCAGTGTGTTCACTGGAAACGGAGGGACCTTTCAAACAAGTCACGGTTCTTCATGCCCACTGTTAGAAATTTGGAAGTTATAGGTGGACAAAATGGAACTAATAGGTATTATAACAAATGTATATGAAATGATGATGTAGCCTCCCATCGTCCTGCATGCGGTTGTTATTTTACTAGTTCCCAGCCCTGGAGCCCTGGCTGCTGCTGACTTGGCTGTGATGGAAGGAGCACTGCTGTGGCCTTTGCTCCTCCCCCCCCCCCTCCCAGGTGGTGTCCTCAGGCGGGTTCGGCGTCGGATCGCAGGCCTGCTGTAGGGTGCATGTCATGAAGGCTGACCTTGCGAAAACTGGAAGAAGGGCCTCCAGGCTCCGGCTGGGGCACGCAGCGGTGAGGGGGGAGGGCCGGACAGGCTGTGCTTGCTTCATGTCCTTAGTACCTGCGGACAGGATGCGTTTTTCCTGGCTTGGCAGCCTCCCAGGACACTTTTGTGCCCATGCTGTGCAGTTGGCGCCCAGGACACAGCCCGGCTAGGCTAGATGAACGGGAGCACGCGGGGCAGGAAATGCCCGAAACCTCTTTTGTTGTAACCCATATGAAAAGAAAGGCAAAAGATCAGGGTCCTAGGCCAGCCCCTGCCTCGGGCGTTTAGGTTAATGTAGTGTTTCTCCTCGCCCACTCTGTGGCCTTGAGCTGGGCCTTGGAGGAGCTCAGGCCTCCGTTGCTTCACGCTCTCCCCACTAAGCAGGCCCTAGACCGCTGCTTTGCTTCCGGCCATGGTGCAGCTTCCCGTGGCTCACGGGGGCGAGCGCAGCTTGCGCTGGGTCGGACGCACCCTGCGTGGGCCCGCTGCCTCCTGGCCCGGGTGCTCTCCAAGGCTGCGTGTGCTCTGCTTCTGCTCTTGCGTCTGTTCAACTTCGCCTTTGCTAATTAATTGTACAGCTTGGAAATGATGTCAATGGCTAATTCCATTTCCCCATGTCCTGTGTTGGTCACAGACCATGTGGGAAGCGAAGTTGAAAAGAGTGAGAAAAAAAAAAAAAAAAAGAGTGAAGGCCCTTCCGAGATGTTGTCATTCCGTGCTAAGTCCCCCTCTGTGGACAGACCTTGTCCAGGAGAGGAGAGCTGAGTTTGAGAAGGTCAGCGTTCACCCGACTCGCAGCTCCCTGAGAATTAAGTGAGCGAGTGGATGTGGGTGGAGGCCTTGCACAGAACCCGCCTGCATTCCTCGCCCTCTCCCTCCCTCTCTTCTCTCTCTCTCTCTCTCTCATTCTTTGGAAGTGGTTCCCTTCTTTTTACTCTTACTGGCTTTATTTATTGGTAGCTTGTAGTATTGTACAGAAGAAAATGGGATGTAAAAATGCTAACCTATGTTTTTCTGTTATGGTGATTGCCATGTGTCAGGAAAGAAAAAAGTAACAAATAAGACTTTCCAACGGCAGAGAAACTGCTTGGTTCAAATACATATCACCCTATCAGGAGTTAGTATTTAGCGTATGAACAAAACCCAAAAACGAACCACAAATGAAACAGGACTCATTGATCACATACCGACTTCAAGTGTTACTAAGATGTTTTTTTGTAGGTTTTTATTCTTCGTTCCAGGAGGCATTGTAGACACTCATCATCTCGTCACTTGGACGTACAGGGGAATTAAGTACATTCCCTGTTTGATTTGAGGGAACATGCCCCATTTGGGCTGATGGACCTCCAACCTTTGTCCTCCTTGCCCCCAAACCTGTATCAAAGGACAGGGGGTGAGTTGGTGGAATAATGAGCCCCTTTGCATTGCCTGCCTCTTAGCTCAACATTCTGAGCCTGCCGGAGACCTGGTGCTGAGCAAACAGGACCCCCCCACTCCACCCCCCCACCCCCGCCTGCACAGAGGCTGTGGGGGGGCGCACTTGACACAGGGAACAAGCAGGCATTGAAAGGATTTTCAGCGTGTGCACCTTGCAGCATCTTGGGCTCCCCGACAGCATGCCCTTCCCGTCGGCCGGCCGCCTCCTCTTTCCTTCTCTTCAGCTCACCGGAAGTGGTATTAATCCTGCATCGGGTCATACTTGTGGAGTTTTCCTTTCACTCTGTCGATGCAGTTCATTCCCAGACAGGGGTAGCCGCAGGGCCTGCTGTTCCAGAAAGGCAGCAGCTCCTGTTGGGTGCCAGTTTTCAGTGGGGGGGACTTTGGCGCTTGGGTTCCTCACATGGGCTTGGTGGGGACCCAGCCTTCTCTTCCAGTTACGCTGACTTGGGGCACTGTGATCTCAAGATCACACTTTTTCTGTATGAAAACTTTCTCATAATTCTGTTTGCCTGCAGAATTATATGGGCCAACTCTGGTTATTGACGAGTCTTCTTTCTTGAAGCAGTTGATACTTATTCTTCTTCTAACCTCCCTGGACTGCTGGAGCTTGGGCTTTACCCTAAGGACTCTGGTATGCTGCGGCTCCTTTGCAGAGATTTCTAATACTTCGAGTTTTGGGGTTTTTTTTTTAAGACTATGCAGGTGTGTAAGGAAAGGCGAGAAGAGAGGGACAGAGTCACGTGATACCAAAATAGCCATATTTTTTTGTTGTTTTTTTCTTGACAGATGCAGCAGCTTTTTTATGAGAATTACGAACAGAACAAAAAGGGGTACATTCGAGATCTCCATAACAGTAAAATCCACCGAGCCATCACGCTGCACCCCAACAAAAACCCGCCCTACCAGTACCGACTGCACAGTTACATGCTCAGCCGGAAGATCGCCGAGCTCCGCCACCGCACCATCCAGCTGCACCGGGAGATCGTCCTGATGGGCCGGTACAGCAGCACCGAGATTCACAAAGAAGACCTGCAGCTGGGAGCCCCCCCTTCCTTCATGCGGTTTCAGCCCCGCCAACGGGAGGAGATCCTGGAATGGGAGTTTCTGACCGGGAAGTACTTGTACTCGGCCGCCGAGGGCCAGCCCCCTCGGAGAGGGATGGACTCCGCTCAGAGGGAGGCCCTGGATGACATTGTCATGCAGGTCATGGAGATGATCAACGCCAACGCCAAGACCAGAGGGCGCATCATTGACTTCAAGGAGATACAGTACGGCTACCGCCGGGTGAACCCCACGTACGGGGCCGAGTACATCCTGGACCTGCTGCTGTTGTACAAGAGGCACAAGGGGAAGAAGGTGACCGTGCCCGTGCGGAGACACGCGTACCTGCAGCAGACCTTCAGCAGGATCCAGTTCGTGGAGCACGAGGAGCTGGATGCCAGGGAGCTGGCCAACAAAATCAATCAGGAGTCCGGATCCTTGTCCTTCCTCTCCAATTCCCTAAAGAAGCTCGTTCCCTTTCAGCTCCCTGGCTCAAAGAACGAGCACAAAGAACCCAAAGAGAAAAAGATAAATATCTTGATTCCGCTGTCCGGGCGTTTCGACATGTTTGTGAGATTTATGGGAAACTTTGAGAAGACGTGTCTCATTCCCAATCAGAACGTCAAGCTCGTGGTTCTGCTTTTCAATTCTGACTCCAACCCCGACAAGGCCAGGCAAGTTGAACTCATGAGAGATTATCGCATCAAGTACCCCAAAGCGGACATGCAGATTCTGCCCGTGTCTGGGGAGTTCTCAAGAGCTCTGGCCCTTGAAGTGGGGTCTTCCCAGTTCAATAACGAATCTTTGCTCTTTTTCTGTGACGTTGACCTCGTCTTTACTACAGAGTTCCTTCAGCGGTGTCGAGCAAATACAGTTCTGGGCCAACAAATATATTTTCCAATCATCTTTAGCCAGTACGATCCAAAGATTGTTTATAGTGGGAAAGTTCCCAGTGATAACCATTTTGCCTTCACTCAGAAGACTGGCTTCTGGAGAAACTATGGGTTTGGCATTACTTGCATTTACAAGGGAGATCTTGTCCGAGTCGGTGGCTTTGACGTTTCCATCCAAGGCTGGGGGCTCGAGGATGTGGACCTTTTCAACAAGGTTGTCCAGGCAGGTTTGAAGACGTTCAGGAGCCAAGAAGTAGGAGTGGTCCATGTCCACCATCCTGTCTTCTGTGATCCCAATCTCGATCCTAAACAGTACAAAATGTGCTTGGGGTCCAAAGCATCCACGTATGGGTCCACACAGCAGCTGGCTGAAATGTGGCTGGAAAAACACGACCCAAGTTACAGTAAAAACAGCAATAATGGCTCAGTGAGGACAGCCTAACATCCAGCTCTGCTGGAAGAGACGTTTTTAATTATCTAATTTATTTTTCAAAAATTTTTTGTATGATCAGATTGTTTTTGAAGTCCATACAAGGATATATTTTACACATGATTTTCTTACAAAGGACTCCTTGATGATTGAGCTTTTTGAACAAAAATGTGATCATGTTTGCCTTTGAACACATTTTCTTGCTGAACGTTGGTGTAGCAGACCTGCTTAATGATGACTTGAAATGTACCTGATGAACAAAACTTTGTTGTTTGGTTTTGTTTTTTTACGCATTTCCTTTTCAGAACCCCCGCACCCCCTTGCTACAGTCGTCTGGCTGAAAACATGAACGTTCCTGCAAAGTATTATTGTAACAAAACACTGTAACCCTGGT
The DNA here is from genome assembly GCF_011800145.1 of Mirounga leonina. NCBI lineage: Eukaryota > Metazoa > Chordata > Mammalia > Carnivora > Phocidae > Mirounga > Mirounga leonina. Next base: position 9,484,573 of record NW_023270464.1, read on the forward strand.
AAATGTTTTCTTGTAACTGTTAACATTGCACAGATTCTACCTTTTGTCTTTTTTTTTTTTTTACGACGATTTATTTTTTTTTTTAAGCCATTTCATGTTCCAGTTGTAAAATAAGGAAATGTGATAATAACTGTATCATCACGGTCGGGAGAGCTTTCCAAAGTTGATTCTTTCCCCCAAACTTGTGCTCATCGTGGTCACGTAGTTTTAAAAACAAGGGGAGGAGAGGGACAGTTAGATGTATGGCTGTTCTTGTGGTCGTTCGTGTGGCTTAACGGACCTGGCATTAAATTCCAAGAAGGATTTGGTATTTTTTTTTTTTCCCTCTTCCTGACCCTTCTCTTTAAAGGGTAAACTATTATTAATATTTAGAATGGCAAAGAAGAATTATTGTAATAAATCTAATGTACACAAGCTAAAGCAGAAGCAAAAACCCGCCCTCATGGAAGCATTGGGGGAAAACGTACTTTGGTTTTGTTCACTTCATCGTGTCTGCGTTACATTATTGATGGCAGTGGTTGTTTCATTCTTTAATTACTGTTTTGTTTTATTCTTTGTATCCGAAATACCTTTAATTTATTTAATATCCATTGTTTAGAGTTCTGCCGTTTCTCCAGTACCTGTTAGTTATTAGTATTTATGTGTATCAGGAGTGTGTTTAGTGTTCTTTTATTTGCAGTAAACTGATCTCCAAAGATTTCCTTTTGAAAACGCTTTTTCCCTCCTCAATTTTTACATTCCTTCCTGTTTTACTATATACTAAGTGTTCTATGACAATTTTGGTGCTCGCATGCTTTGGGGACAAAAGTGAAATGCAGTCTGTCATGACACCAGAACGTTTGTTTTCAACTCACAGATCCAATGTGCCTTAATAAATTGTTTTTTTTTTTTTCCATTTAGATTTCAGTCAGTAATAGACTTGCCATTTTAATACACATCGTTGGAGATCTGCTTATTTGTAAATAGTCTGTTGCTCATTTGGGAAAATAAACCAGTGAACAGTATTTTTCTATTGTACTTTTCAGGACCATTTTGTCTCATTACTCCTGTTTTAGCTAAGAATTGTATTACATTTGAAGAGTAAAACTCTGAAACACTGATTTCTAAAGGTTTCCAAGTTATTTGAGGGGAATATTTTGTGTAGACTGCAGTTTGGGAGTGATGTGAAGCTTTCAAGTGCCTCTTCCGCTATTGTCCCTTAGAATGAATTTTTTTTTTTTTTTTAAGATTTTATTTATTTATTCGACAGAGAGGGACAGCGAGAGAGGGAACACAAGCAGGGGGAGTGGGAGAGGGAGAAGCAGGCTTTCCATGGAGCAGGGAGCCCGATGCGGGTCTCGATCCCAGGACCCTGGGATCATGACCTGAGCTGAAGGCAGACGCTTAACGACTGAGCCACCCAGGTGCCCCACCCCCCCTAGGATGAATTTTACTTTTGTTCCTCTTCAGCTTGCTGAATCTGTGTTCCCTAGAACAAGGGTCTTCAAACCCATTCTAAGCCTCATCCAGCTTCTTGGTACACGTGCACCTTCCTGGCCCCAGAGTGGGACCGACTGGGCCCATTAGAACCTGCATTTTAACAAGTGCCCACATGAGGCTGTGTGCACGAACATTCTCGGGGTTTTGGGATAGATCTAACTACAGGATAAATTGTGTATAGTTGCTATGTAATCGAAGAATCAAAAAAAGTAAGACCTTTGATGTCAAGGTAGCAAGCTTTGTGGAAGCCAGTCCCACTCCCAGGACAGGTATTTACCATGTAATGACAGTTAAGACCCAGTATAATAACATTGTGCTCTCAGTAGGAATTGCTGTCATTCAGCCTAATTGTCATTTACTTTGTGGGAATGTTTAGTTTTTCTTCGGAAGAAAGCACATTTTTATTCCTCAGTAAGGAAGAGCACAGTATGCACCTTGATGACAAAGTAATTTAAATTCTCTATCATGATAGTGAACTGTCAGGATTTTTGATGGGGGTTGTATGAGCAGTGACCTTGTCAAGCTTGAATGTCTGTCCAGCATCATGGTGACCCTTTGTTAAAGTTCACCATTTCCTTCCTACTCCCACTCCTGCTCAAGTCTGTTCCTCTTCCTGATGCCCACGTGGATGTTTATGGAGGTGGCGCCCTCCCTCCCTCACGAGTGCGCCTTTAGAAAGGCTGCGAAGGGAAGCCTGGGTGGCTCAGTCGGTTAAGCGTCTGCCTTCACCTCAGGTTATGATCTCGGGGTCAAGCCCCACATTGGGCTACCCGCTCAGCGGGCAGTCTGCTTGTCCCTCTCCCTCTGCTCTTCACCCCTGCGTGCTCTCTCTCTCTCTCTCCCCCCTCTCTCAAATAAATAAATGAAATCTTAAAAAAAAAAAAAATAGGCTGCTGGACCTCTTCTGGTCCCCCCTCTCCTGGTCGTGCCATGCCCAGAGTCTGCACCCACTGGCCTCCCGGTTCACTCTCCTCCTGGCCTCTCCTCTTCCAGCGGAGCCAGGGTCCCTCTTACTAAAGTGCTCTTCCAAATTGGCAGTTACAGTGCCTTCCTGCCCAGAGAGCGGGCCCTAGAGGTCCCCTCCTTAGGAACCTCCTCCAACCAAACTGGGTTCCAAGTTTGTGGGGACATCAGGGTCTTTCCTGCTCGGACCTCAGTCTGGAACTCTCTCTGCACACCACTGTGCTGGCCAACTGGGCTGATCCTCCAAGAGCCAACTGAAACTCTCCCATTGTCCACTCTGGTGTCACCCCGGACCCTTCCAGTGTAGAGGTGGCACAGCTGGACTTAATTCTATGGTCATGTGATCATAGTCTTCCTCACTGGACTCTTGCCTCTGGTACCCCGGCATGTTGAGCCCTCTTGTCAAGAAGGACCGTGTCCTCCACTGTCCCCAGCCTTGCCGTTAGCACACGGTTCCCCATCTTGTGTGTTCCTTGCAGTGGAATATCCACGCGGCCCGCCTCCCTGCCACTGCATTAGTCGTGGCCCCGTGGCCCACCCACACTCGTGACCTGGAAATAATTGCTGCTTCTCTTAGAACTCTGAGGGCTTTCTAGTTCTACTCTTTGTTTCATTTGTTACTTTATACTTAGTGTGCATTACTGTATTTTAAATACAGAAAAGTATTGAAATGGCCCATAGCCCCACAAACCAGATAACTCCTGTTAACAGTACTTAAAAATGAAGACTCCTAGTGAGGATGGTTGGAAGGGGGAAGGTCACAATGGTGCACAGAGGCATGAAATGGAGCCTTCCTCTTCCCTCCATCCATCCAGCCCTGGGGGCCCTCCCACAAAGAACCACCAGGTCTGTGTGGCCTGGTGGGGAAGGGGTGGTGTGAATCATAGGTGAATTAGGTCGGTAGCATTTTAAACAACTCATTTACACCAGTGAGAACCACATGCTTATTTGCTGGGGCACGAGGGCCCAGGTGAGCCTCTTGCTGCAGGACAGAGAGGAGACCTGGTGCTCTGAGGACTTGGCAAACATATTTCTGGAGGGCAGGGCAGGGCCGAGTGGGCTTGTGGGTGCGCGTGGGTGCACGTGTGGGAGCAGAAGAGCCCTGTCTCCTGGGACACACACTGATTGTACTCGCCTCTGGGAGGTGGGATCGCTTTCCCAGCACTGCTATTCTGGGCCAACATGAGACCACAGTATGCACATGGAGCCCTGGCATTCCAGGACTTCGATGTTTGGAGACAGGGCCATGGTCACAAAGTGCACGTCATGTGACAGTCCCTCTTGGCTGCAAAGTAGGCAGCCCGGGAGCGAGGGAGGCGCATTCCCTCCCACCGGGTCTGAGAGCAGAAGGGGCAGGTGCTGCTGGCGCGCCCACGGCTGGGGCCCTTCCCGAGTTCAGGGCACGGAAGTAGCCCTGACCCTCCAGAACGGCCTTCCCTAGTCTCCCCGAACTCCATCAGCCCGGCGGATCAAGCTCTCGGTCTCTGTGCCCCCTTCCTGCCCAGCCTTTAGACCTGTCCCCTTCACGAAGCTCGCCAAGCCTCAGCCCTGGCTCCGCGGACTTGTGCTCTCTCTGCTGCTCCCACCGCAGGCGCGGGGGACGCGGACGACAGTCCCATTTTGCCTCAATCCTGTGCCCTTGAAGGGTCGCCTGGAGGACAGTGAAGGGGACTGGTGGGTTTTCAGAGGCATTCTGATGCCGGCTCTCTTGCCCTTTAGTAAAAAGTCTGTCCTCCTGGAAGGTGAACGCCTGCGGGACTGCCTGCCCGCTGGACGCTCTCAGCAGCTCCGGGGCTCCGCCCTGGCCCCAGATTTCAGCCTCTGTCCTTGTGCTTTCTTGTCGTGGAGGGAAATGAGCGCCAGCCCGCCTGCACCTGCGCTGGCGCCCGCCCTGGGGGATTAGGCTGTGTTACTGCGTATAAATTGCTGTAATCTCTGCTGCAAAGGAGCTTATGTGCCCCTGTGACTGGGGGCCGGCCGGGAGGGGGGTCTGTCTGCTGAAGTGGCTGCACAGGGCTGTGCCTACCTCAGTGGGTCCCACTGTGCTTTTTCAAGCCCTCGAAGGATGGGCTTCTGTTCCACTTGAAGGAAAAGGCTGCTCACACCAAGTCTGCTTCGTCAATGTTGCAATGCATCGGATCGGATTACAGCAATGACTTCCAGTAGGAAAAAACCCTCCTCCTGTTAGTTTTGCAGTGCTTCAGGGTTTTGGGCTTTCTGCAGGGATGTAGGGGGGTGGTGGGAATATAAAAATCTCCAACCGGAAACCATAGGGCCAACCAGATTAGGGGCTGGTTTGTCAACAGGGCAGTTAAACCACTTAGGTGCCTGCCGTCAGATACTTTTTCGATGCATTAATTTGCCATTTATTCTATTCCAGTTATGAGGGTTTTCCTGTCTTACTACAACAATCAAAACCAAAATTTTGTCCTTTAAAGAACATTCTAGCTGCATTTTCTTTAAAACAGTAAGAGTTGTTATGCCTGACTGATTTCTAATGAGAAAATATAACAAGAAACTGATCAAGTCATTTAATAATGCATATCAGGCAAGCTCTGGAATCTACCTAAACGGTTCTCTCCATCCAGCAGTTTGTCACAATTAAGCCAGCGAAGCCTCTGGGCTGCCACCTTCCCTTTCCTCTTGCTGATGTGCCACGACTCAACACCGCATGCCTGGCTCGATGCGACCTACACGTTCCCACTGGAGAAAGGAAAACGCTTTTAGCCAAATCCCTAAGTGACCTTCACATTTATTAATTCTGAATTAAGTTTGGGTCTTTCTTTAGGCAAAGGCTCACTGCCTGTTACAAAACAACAGGGGAACTCTCAGCCATAGGCTCAAAATGCCTTCGGAAAGCTAGAAATTTCCTAAAATGCACATTCAAGGAGTTGGGAAGGAAGCATTTTGCATTTTTTAAGTCTGTCTCCCCTTGTGGATAACACTGTCATTAATCACAGTATGAAAATATGCATACTGGGCAGTTGAGTCAAGAAGGAAAGACCTTCTCCACCACCCTGTTCCCACTTCAGTGAATTCCTCTGGGGTTTTGGTGACATATTTAGAGTTTGATGCAGTGGGGAACATACGGTGTAGCCACTTGCTCCCCTGCTCCTTTACCGCACGCTTGAAAACCCCTCTTTTGGTCCTTTGAAATCATCGTTAATGGCTGCCTTCTCTGGTAGAGTTGAGAACTTTCCCAGTGTCCACCGCCTCGAGCGCCCCACATTCTACCCCGAATAACGCGGCAGCGAGCCCACAGCCCGTCTTGTGCTTGGACCATCAGATTTCCAGAAGTGAGCCATCTACCTCTAGGGCTGAGGGACCTGGTGTTGGCCTTATTTCTGACTTAACAGGAAGCCATTTGGTATTTGACGGGGTCAACGTTGACGTTTTGTGCCTGCTAGCAATTCCAATAAAACCTTTTAAAAATAAACTTGAACTCAGCCAAATGACCTTCCAGAAATACGAGGGGAATATTGCACACGGAATCTGGGTTACACCATCCCATGAGAACGGCAGCCCCACAAACCCAACTCTGGGACTGCTGAGTCACTGAGTCACTACGAAGTGAGAGAAAAGGCAGATGGGTTTATGGGTGAGTCAGGGAGTGAAGAGAGGCAAGTTCCAGACAGACGGCCTGTTTGGGCACAAGGTCCGTTTCTCGGCTCCCGGGCCACAGGCATCCGTCCCAGGAGACGGGAGGGCAGGGGTCAGGAAGGGGCGTGGCCGGCTCGAGATAAGCGCCGCTCTTTCCAGACTTCACAAGGCAGTGGGGGTGCGGGGCGAGGTGTGGACGTGACCAGAGGCACCGGGCATCCCTCCTCGCTTTCAGTGTTCGAAGCTGGAACTACCAACCACGCTCCTGTGTTCTCAGCAGGTTTGGAGGACTCCCTAGGTATTATATCATAAGTATAGCTTATTGTCACTTCGCATCTGTAGGTCTTGGAAGCCAAAGCGCGTGACTAGATTGGAAGGTGGTTTCGGCTGTGGGCTGGTTAAGGCCTGGGGCCTGGAGAGCAGACGATGAAGGAAGATGTGGGGCATCTCCTGGTTAGCAAAGGACAGCTGGACACCCCTGTTGGGCCCCAGTGAGCCGGAGATCTCTGAGAGCTGGTCTTGGGCTCAGGGAAGGCCGGGGCTAGCGCTTGTCCACGGGCTGGAGCGGGCAGAGGGCTGGGGGGGCTCGCCATGCGGTCATCGGTAAGGAGCGCTTGAGGTTATGATTCACGGGCCTTCTTTAAAATTAGGTCTGGGGATGGGCCTTTCCTTCTCCCAAAAGGATGTGCCTTCTGGCAAAAACTTGCCAGGCCCAGTTTCTCTGATGCGGATTGTCAGGGCAGTCCCTGGCTGGGCCACATCCTCAAGAGGATGTGACTTTTATGGCCCGCCGGCCTGGCGGGATGGGAAAGCCCTGTCCAGCCCCAAGACGGTATCCCGCGGGCCTGGGGGGGGGGGAGGGTGGCACGGGCGGGTTGCTGGACAGTCTCGGCCGCTGTGCCTGCCCAGGAGCTGGGGCTTGGCTGCCAGGTCTTCCCCGAGCTAGGAGGATGCTTGGCTTCCATTACCTGCCCCACTGGGGACCCTCCAGTTAGCTCATGCCCTGCAGGGCCATGTCACCACCCTCACCTCCTGGCTAAGGGCCTGACGCTGCCCCCCTTTGCCCCCCAGTCATGGCTGTAGCAAACGGCTGCCCCCGTGTTGCTTTGGGAGGTGAGTTTATCACAGAATCTATTTCGCCCCAAAGTCTGTCCCCTCGCCACCCACTGAAGTGCACGCACGGTTGGGGTTAGGGTGAGGTTCTTTTGCTTGCCCTATTTCTGGCTCCGTGTGTTTGCTTTTTCTGCCTCCACACAGTCAGTCCCAAATTAGGAGGAAAATGTCCACAAACTGCAAGATTGGGGAGAGCATGTGACACATACAGACTAGCATAGACTGGCACTCCGATGCTGCAGATTGTCTCAAAATGACTTGTCGGAGAGGATGTAGAGTTGCCAACTTTGGAGACAGATGCTGTGCAAACCGAAACCCTCTGCGGACTGGGACGGTAGCAACACAGTTCCTACCTGGGGCGAGGAGTCGCCGTGGCGGGGTTCTGAAGGGCAAGCAGCTCTCCGTCCTGCGGATGTAGGGGTGCCGCCAAGTGGGGCTCCTCAGGCAACATGGAAGCCAGATTCGAGGGGTGCCCCACAGGATGTCCTGGGCTCTCTCAGCAAAATGTCTCTCTGTGGGAGATCGATTCGCCGCTGGAATACAGCTCCGGGGGATTTCACAGACCTGGGTCTCCCGAACTAGCCGGGGCTGGGGGTGGGGACAGATGGGGGACAGTGAATCCATCATGCCGTTCCTTGTAACCCACCTGATGCCCCAGCCTGTGGTTATACAAACCCGGGAGAGTTTGGGATGAAGGGCAGGGCATAAAAATACAAAGAACTGGGTTTGGAAAGTGTTTGGTTTGGCACTGGGGGGAGAGAAGCGGCCCCAGAACCAGGCAGACGTGGGTTTGGGTCAGCGGTGGGCTGGAGTGGGCAGCTCTCCCCAACCCTGCATTCGGTGACCCCACGCCAGTCCAGCAGCCTGCAATCGGCCGAGGTGGGAGTATTTATACCCCCGGAGAGGGTAAATGCTTCGAGTCAGGACTTCTTTTCTTTCCTTGTCTGTCTGGAGTTGGCCTTCCCAGCACAGCAACTGGTTCGCACTGGTTGGGCTCAGGCCCACAGACGATGGGCCAGGCCCTGTGTGAGTCTGCCAGCCACCGAGTGACCTCGGGCAGGTTCCCGGTGGTGCCAGGGCTCGGCTTTCTGCTCTAAAATGGGCAGTTATGACGACCTCGTGAGACTGATGAGAGAATCCACAGAACCTGGTTCTTTCAGCGCCTGTCCCTGTGTTTCAGTTAACGTGTCCCCCCCCACCCCGTGTCCCCACCTCGAAATTGCAGTTGCTCCAAACTCTTGCAGACCCGTATCCGGTGACTCATCAAATCCCACAATCCCTCCTGGATCTAAAGTCACCAGGGTGGCCCCTCCTCCCACCCCATCGTCTCCCCACAAAACTGCCTGGATCGGGCAGGTCCTGCCCATTTCCTGCTCCTCCGGTCCAGCTGCTTCTCGGCCATCGGACTCTTCTTTAAAAAGACAAACCGTATTTGTCCTCTTCTGCTTAGACGCAACCCCGGTTTCAGTCCAGACTTCGAGCAAGGCCTGACTGCCCCGCGGCGGCTCTGCTTGGCCCGCCTCTCCCCCTCCTCTATCTTTCCAGCCGCATCTGAGCTCAGCAACCCCTGCCCCCATCACCACGCCTCCCTACCCAAGAGGAGACAGGAAATCCCTCTTAAAACTGCAAGCGGGGGCCCATTCTGGGCTTGGGAGGCCGGCCCCGTCTCTCCTGGGCAAATGTGCAGGTTCCGTGGTAGTGTGACCCTCTCACTCTGGCCTGTCTGGGCCCGGTAGGTGGAGCTCCATCCTGCCGCCGCCCCTATCCGAGGCCCCCTTTACTCACCTTTGTAGGCCCTGGCTCCTCCCTGGGAGCTTCTGGTCTCCATCTGCCCGTTGTCTGGCTGTCACACCAGGCTGGCCCAGACGGAGCCTTGCTCACCTTTGTGACTCACCAGGGGCCTGGCCGGCCCTGCTGTGTAGCCAACGTCAGTTTCCCTTGACTTCTATTCTAGGCTCTTGGCTGGCTTTCTTGCCAAGGGGAATTAACAAGCGAGATGAAATATTTCTATACAGACAGCCTGGGACATTCAGTTTTTAGGTGAAAACAATCGAACAGCTTTCAGTAAGAACTGCAAGAACAAGAACCTTACTTCAGAGAAGTGGAATGCTTTCCCTCTTGAATCATGAAACTAACATTTATGGAACAGTTACTAAGTGCCAGGCACTTTGTATGTTACTTCATTTACTGTTCCCTCAATCCCTGTGAGATCAGTATTCTGACTTCAGTTTATAGGGGAGGAATGGAAGCTCAGAGAGTTTAGGTGACATGCCCAAGGTCACAGAGCTAATAAATGGCAGATCCAAAATTCACACCAGATCAGCCTTTTTTCAAAAGCCACGTCTCGGTTGGGGGGGGGACGGTGGGGGGGTGGGAGGGGAGGGAAGGCAGTGTATCTACTTGTCAGGGAATTTATTGTCCTCAATTTAGAGCACTCACAGAGTACCAGGATGTGGGAACCCACTGAATGAGGGTGTTTTCAGAACCATAGAAAAGGGCAGAATGCATAAATACTTTATCTTTTACTCTTCCTCTCCCTTTTTAAATGCTGAATTTTTTTAAGACTCCCCAAACACACAATTCAACATAGATACAGTAAAAAATATTTTTTTTTCAAAATACACAGTATTCAGAAGAATTAAAGTTCCAGTAATGGTGGAGTACCTTGTATCAGACTCACTCTCCCACTGATAGTGATGATAAACTACGGACAAAATAGCTAACATGCGCGCCCACACACACACCGCCAGAAAAAAAAATTTAAAGATTTGAAGGCACTAGAGTGACAAAAATCAGACAGATACCAGAGGAGATTTGACCCTTGAATGATGGGAACTACATATTGTTATAATTACACATGTTATTTATCCTGCTCTTCCCTGAAGGGCACCTCCTGGCCACAGAGCACGGGGTGGGGGCGGATAGGGACGCAGAAAGTTCCACTGTTATTGGCTTGAGGTGTCAGAGGATGAAGTTTAGAATTAACAGAGTAACTGGCACTGGAAGAAGGAAATCCCAGGGAGATGTGGAGGAGGGACGCTCCAAATCTGCATATCAACTCTGTTCCCAGAGTCAGTTCCTCCTGAACTATGCTTGCAATGGGGAGACTCCAAGGAGTACAGTGTAAAGCAATAGCTGTAAGGCAGGAAAAGCTAATTGAAAATTTCAGCTGCTTCCCATTGCACTGGAGTCAGAGTGTGGAGTTAGGATCCCACTTAGTTGGAGGAGCTTCACAAACACCAGGGGGTTTCTACTGAAACCCCAAAGGCGCTGCGTATTCAGAGCAAAGACTGTGTCTCAGATTTATCCTAACACCAGTGGTGAAATCAAAACAGACTTCTCCCAATAAGTGTGAAAAACAAGCCTCCACAAAATCAAGATGATAAGCAGGGAATTTAATAGGTATTCACAAAAATCTACACTCTTCAGAGGAAGATAACAGGATCCAGAGTTTGTACAATCTCATTTATGAGGTCTAGAATTCCCCTCTTAGTCAAATCTTTCTTAGGGCCTTGGGCAGAGTTTTAGGCATGGCTCCCCATTCCCATTCTGGACCCCCCTTTGCACCACACCTTGGTAAGTTCTAATACTTACCTGAGGGCTTCTTGTCAAGATCTGCTGGTTGTCTGGCTGCCACACCAGATTGGTAACTTTTGATTAGTAGACGTGTGTGAAAAAACAGAGAAATGTGACCTATGGTCAAGAGAAAATTCAGGCCATAGAAACAGACCTGAGATGAGCCAGATATTCGTATTATCAGATAAGTCTTTAATAAAGCAAGTATAAAATATTCAAGGAGTGACTATAGGGAATCTTAATTGAGAAATAGAAAATAGAAAAAAGAATTTCATAGGTATTCTGAAAAATACAATATCTGAATGAAGAATTCACTGGATAGATTTAACAGCATATTGAAAATTACAAAAAGTTTTGGGGTTTTTTTTGAGATTAAAGAAATTAGCAAACCACTGCAAAACTGATCAAGAAAACAAGAGAACAAAACACAATTTACCAATATCAGAAATGAAACAGAGGATATCACTACAGATCCTGCAGCTATGAAAAGAGTAGTAAGAGACTATTAACTTTATGCTAATAAATCCAATAACAAAGATGAAATGGACCCATTTAAAAACACAATTTACCAATATTGATATGAGATGAAATAGCTAATCTGAATAGCCTTTCATACAATAAGAAATTTAATTTGTAATTAAAAACCTGGCCAGAGGAAAAACTCCAGGCCAGATGGCTTCACTGGTGAATTATATCAATATTTTATAAAGAAATGATAACCAACCTCACAGAAACTGTTAGGAGGTAGAAGAGGAGAGAACACGTCCCAATTTCATTTTTAAGGCCAGCGTAACCCCAATACCAAAACCTGACAAAGATACTGGAGGCTTTGTAGAGGACTTTGGCTCTACAGAGTGGGCCCCACTATCATGTCCTCCACTGCAAGGCCTCTCTTCATGGGACACCCTGTCTCAGTTCCGATAGTGCCACTTGCCATATTCAGGAAACATTTGTTACCTGCTGGGCCCCTTCTTCTCCTTCTTCCTCTTCTCCTTCTCCTTCTCCTTCTCCTTCTCCTTCTCCTTCTTCTTCTTCTTCTTCTTCTTCTTCTCCTTCTCCTTCTCCCTCTTCCTCTTCTTTCTTCTTTCTTCTTCTTCTTCTTCTTCTCCTCCTCGACTCCTTCTTTCTTCTTCTTCTTCGATTTATTTATTTATTTTAGAGAGAGAGAGTGCAGGGGGTGGCACAGAGGGAGAGGGAAAGAGGGTCTCAAGCAGACTCCACACTCACTGCAGAGCCCCATGTGGGGCTCGATCTCACAACCTCCAGATCATGACCTGAGCCGAAATCAAGAACTGGACACTGCTGCTCAACCAACTGCACCACCCAGGCACCCCTGGGCCTCTCCTGCTTCACTGTTCCAACGCTGCCAGGCACAAAGATAAATCCGGGGTCTTGCTAATATCCCCAGTCCGACTCAGGATGGGGGCATCAGTTCCCTCTGCTCTTAGATTCCCAAGAAACTAAGGGCTCAAGAAAGATAAGCCAGAGACAGGAAGCCCACCTCAAGCTCTGCTCTGCCCCTTGCTTCTCCTCCTCCTCATCTAAGGGATCTTTATGTCATCTCCTGGGCATGAGATACTAGCTCTGACTTATCTGCATCCTTTTGAAAATCAAAAGTCAAGAACCTTGGCTATTTATCATCTGTGTTCTACTGCAACAACCATCCCTTCAGGAAATGGATGTCTCATAGGCCTGCTGTTTGATTGAGGGAACAACGTGGGGTAACAGGAGATAGTGGTGTGGAGGAAATACTTGTCTTCAGAACATGATTCTGCCATACTTTTCTGTAATAGGGACTGCTTAAATAAAGCCTGGGCAGACAGAGAGATAGCTTGATGGGACAGGCTAGAGAGCTCAGAAGCAGGTCTGTGCACATGGACATGAGATGTTACAGGGTGGCCTGAGGATCTGCGGGAGAGGACTGACTTCTCAACAAATGGTGCTGGGACAGTTGAGTAGAATGAGATCCCAACCTTATGCCATAAGCGGAATGGATTAAAAACCTGAATATGAAAAGCAAGACCATACAACTTTTAGAAAGTAACATGGGATGATATCTTCTTGATCCTGGGGTTAGGAAGGGTTTCTTAAACAAGACCCAGAAATGTACTAACCATAAAGGCAAAGACTAATACATTCATATCAAAAGGCATCATAAAAGGAACAAAAAGATAAGCCATAGACCAGGAGAAGATATTTGCAACACATATAAATGACAAAATACTTATATTTGGAATACATAAGGCACCCCCTATAAGCCAATAAGAACAAGACAGACCACCCATAGTGAATGGGCAAAAGATCTCAACAAGAATTGCACAATGAAGGGAATTCAAAGGGCTAATAAACATGAAAAGATACTCAATATTGTTAGTAATCAGGAACATGCAAATTAAAACCACAGTGAGATACTCTCACACATCATTAGAGGAGTAAATCATTTTCAAGTCTAATGAATGATCCCTAGTGTTGGTGAACACAGAGAGGAATGAGGGCTCATCCACTGTTGACAGGAATGTACATTGGGATAGACACGTTGGAAACAAGTTTGGCATTATCTCATCAAGTTGATGACACACATATTGTCTTAGGAGCAATTCTTCTCATAGCTACGTATTCAGAAGAAATGCATGTGCACTAAGATTCATATATAAGAATGCTCACTATAATATTCATTGCTCATGATAGCCAAATATTGGAAACAACTCAAAGGTTTCCAAACAATAAAAGTAGATGAAGAGAGTAAGTATATATGGATATAAGGAATACTATCTAGCAACAAAAGCTAATAAACTATTCTTACATGCAACCCTGGGTGAATCCAACAAAAGAATGAAAAAAAGTCAGCAGAAGGATATTACTGTATGTTTCCATTCCTATAGAATTCAAAAAACAGCCAAATTAAACAATGTTGTCTAGAGATGAATCCAAAGATGGTAAAACTGCTAGGAATAAAAGGGAAATAATTATCATAAAGACAGGCTGGTTGTTGAATCTGTCAAGAAAAGGGTTTCTGGGGTGCAGGAAAGATTCTGTTTCTTTACCCAAGTATTCATATTATAATTACTATTTAAACTGTACATATGCTAATGGCCTTTTTTATATTTATTAGCCATCTCACAAAAGAAATGAATGAAAAGAAAAACTGAAAAAAAGAAAAAACCATGGCACTCTATGCTGGATCCACTAAAACTCATCTTCCTGAAGACACTTCTACAACATGGGACGTTGTTCATATACTAATAAGAATAGGAAGCAAGTTACAAAACCATATATGCACGACATGAACTCAACTTAGAGGGGAACCCATGTATTCGCGGAGAAAAGATCTGATGGGAAAACCTCAAAAATGTCAACAGCAATTCTTCTCCTTTGTATACTCTTAAGTGATACCCCAATTTTCACAATGAACAGGTGTTAATTTTCTAGTTTTAATAGGAAACCAATATATGTTATGTAAATTCTCTGCAGAAAGGTCTGACGTAAGACTTACCATGTTACTTCCAATAATCAGGATCGGGTGTGGGAAACGGAAGCCCCTCAAGGCACTTCCAGGAAAGGTGTCACATAGAGGGGATTAGGAGTCTGCTGTGCTCTGGGAAGGCTAGAGGAGCCGGACCCATTTGTAGGAGGGCACACCGCTGTGGCTCTGATTCAAAAGTCATGTCGAGGCCACCACAGCCACATGCACCTGTCACACCCATGAAGCATCTCGAGCTATTGCTATAGGTTGTGGGGGGCCCCAGACAGCTACAGCCTCCGTATCAGTCCCGCCTCGTAGATCACACGAATGCCTCTGCTCTGTGCACCCAGGTGTAGGAGTCTGGTGAGTGGAGGTTAGAGCATTGTGGCCCCTGCACACCGTCCCTGGGGATTCTGCTCCAGGGGGTTGGAAAGGAGGTGACCGAGAGAGCCAGCTTTCCCTTTGTACTTTATACCCTGCGGATGTAAAGCCAGGGCTAGCGTAACAGACTACTATAGACCGGGCGACTTAAGCAACAGAAACGTATCATCTCAGCGCTGGAGGCTGGAAGTCCAAGATCAAGGCATCTCGGCAGCATGGGTCCTTTCTGAGGCCATAGGGAGAATCTGTTCCGGGCCTCTCTCAGTGGATTATAGATGGCTGTGCCTTCACGGGGTCTTCCCTCTGTGCGTATCTCTGCAGTCACACTTTCTGTTTTATAAAGACATATATAAATGTCTTTTATGGATTATGGAGTGGATCAGGGGCTACCCACTCCAGTATGACCTCATCTTAACCAAGGACACCTACATTGACCCTGTTTCCAAATCAGCTCACATTCTGACATACTGGGGATTAGGACACAGGAATCTGCGAGGGGAACACAATTCAGCCCATAACCATGCGTTCAAGCTTCTTACTAAAAGCATGTATAATGGAGGGCAAAAGGAACCCCAAGATTCTCTGTGGATAAATCATGGAGACTTTGACAATGTGCTGTTCTGGGATGGGCGTTGTGGAGGCTGGGACGCTGGGGAAATGGGCAAGGCCAAAGGCCACAGAGGTCAACTTTCTGAGAATATTCTTCCAGGTGATCGCTCTGTTGGCAGCAGAACGGAAGAACTGACATAAAACCCCATCTGCCTTCTGCACCACCAAGGGGTTTCATTTTGTGTGGGGGGACCCCCGCACTGTCTGTCCCGTCTCTTTTTACCTTCTCTGGTAGAATCCAGCTGCCATCTGGCTGGACTCACATTGGAGGGGGAGGAGGGGGGCCAGTCCCTGGGGCCTGGGGCTCCCACATCCCTTTATTATGCTGGGTCTGGCTTTGAGCCTAGGAAAGCTTTGGGAGAACAGGCAGAGGCCCTGCAAGAAGGTCCCGTCTTGCTCTGATCTGGCAGAGACCCGGCTTCGGAGTGGGGACACATGCCTGCCTTCCTCGTGGAGCTGCCGCAGGGTCGCTGCTCCAGGGGCAATGGGATGTGGCTCCCGAGAGGCCGGCCTCGGGAGGGCCCAGGCTCCCTCCACCCTGCTGGGATCGTCCCCTTGAATGATAAGCGGTCATCCGTGGCCAGAGGGTCGGAGCGGAGCCTTGTGGCTCCCAGCGAGAGTTTCTGGTTTCCCTTCCAGCGGGTGTTGGCCGGGACTGCACGGATGCCTTTGTCCCTGCTGGTTGCTCCGAAGCTTGGATTCCATCCCTGGCCAGGCCCCAGAGATGCCGGCTGGTTTTCTCCAGCAGAAGAAGCTGTTCTTTCTGTGTCTGCAGATGGTCCTGTTGCAAGCACCTCGGTCAGGCTGGTTCTGGAAGAGCAAGCTAAAATGAGCAGACGTTCGCCTTCCTTTGAGAGGGTGCTGCTGGCTGGGTTGGAAATGGCCTTGGGGTTAGTGGGGGTCTGTTCAGCACTTCTCTGGGGATCGTACATCCTGTCCCCTCCATGCCTTGCTTCTCTCTCTTCCTCCCCCTTCCTCCTCTTAGCCCTATGGACACCGCCACACAGCCTTCCACTTGCCTCCGGCACAACCCTGCTCCAAAACCTTTGATGGCTCCCTCTTGCCTAAAGTGGTGTTTCTCAAACTGTGTGCCTCGGACTTGTTTGTAGCTCATAAAAGATCACCCCTCCCAGCTCTCATCCCAGACCCAGCAATCAGGTCTCCAGTCGGGGAGCCCAAGAACTTTAACTTGCTTCTTAGGTGACTTTTGTTTTAAATTTGTATATTTAAAAAATATTGTGGTAAAACACACATAATATACAATTTACCACTTTAGCCATTTTTAAGCGTACAGTTCAGTGGACTTAAGTACTAGTATGGGCTGAATGTTTGTGTCCTCCCCGAATCCAGATGTTGAAGACCCAACCTCCGTTGGGATGGTATTTGGAGGTGGGGCTCTTGGGAGGTGCTTAGGTTTAGATGAGGTCAGGAGGGTGGGGATCTCATGATGAGATTAGTGCCCTTCTGAGAAGAGAAGAGAGGATCTCTCTTTCTCTGTGAGCACCCACCAAAGAAAGGCCATGGGAACGCACAGTGTTAGAAGACAACTTTCACCAGACCCTGTCCGCTCTGACACCTGCTCTTGGATTTCCATCCTTCAGAGCTGAGAAAGTAAGGGGCTGAGGTTTGCGTCACCCAGGCTGGTATTCTGGAATGGCAGCCTGAGGGCCTGAGACAAGTCTGTTCACACCCCAAGATGTTGCCTCCATTGCAACCAGTCATCCCCGGAACTTTTCATCTCCCCCATCTGAAACTCTGCCTAGTAAACACTCACTCCCCCTTCCCTCCCTCTGCCCCTTCTTCTTCCTGTCTCTATGAATTTGACAACTCGAGGACCTCACATAAGCAGAACCATACAATCTTTGTCCTCTGTGACTGGCTGATTTCACGTATCCTTGTGTTCTCCCGGTTCATCCATGTTGTAGCCTGTGTCCAAATGATCTTTCTTCTTAAAACTGAATAAGCTTCCACTGTTTGTAGAGACTACATTTTGTTTATCCGGTCATCAGACGATGACACTTGGGTTGCTTACACATTTTGGCTATTGGGAATGATGCTGCTGTAAACACGGATATACAAACAGTTCTTCCAGACCCTGCCTTCAGTTCTTTCGGGCAGATATCTGGAAGTGGAATTGCCGGATCATATGGTAATTTTATTTTTAAGATTTCCTACAAACTGTCATTCCGCAGTGGCTGCGCCATTTTGCATTCCCACCCACGGTGTGTGAGTGTTGCAATGTCCCCACATCCTCACTGATACTTGTTATTTTCTGTTTAGTTTGTTTGTTTGGTTAGTTGGTTAATTATTTGGGGTTTTTTTGGTAATAGTGATCCTAATGGGTATGAAGTGATATCTCACTGTAGTTTCGATTTACATTTCTCTGATGATGAGTGATGTTGAGAACTTTTTCATGGGTTTACTGTTCATTTGTATATTTTCTTTTTTTTTAAGATTTTATTTATTTGAGAAAGGGAGAGAGAGAGCATGAGAAGGGGGAGCAGCAGATGGAGAGGGAGAAGCAGGCTCCTGATGAGCAGGGAGCCTGATGCAAGGCTCCATCCCAGGACCCTGGGATCGTGGCTTGAGCCGAAGGCAGACGCTTAACCAACTGAGCTACCCAGGTACCCCTATTTGTGTATTTTCTTTGGAGAAATGTCTACTCAAATTTCTTGCCCGTTTTAAAATTGGATTTTGTTGTTGAGTGGTATCTATAGCCAATTTAATATATATATATTTATAGAGTGAGCAGGGGCAGAAGCAGAGGGACAAGGAGAGAGAGAATCCCAAGCAGACTTCCCACTGAGCATGGAGCCCGATATTGGGCTCGATCTCATGACCTCAAGATCATGATCTGAGCCAAAATCAAGAGTGGGACACTCAACCAACTGAGCCACCCATGTGCCCCAAGTTGTATCTATTGGTGATTTTGATGGAGGGTAAAGTGAGAGACCATTGGCGAGCAAATGAGCCCTTTGTAGGGCATCCAGGGCCCTCTGTAGTGGGGCCTGCCCTGCCTTCCATCTCATTTCCTGCTGTTCCCAGCAAGAATGCTTTGCTCTAGCTGGACATTTCCATCTTCTGGCCTTCATTTATACCATTCCAAAAACGTGGACCTCTGCAGCAGGCAAACTTTTTCTTATCTGCATAAGAACCACCCTCTTCCATCTCCTACTGAGATAGTTCTTGTGGGACTGTGGGTCACAGGATCCCTCCCCGTCCTGGCTGCATCAATGGTACATGACCCAGGCTCGCCTAATCCTACTGCTTCCGACATCTTGGCTTTAGGGGGCTGGCCCAAGGGCTGGACATTCAATCCAAGCCAGTCAGGTTTCTATGTGGCTTGTAGGGAGTGTTTTTTTCTGCTTGGCTTGCCAAGCCGGGATGATATAAGCCTGGGCCCTTTGTGGCTTCTCTGCAGGAATAAAAAAAAAGGTCAACACACAATGTAAGGTGAGTCAAGACAGGAAAGCAAAAGAGAATGTGAGTAAGAGAGAGAATGATATTGTCTGAGCCCCTGGATCCAGCCATACCTGAAACTAGCAATCCTTTGATTTTCTAAGTCCATAAGCCAATAGATTCCCTTTTTGCCTAAGCTGGTCTGAATGCAGTTTCTGTCACTGGCAACAAAAAGTTCTGATGAATGCAGAGCGCCCCGCCCCAGTTCTTCCATCTGTGCCACAATGTGGCCACCCACCCATGTCCCCACCCAGCTTAGATCCGTGCTGTTCTCTTTTATGTCTGGGTGAGGGGCTGCTCCCTCTAGGGATCTCCAGCAGTCAAGGGGTAAGGAGATGGCTTTGTAGGTGTTCCGATTTTCAACTCTGCCTGCCCTGTCCTTTAGAGATCTTCTGTATTATATACTTGCTGTCTGTGCCTTGTGTAATAGGGTGAGTCTTTACGAGAAAAACGATCCTTGTGGTGGCTGGTGTGAACTTGGAAGGGAGACATCTAGCATCCCACATTCCCCACCCACACCTTGGGGCAGCCTTGGGCAGAGGTCCAGCCCCAGCCAAGGAACGTGTCCTCTGCAGGGACTTACGGAGGGAGGGTGTGAAAAGGTGAGTAACTGTGGAAAACATGAGCTGGTGTCTCCCTGTTGTGGGTTTCAAGTGTGTGGCTTTTTCTTTTCGCAGCTGTGCTCTCCCTAGAGGGTTTCCCACCCCCAGCCCAGGAAGGGGAAGCCACCCCCGGGTGTCAGAAAGGGCTGGGTCGCTCCCATGGGGAACCACTGGCCTTTATGTTTCAGTCCCTTAGAACAGGATGGAGGGTGGTGCCTTGAGTCAGAGGTTTTGGGGAATGTCCTGGCCACCCTGAGAGAGGGGAAGGAGATGGAGTCCTGTTTAGTGGTGAGTCCAGCACCCTGAACAAGCCACCCCCAGACAACATTTCCTCTGGGTAGTGGGGGTTCAGGGGGACCAAGTCCCCACACCTATGTAGTTGGGGCTTGTACCGTATGAACGAGTTCCGGTGTGACTTTCTCAAAGACAATTTTTTTTCTTAAGTGTAAAACTTTTTATTTGAAAAACAAGGAAATGTCTCTTGCACCCAGGTATTACGGAGCAAGTTCTGAGGTGCTACACGTTAATATGCCAGGAGATCATGTGGTATCTTTCACTGCTTTGCGACCACTTGCTATGTACTTGGGCCATTAATTTGGGGATGTTCCTGTCCCATCTCCCCAGTCGTGCTTTTCGAGTCCTGCTTCTGCTGCTCTGAATTGCCCACAGCATCGAGAGTCCAGCCTAGGAGAAGTGCTCACAAGGGTGAAATTAGCAATAATAGTAATAGCTAATAACATTTATGGTGGGCTTTGTGTGAGTCAGGGGCTAGTTTATTTTTTTTTTAAAGATTTTATTTATTGGGCGCCTGGGTGGCTCAGTTGGTTAAGCGACTGCCTTCGGCTCAGGTCATGATCCTGGAGTCCCTGGATCGAGTCCCGCATCGGGCTCCCTGCTCGGCAGGGAGTCTGCTTCTCCCTCTGACCCTCCCCCCTCTCATGTGCTCGCTCTCATTCTCTCTCAAGTAAATAAATAAAATCTTAAAAAAAAAAAGATTTTATTTATTTATTTGAGACAGAGAGAGCACGTGAGAGAGAGAGAGAGAGAGAGCACAAGCAAGGGGGAGGGGTAGAGGGAGAAGCAGATTCCCTGCTGAGCAGGGAGCCCGATCCGGGGCTTGATCCCAGGACCCTGAGCTGAAGGCAGACGCTTAACTGATTGAGCCACCCAGGCGTCCCAGGGACTAGTTTAATAAACACTTTGCTAGTATTATTTCATCAATAGTGGATACTCAGAGGGATCCTGATTTTGTGATCTACGCAGATGTGCACGGGCTGTGACCACTGCCCCCCCTGCCCTGCACAATGAGCCAGGGCTCACCGTCCCCTCTGGAAAGCATGCTGAGCCACGGTGAGAGCCTGTGGGTTTATTCCCAATGTTGTTCATGCCAACTGCACGTGTTATAATAAGGAAACAATCTAATTAAATATGGTGCAAACTAAAGAGATATGAGGGTAATTAAGAATGGATTGTTGTTTTTATGATATGTAGGTTGAAACACTTGATAAAGGTGAGTCACCTTACGACGAATGCTCGTCCAATGAGATGTGGGCAAGACAGCTGTGAAAAATCAGGAAAACCCAGTCACGGGCCCCTGCCCGCAAGTAGCTTGCTTCACGCTTGTTTGCAAGGTCTGGCTCCACTTTGGAGGAAACAAGTTGAAAATCATAGAAACATTATGGTTATGACTTATATAAGCAAAAAGCAAACGTGGAATTCTACCCAGTGGCTCGTTGTCAATTAGGACTTGAACCTATAGCAAATTGCAGTTACAAAGTATGTTTTCAGTTAGAAGGTTTAAATTGTAAAGAGTGGTTTTATGATTCCCCACTTTAACTTTTTAAATTAGCCCACCTACAGCGGGTCGGAGGGTTTGGCTACAGGTGTGTATGAGTGTGGAAGAAAGGTCATGTGTCCACCACCGTCTTTCTTAGGAAGATCCCTGAGACACTCCCTGGTTTGGTTCCTGTCCCCTTGTTGGAGCAGGGTCTTTCCTTCACTCCCAACTGCTCCAGGTATCCGGGACTGCTGGACAGCGGGTCACCTGTAGGCCCAGGTCACGGGAGAGTCCCTGTCCACCTCCACCCGTCCCTTTGACGACCCCAGCTGAC
This sequence comes from Mirounga leonina, assembly GCF_011800145.1. NCBI lineage: Eukaryota > Metazoa > Chordata > Mammalia > Carnivora > Phocidae > Mirounga > Mirounga leonina. The sequence continues at coordinate 9,505,929 of NW_023270464.1, forward strand.
CTTACCTCTCCCTCCTCTCCAGTGTCCAGGAGATGACATCTCACCTGACCCTGCGAGCATGTCCCCAGATCTTTCTGTTTCTTGCTCTCGCACCTCCTTTGAGACTTTGTCTTGAGTTGGGAGAGGGGAATGGCCCTCAGGACACCAGTAAGTGTCCGAAGGGAGAAAAGTCTGCAGAAAGCACTCAGCATTTGGATGAAGGGATAAGCAAAATATGGTCTATTCATACAGTGGAATAGGATTCTGCCTTAAACAAGTAAGGGAATCCTGACACCTGCTACAGCATGGATGAACCTTGAGGACATGATGCTGAGTGAAAGAAGCCAGTCACGAAAGCGCAAATCATGCACAATCCCACTTAGATGAGGTCCCTGGAGTGAGCAAATTCAGAGTCAGAAAGTGGAGCTGTGGTTACCAGGGCCTGCACTGTGGGGAAGAAGGAACAGGGAGGCATGTCGAATGGTGCAGAGTCTCAGTTTGGGAAGATGACAAATGTTCTGGAGATGGACGGTGGTGATGGCTGCACAAGGATGTGAATGTATTAATTCCACTCAACTGCGCATCTACGAATGGTCAATTTTGTGTTGTGTATAGTTACACACACACACACACACACATACACACACACGAGCCAGGCCCTGGCCCTCAGTGCTTCACCTCAGCGGGAAACCTTGAGGTTGTTTCTGGTGGATGGGATTCTGGACATCTTCATGTTTTTCCTTAAGCCTTAATATATTTTCCCAATTCCCTGCAAAGAGCACTTCTTACTTTAATAATTGGAGGGGAGAGAGAAGGGCACTTCAAGCATCTAAAAGAAAATACGAAGGGAGGGAGCGGGGAGTTACTTGTCTGGATCTCATCCTCCCCCTGCCCAGGGCCTGGGTCTTGTCCCGGTGGGCAAAGTCACAGTTGATGAGCCCCAAGGATGGACTAGAGTGTCAGGGGGCTTATCAGAAGACCGGGAAGGTCCACACTGCTCCTCCAGCCCCTGCCCCCAAGAGAGGTTGGCAGGGCCTCCCACAGAGCCTGCTGGAGGTGCTTCCGGGAGATGGGGTCCCTTCATCCAGAAAGGATGAAGGGACCTGTTCTGGTGATGGGACAGTCCAGCTATCAGCCCTGACAATGGCCCTTGATTTAACAATTAGATAAAGAGATGCTACAAATTTTATTTTACTTTGAAAGATTTTATTTTACTTTTAAAGATTTTATTTATTTATTTGAGAGAGAATGAGAGAATGTGAAAGCAAGGGGGAGGAGCAGGCTCTGCGCTGAGTGCAGAGCCCGATGTGGGGTTTGATCCCACAGCCCTGAGATCATGACCTGAGCCAAAATCAAGAGTCGGACGCCACTCAACAGACTGCGGCACCCAGGTGCCCCAGATGCTACACATTTTAGAGCACTGATTCTGGTCCAGTCACAGAGGAGAGCTTTATATGCATTGCTTTTTAAAGATTTTATTTATTTATTTGAGAGAGAGCGCACGCACAAAAAGTGAGACCGCAAGTGGAGGGGGGAGGGGTAGAAGGAGAGGGAGAAGTAGGCTCCCCACTGAGCAGGGAGCCCGACACAACATGGGGTTTGATCCCAAGACCCTAGGATCATGACCTGAGCCGAAGGCAGACACTTAACGGACTGAGCCACCCGGTCACCCATATATTGCATTATTTTAAAAATTCTTACAAGAATCCTGTGGTTAAGGATTTTTATTTTAAATAATTTTCCCTTTAAGATATATGCTACAGATAAAGAAGCAGGTGCAATATATTTGTACATTTATTTTGTTTTTTTTAAATAAGAAATTAATTACATTCATTAGGGTGGCCTCTAAAACACATACACCCCCGCATGCCTAGTGGCTAAAGCACCAATACTCTGAGTTCTACTCACCAAAGCAGTCCGGGGGCAGCAGAGGCAGGGGGAGGAGGGTGGGCTGTCAGGGATCCAGGCTGTGGGGGGCTCTGCTCTTTTTAGCTCAGGGTCTCTGAGGCTGCCCTTGGCATTGACACCCAGCTGGTTGGCAAGGAACTCACATGGCAGAGTTTTACAAGGCTGGGCCTAAGAGTCATAACATAACTTCTCTTCCACTTTATGGGCTAGAACTCATCTCATGGCCCAACCTGACTGCACGAGAGGCTGAGACATACAGTCCAGCCGTGTGCTCAGGACAAAGAAGAAACGGCTATGGATTTGGATTAGGGTGACTGATGGAATGTACTGTTCAAACTGGGACCTTACCACCAGGGAAAGGTGTCACCAAGGTTTGCCAGGACAGCAGGACAAACTAGACTGGGCACGGAAGGTCGTTTGATTTTTGGGAGCAAGATCAGGCAAAGACAAGCCCACGAAAATATGCTTTCTTATTTTCCTTATTTTCTACAGAAAAGGGAAGGCATGGCTCACTGCCTTGTCTATGCTTTGGTTTTATTTCTCCTACTTTGCAATATATCCCGGAGATCTTTCATGCAGAGATCCCGTAGTTGCTTTCTAGCTTTGGCACAGTGACACATGGTGCCCCTTGACCTACTGAACCAGTCCCTATGGATGGACATGAGTTGTTTCAATCTTTGGCTATTACAAGCAATAGCGCAATGAGTCATGCCATGCAAACATCATTTTAGCGACATCTTAAATAGTCGTAAAATGAACACTGAGGTGGGTAGCACCCTCGTATATGTGCGTCTCAAATCAATGCATTGGATGGTTTTCTTTCATTTTGTGCTTTCTAGAAATAAGATCAGATTAAATATATTCTTTTTAAATTCTATGACTCTTTCCCCACTTCTGTCCAAAATGTTTTTGAGATTTAGCCATATAATGAATGTTGGGTGCCATTGAGTGAATGTGCCACATTTGAAAAATAATTTAGTCTACATTTGGGGGTGATTTGCATCGTTGCCAGTGTTCTGAGCTTTGGACTGCTTACACCATCATAGGGCAGGTATGTATCCCCTCACTAGATGCTTCCAGACTGTCCTCCAGAACCATTGTGCTGAACTGCACTCCGATTTAACAGATTCCCATCACTCTACATTCTTATCTTGGTTTCCTTTTCCATTTGAGGTTAAACAATGTTTCCTTTCTTCATGATTTGAGTTCCTGCATTTGCAAATGCCTCTTTGTGGCTTTTGCTCATTTTGCCATTGGACGCGTGTCTTTTCCATGTTGGATTGAAGGCGTTCTTTCTAAACTTTGCATACCAACTCCCTGTTGGTTAGAATTGCTGTGAATCCTGTCAGTTTGTGACTTGTGTTTACCCTCTTCATGATATCTTTTGATAACGGATGTCCTATTGCAGTGTGGTCAAATAAATCTTTCCCTTAAGATTGGTGCTTCTTTGTTTCCTGCCTGAGAAAGCTTCCAAGGCTGAAGTCTCAATCCTCACATTACATGGGCACAGACAGTGGTTCAGATGTTTGGGTAATGTGTTGTGGGCCAAGAACTGGTGCCCAGGTTCCACCTAGTCTGTTCCTCTTGAGGCATTGCCAGCTCAAGCCTGGCCACCCAAGGTCAGAGTGAGCCTGGGAGGTGTTTGCCCCTTCTCGAACTTGCCAGGGATATGTTGGGCTCCAATGCTGCTTGCTCTGCTGATCACCCCAGGTGGGGGCTCCTCATCTTCACACACCATCATCAGCTCCTCCTTTGGGCTTAGAATTTGATTTTTCTGTCTAACAGGCTTTCCCATAGTGGGACTGGCCTGTATTCCTTGGGATACAATCCAGGATCCATCTATGTGACTGCTACATGTTGCCTTCCAGGGGGTGGTCTCTCTGGGGCTGGAGTCTCTGAAACTATGGATTTATTAGGGCAAATGTGATTTAGCGTGGTTCTGGCTTTGAGGACAAGAGCAGTGGTGATGATGATGCTATTGTACGTGGGCTGAGAGGTAGAGCAAGGATTTCCCCCTCTCTTTACCGGCTAGGAGGAACCCAGGCTGCGGGCTCTGGTCTCCGCCTCTTGAGGGCAGGCAGAAAACCCAATGGCCTCCTTTAAAGGCAGGAAGAGGAAGTGGAAGAAAAAAAGGAAGGAAGGAGGGAGGCAGGGTCCCCTGCAATCCCAACATCCCAACACACAAACTCCTTCCAGGTCATGGGTGGCGGGCACATTTCATGTCAGTTACTCCACATGCCGTTTCCTGTTCCTTGTTTGTCCCTGTGAAACAGGCGCCATTTTTAACAGTCGCACGGGACGCCATGGAGTTGACAGCCATGCACGATCACAGCCATCCTTCTGGTGTTGGACAGACGCGAGGCCATTTCCAGAGTCGCCTTAGATGTTTTAGTCAAACCCTGCCATGGATAGCTTCAACTATGACTTTTTTTTTCCCCTTCCTTCCTTTTAATTATTCCCTTGAGCTACATTCTCAGAAAATGAGATTTCTGGGTTAAAGGGGATGGACTTTTTATGGCCTTTTAAAGATCGTGGCAAATTTCTTTTCTAAGATGCTGTGCTAAAATAAGTTTCTTACAATTTCTGTAAAGATAGAGCGAGCATGTCCCTCGGGCACCCTGGACGGCGCTGGCCGTAGCGCTTTGGAAAGGTCCTAATCAGTGGCGCTATTTTTGCGTTGGCCAGGCTGTAGCAGACAGGAAGGCTCTGTGGTGCTCTGGGACTGATAAAATTCTTTGAGGACTGTTCCTGGCCAGGGTGAATGCCTGCTGTGCGGGGCTCCGGTCGGGGGACCTCGGAGGGGGTGACAGGGCCCCGTCTTCCCAGAGCTTGCATTTTTAGGTGAGAGGTGATGCAACCCAGAGCACTGCCACCCCAGAGGGAGACCAAAGCCCCAGCGGGGGCCACAGTTCACTTCCCCTCGGGGAGCAGGGTGGGAGGCTCGGTGGGGACAGGAACCCGAGAGGGCTGCACACTCAGAACAAACGTCATACAAAACCAAACCGCTTCCTGGGTGGGCGGGGGAGGGTGTGCAGTGCCTGGGGTGTCAGGGCCTGGCCCCTGCACAGTGGGCTTCGGGGGCTTCTAGGGTCGTCCGAGTCCAGGATGCCTTCCCCTGTTACTGCCCCAGCCCCACAGTTTCCCAGGCCCCTCCACCCCCTGGCATTCTCTGCAACAATAAAAATCAGAAAATAGCAAAAGCAGATACTCAAGGCCACCTGCCAGCCATAGCTCTGAGCACCTTTCAGGGTTCTAGCGTGTGCTAGATGCTACTCTCGTGACCCCCATCCTCCAGATCGGGGAACTGAAGCACAGAGAGGTTAAGAAACTTGCCCCGGGCAAGACTCCACTGCACCAGGCTGGTGCCTTCTGGAATTCTCTAAGGAGCTGGGGGAAGGATAATGTTTTCCCACTTCCCTGCCCACCAGAGGACCTGTGGCTTAGCTGCCTGATGTCCTGCTCTCAGTGTCATCATTTCATCAGATGGTCGCTGGGGACTAGCCAGCCTGCAAGCCCAGGGTGCATGCCCCCACGCGGTAATCAGTTTCTCCTTCCAGATTCACCTCTGAATTCCAAAAAGGGCCGTTGGGGAATTTACACATCTTGTTGACCTCCCTATTCTACAGGAAAAGTCAGCCTGCCTGGCCATAAATACATTTATGAGTGCCATAAAAATTTAATGCTGATTTAGATTGTGGTTTGACTTTTCGATTCCACTTAAATAGATTGGGAGAATTGCAAGTGTGTAGCTCACTGCACCGTGAATATCACCGATGGCATTCTTCCTGTTTCAGGTAATGGATGGTATTAGAAAACGCTTGGCAGGGTCGCTTACTCCCCTGGGCTGCACTCTGCCTTCCCCTCCTTGTCCTTCTCCCTTCTATGTTCCCAGAGCGCTGCGTGCTCCCCTCCCAGCACCTCCTGTCTTGGTTCCTTGAGAGTGAGGTAGTATCTGACGTTCTTGGCAAGCTTGCTCTCTCACCCACCACCATTTCATGTCTCTCCTCTCTCTCCTAACCTCCCACATCTCTCTGGCTCCCTCACACTGCTTGATGACCTCCCTTCACACCGCATCGTCACAACATGGCTGCTGGCTTGCCCGCATCACCTCTCCTTCCTATGCACGAAGAGGAGGAAGGAAGGAGAGACAAAGGAACAAAGGTAGTCTTTCTTCCAGCAAAGCTTTGACTTTTTATCTAAAAGGGGTTCTTCTCCCTCAGAAACCTACATTTCAATGGCCAGACCTGCATTCGTGGCCACCTCTAATTGAGAAGACGAGTATTTTACAAGGGCACGTTTATACTTCCTTCCAAACCAGGACTCTGTTAGCAGGAAAGAAAGGGGGGATGGACACTGGGTAGGCAGCTAGCAGGAACCGCCACACAGCCTGCCCCTTTACTAGCCAACACCTGTCATACCCTTCCACCCACACAGAAAACATGCCTGTGTCCGGGGCACACAGCCAAGCTGTCATCCCACTCCATCTGGTCAGCCTTCTCCATAAGGCTGCCCATGGTCTTGCGACCTTTAACTACAAGACAACTTATCTGTTCCAACGTTCTCAGTACCAGTGATTGGTTAGACACGGGAAGACTGCAGAAACAGCGTCCATTCAGAAAAAGGGAGAGTGCGGAGCACGCGATGTCCTGCTCTGAGCAGCCACCCTGCTCCTTGCGTGGCCACGTGGCACCCTGCTGTGCTCCTGGGAGGCTCTGCCATAGCCATGGCCCCCTGTGGACTCGGTTCTGCCCCCCAGAGGGGTCCTCCTTGTCCATTATCCTCCATGGCCACCTGACAGGCAGGTCTTAGGGGGTATGCCATCTCGGGGGGCCACACAGCTTCCTGTTGGTGTGAGGTTGGGGTCCTGGGGGGTTGCCTCAGGGATTGGCTGTTACCACCAGCCTTGGGTTGATTATTTTGGGTAACACATTTCACTCAAAAACTTGGTTGGCTTCTGGTCTTTAGGGAGGGGTCAGTTCCATTGACCACAGCCAAAGAGCTGCTCTAGCCTAAGCCTTACACATGACCACTCCAATTATTGACCCACTGGCCTCTGCTGTGCCCTCACCGTAACGGAAGGGTCACTGTCTTGAGGTGATTAAACCAGTGACCTCAGCGGGAGACATCCCCTTCCTATGCTCTTTTCCAGGGGTCCCTCTCTTAGATGGAATTCTTAAGAGAAGGTTCTGGAAAAAGACCTCGTGTCTCAATTTTATCTCCTGCTATGGCTGTCATTTGCAGGCAAGAACTTGCTTTTGTCTGGGGTAAAGAAACTGTGTGTGTGTGTGTGTGTGTGTGTGTGTGTGTGTGTGTAAAATCCTGCAAGACTCTAAACTCTGGGACTTTCCATCCATTCTGATGGCAGGCCACTGGGAGTGGGTCCCTCCCTCAGTGCTGTCACTTTCCCTTCTGTCACTGCTACTTATCCCCATCTGTCACTGGTCTCAATCCTTCCTTTCTTGTAGAACGTTGCCCAAAGTAGCCAATAATGCCCCCATTCTGGATTTTTCCTCGCATTTTCCCAATTCTATAGCCTCAGTTGGCATATGGTTTGTGTCCCACCTTGTAGCAGGTGACAGTTGGCCAAATGTCTTGCCACTGCACAACTCCATGGAGCACGAGATGCGACAGTGGATCCACTGCCTGGAGCTTGACCTTACTGCAATGGCCCTGCTGCCACCACCAGCGTCCCTTTGGTGCTTGGAGCTCAACCGCTACTATCCTCTGGAGCTTCCCTCTGCACTGATGCCATATGTGCTTGAATCTGATTGGTGGAGCTCAGGTCACATGCCCGTGCCCTGGCTGCAGAGGAGGCTGGGAAGGGATTTTCATGTCTCACGAGGTTGAATCTGATTGGTGGAGCTCAGGTCACATGCCCGTGCCCTGGCTGCAGAGGAGGCTGGGAAGGGATTTTCATGTCTCACGAGGTCGAATCTGATTGGTGGAGCTCAGGTCACATGCCCGTGCCCTGGCTGCAGAGGAGGCTGGGAAGGGATTTTCATGTCTCACGAGGTTGAATCTGATTGGTGGAGGCAGGTCCTGTAATTGAGCCCTGCATGCAAAGGAGCCCAGGAAGAGGATTTTCTCCACTGTACCGCAGGGACGCAAGACTTAAGGTGGGCAAGTCTCCCAAACAGAGCCCGAGTGTTCTCAAGGTATGGGGCAGCCAGAAACTGTGACAGGTGTCACCCCATGGGCCATGTCCACTTCCTCACCTCCTCCTTCTCCTCGCTTCTATATCTGAGGGGGTCCTGTTTCAACTGTGAGTGGATGGTGCTGCATTTCTATCTCTAGGCCAGACCCCTCCCCTGAGTTCCTAACGCCCCTAGATCCCTTGTGTTTGCTTGTTCCACAGGTCTCTCTAAACTTTCTGTATCCACCGGAGAGCTCCCAGTTTCCCTTTTTAATCTATCTATCCACTCTCAGTCGGTGTACCCCATCTCAGCCACTGGAACCACCGTGTTAAAGCCTGCAGTGTATGAGATATCCTTGATTCTCCTTCTTTCCTTCCAACCTCAGATCTACCCTAGCGGCAAGTTGCCTTGGGCTCTGTGTTCAAAAATATCCCAATTCTCTCCACTTCCCTCTGTCCTGCTACCATCACTGTCAACCAGGTAGGCCTCAGTTTTCAGCTGGAGAGCTCCAAAGGCTTCCTAATAGGTCTCTCGGCTCCACTTGTGTTTCGTGCAGTCCATTCTCCACACAACAACATAAGAGTGGCATTCCTTAAGCCTACATGGGAACGCATGGCTCCTCTGTCTCAAGCCTTCCAACAGCTTCCTATGTATCTAAGAATAAAATCTACACTCCTTATGGCTTATGTGGCCTCAGCTCTCCGTTCCTGCTTCTCTTTTCCTGCTCCAGCTGCCTTAGTCTTTCAGGGGGTTGAGCATGGCAACTTCTTTCCTGCCTCAGGGCATTTGCACATGCTAGTCGCTGTCTGTCATGTTTTCCCTTGCATTCTTCCCACGACTGGCTCACTCTCCATCCTTCCTATCTCAGTTGAAATGGCATGCTGTCAAAGAGGACTCTGATCACTTAGTGTTACCGTCATCTCAGTCTGTTTATTTTCTTTGCAATACTTGAACACTTACTGGTCTGTAATCGTCTTATTTATTTGACTGTCTCCTTATCTGCTCCTCAAATTGAATACCAGGCCCATGAGGGGGAGACCAACCTTGTCTTATTCACTGACTGGCAGAGTCCCTGGGAGAGTAGGCATGCCATAAATTCATATTGTTTGAATATTATCTGTCTGTCCCTCAAACATAGCCCAGCACCAGGTGCTCCAGAAATATTTCTCGACTCATCTGGCCTGAACGCTTGGGCAGATGTTGCCTGTAGGAGATGTTCCTGTGGGAGAGAAATGGTTTGGCCAACCCTGTGGCCCACTCGGCTCTCAAGCGGCACTCACAACAAATGGATCTGATCTTGAACCTTTTAAAAACCAGCAGTGAAATGCCGCCAATCAACTGGCCCTCAGGTGTGCACAGGCCCCGTCTCCCGCCCACGATGAATCGAGGCTCCGTGGCTATTCCCACACTTGTAAAAGGCGGGCTCCCTGGAGGCCTCAGACCTCCAGGTTGTTTGGCACATTGACATGAGTGATGAAAATTCTCCAAAGACTCAGGTGAAGTGTGTGGGGGAGCAGATCTCCCAGGCGGGTCAAAGTTGTTTTGATTCATGATGTGTTGCCCTTTTCCTGTTGAGTACAGGCGGGAGAGCATGTACAGGATGGTTTAGTTCAGGCTTGTGAAGTAATCCTGTGGGCTCAAATCTCTAGTTTATAGTATTAGAGTATGTGAGAGTGGAAAGGGAACGCTTTTCAAATGGTAACCGTGTGTATGCCAGTCACCAGATAGGCCTTTGCACACCGTCTGTAATTTTCGCACAGTACTGCAAGGCAGGTGGGTCTGCATTTTGTATTCGGAGCCTCTGAAGCTCTGAGCAGCCCCCCAGCTCAAGAGTGGGAGAGCTGGGACTGTAGCCAGGTCCACCTTTTCCAAACCCTTCCCTTCAGAGGCCTGAACCAAAAAGGCAGCGTTGGCCAGGCTCCTCTGCAGGTGAGGTCACCCCTTGGGGGTTCCTGGGTTTGTTCCCCTTGTGGGGGTGGAGACTTGGCAGCCTGGGAGTGGGAGCCACAGGGCAGGCAGGTGGGGGGCTGGCACAGTGGCCGAGTGGCCTGTCCAGAACAGGTCCTGGGAGGTCACTCAGCCTCCCACAAGCTTCCTTTAGGGTGTTGGGGCCAGTCCCAGCATGTGGATCGGCAGCCTCGGCCCACCTTGGGGAGCACCTTCTCCTAGGGGAGGAGGGCCCTGGACGGACTCCTCAGTGCTCATCAGTGTTTACCATTTACCGTGTCTCCTCCATGTGGCATTCATTCCACATTTATCAGAGCACTTGTCCCATTACTGACAGCCGCCGTGCCATTGTTGTTATTATCTTGCCAGTTGTTTTCATATTAAGGTAGGAGTTTGGCTCATTTGGTTTTGTATCCACAATGCTTGGAAGCAGGAGTATGGAACAGATGGATAGATGGATACACAGATGGATGAATAGATGGGTGGATGGGTAGGTGGATGGATGGGTGAATGAGTGGGTGGGTGGATGGGTGGGTGGATAGATGTATGGGTGGATGGGTGGAAGGGTAGATGGATAAGTGGATAGGTGGGTGGATGAATGGATGGGTGGGTAAATAGGTTGGATGGGTGGGTGGATGGGTGGATGAGTGGATGGGCAGATGAGTGGGTGGGTGAATGAGTGGGTGGGTAGATGGGTGTAGATGGTTACATGGGTGGATGGAAGAGTGGATAGATGGAAGGGCAGATGGGTGGATGTTTTGGTGGATGGATGAGTGGGTGGGTAGATGAGGAAGTTGACGGCAGAGAGGGGATTTGCTTCCACTTGCCCAGTCAGCCATCACAGAGGCCAACGCCACCCCGATCCTCCTTGACTGTCTTCCTCCTGTCCCTGCTGGTCTCTCCTTCCTTTGGGCCCCCGCACCATCCCATTGGTCGGTGTGATTGGGCCAAGGTGTGGCTCTGGTCATCAGAAGCGGGGATTGTGGTGAGGGAAGAAGCAGGAGGGGTGAACGGGGCCCACTGCTATGGTTCCCCAAGTGGAAACTTGAAGACTCTGAACCCTCATCCCTCTGGGGTAGTGCTGTCAATAGACCTTTCTTCAATGATGGATTGTTCGGTGTCTGTGCTGTCCAGTATGGTAACCACTAGCCCCATGTGGCTATTGGACACTTAAAATGTTGAAATATTAGTGTGATAGAGGAGCTGACTTTTTTTTTGTTTTTGTTTTTGTTTTAAAAAAAAATTTTTTTTTTTAAGATTTTATTTATTTATTTGACAGAGAGAGAATGAGAGACAGAGAGCATGAGAGGGAGGAGGGTCAGAGGGAGAAGCAGACTCCCTGCCGAGCAGGGAGCCCGATGCGGGACTCGATCCAGGGACTCCAGGATCATGACCTGAGCCGAAGGCAGTCACCTAACCAACTGAGCCACCCAGGCGCCCCAGAGGAGCTGACTTTTTAAATTTATTTAATTTTCTTGTTTATTTTTTACTGAGATATAATTACACATAACATTATATTAGTTTCAGGTGTACACATAATGATTCGATATTTGTATATACGGAGAAATGATCACACAGTGCATCTAATTAATATCCATCACCACACGTACTTATGAATACTGTTTGCTCATGATGAAAAGTTTTAAGATTGACTGTCATAACAACTTTCAAATATGCAATGTAGTATTAATTATAGCCACCATGCTGTGAATTACATCCCCAGGGCTTCTTTTATAATCGGAAGTTTGTCTCTTTTGACCACTTCTCCTATTTCACCCACCCCCATCCCCACCCTGGCAACCACCAATCTGTTCTCTGTATCTATGAGTTTGTTTTTTTTGTTTGTTTGGTTTTTGATTCCACACATAAGTGAGATCATATGGTATTTGTCTTTCTCTATCTGACTCCTTTCACTTAGCAGAATGCCCTAGAGGTCTATCCATGTTGTCAAAAATGGTAAGCTTTCCTTCCTTTTTATGGCTGAGTGATATTCCGGTGTGTGTGTGTGTGTGTGCGTGCGTGCCCATGCGTTTGTCTGCCACATTTTCTGTATCCATTCATCTCTTGATGGACACTTAGGTTGCTTCCATGTGTTGGTTCTTGTAAATAATGCTGCAGTAAACATGGGGGGACAGATATCTTTTGGAGTTAATGTTTTCCCTGCCTTCAGGTAAATACCCAGAAGTGGGATCGCTGGATCATATGGTGATTCTATGTTTAATTGTTCAAGGAGCCTCCACACTGCTTTCCATGCCAATTTGCATTCCCACCAAGAGTGCACACAGATCTCTTTTTCTCCACCTCCCTGTCAACACTGGTCATCTCCTGTCATTCTGACGATAGCCATTCTCGTATATGAGAGGTGACATCTCATTGTGGTTTGGGTTTGCATTTTCCTGAGGATTCGTGATGTTGAGCACCAAAATTTATTTGATTTTAATTAATTTAAATTTCTATGCCAATAGCCAAAGATGAGTAGTGGCTAACAATTTGAGGAAGCACAGCTCTGGTGGGCTGGGTCAGCTCTTATTGGTAAAATGGCCTCGTTCAAGGAAGAGTCCCAGACCAGAGAGGCCCCTGCCTCCTAAGCCTGAGAACCCGGGACGGAGCAGGGGGAGAGATGTCACTAGGGCAGAGATGTTGACAGGCACAGCCTTGGGGGCTCAGGTGCACCTCACTGTGCGGCATAGACTGGAGCCTCGCAGGCCGGGCTCAGAGCATCTCTTGATGGCTCATGGCCTCCTGAAATAAGACCCCACATGGGCTCAGCTTCTGTGACACTCAGGTGGGTGTCTTTGTTCTCGTGGAAAGGGTAAAAGCAGAAGTCCTGTCGGGCAGTGATTGCGGAATATCCTGAAGACATGTTTGTGGGGTGGCTTTTTGCTCTCCTTCCCCTTTTCTCCATCTGCTGCTTAGAGCACCCCTCACACCCCACCACCAGGAATGATGGAGGAGAAAGCCAGAGGTGGCCTGGGCCCCATGTTTAAGCATGCTAGCTCACCTGCTATGGTGGGAAATCCTGGCGGGGCAAGGCTTACCAGGCCTGACTCTCTTCTGTCCTCTCCGGACTCCACGAAGCTCCAGCCATGCGTCTCCAACACGTGCACCATCTTGACCTGCGCCGAGGGTCTCAGAGTCGCCGCCACTCCTGCTTCCCACCTCCCCGCTTCTGCCCTCCTGGACCAGCTTCTTCTAGGTGGCAGGACTGGCTTTGAATGCATTCTTTCCTTTTTATGGTCTAACCCTTGTCCTCTGGGCCTTTTGGGACCAAAGCCAAAACAGAAAACCAAAACCTTCTCTCTCAAAAGAGCTGGGCTCTTCCAGTGTTAAGCTTTGGCTCCTACTGTTCCTCTTCCTGAGTCTCAGCAGCCTGCAGTGGATGCCAAAACCTACCCACGCATGCTCTGTTCTCTGCTGTGTGGCCCCCACCCTGAGGACCCCCAGTCTAAAATAACCCTCTGTCTGAATGGGCTAAATGACGGAGTAGCATAATGTACAAAAAGCCCCCAAACAGAAAACAAAGCCCTTTGATTAATATGTCAAAGTAGTATCCTGTCACAAACAGAAATAGCTCTGTGTGAATTGAAAACAATTTTCCAATTTTCCTTTTCCTCATTCTGTTAATGAGAAAGAACCTTCTTGGCCTGAAATGTATTTGGATCCCACAGGGAACAGGTGGGAAGGGCAGAGTGGAGGGCGGGGTGAGCCCATCTCAAAGGTTATAGACCCTTTGAGGTCTTTTGGGGCCTACTCCTCAAAGTAGATGCAGCGTGAATCAGGCCTCCTAACACCCCCCCCTACACACACACTCACACACACACACACACGCACTTGCACTCCGCCTACCACCACTCTTGGCTGGCTTGATGTTTTCACTCCCTGCCTCTCTACTCTGTCAAAGATTTACATTTCCTTTTTTTTTTTTTTTTTTTGGTGCTTTGGTAGGCCCTGAAGACTAAGGGGTTACCAGGGAAAAGAAAACACATGGATTTCTTCATTGACCATCATGAGCTCAATGTATTAGAGCCATAAAGCTGGGGGTTCTGCATCTAGCCCCAGGAGCCCTGTGGGGATCTTGGAGGTTGCAGGGGGTGATGTACTTTTTTTCTAGAGCAATGGGTGGGCGGAGGGCTGGGGCTGCCAGATTGTGACACATGTCTGAGAAGTGGGGCCCAGACCTAGACAGTCCCCAAAGTCTGTGTAAGTCCTCAGGCTCCTCCCCAATGTAGCGTGGCCCCTCTTCCCAACCTCAGGGCCCAGGCACCTCAGGGTTGTCTGTCCCATTGGTGATGTCAGGAACACCTGAACACTTAAAGTGAGCTCCTCAGGGAGGTTGTACATAAACAGGGATCTACTCTACGTTTAGGAATGAATGGTGGAATTTCAGGCATCAGCTAATGGGTGGGCAGCTCAATTTCGGTGTCTGGCATTTTCCAGTGCCCTTGAAATTACTCGTCACCTGGGTTTAAGGCCCTGACTGCAGGGCTGAGACCAATTATATGAAGAGGACCCTCATGAGGCCTCCCTGGGGAGGACCATGAGCTCCATGTTGTATGCTTGGAACTGACCAACCTAGCAACCTCTTCCCACCCCAGAGAGTCTGTGGAGAGTTGGGAGGCTGGAAGCTTAGTCCCCGCTCTGCCCTAGCTATCTGTGGGAAGTGGCAGGCCCCAGCCCCTCTCTGCTGTCAGATCTTTCTTCTGTAAAGGAAAGTGGGTCACCTTCGAAGCAGTGAGCACATGGAGGGAAGGATCTTGGGTTCTAAATCCCGCTCCCATGCTGGGGACCTGAGGCTCTTTGGGAGACCAGCTGATTCTAGGTCTGGGGCAGGAGCAGCATGAAGCAGACCTGGGACATCTTGTGCCAGAAAGCAAGCAAGTGCTCAAAGATTTCTGGGATAATTGGGACATCGAAAAGCACAGTGACCGTAATTGAGCACAAAAAACAATACATACAAATCATAGGCCCATTGTGATCATCAAAAAAAAAAAGAAAAGAAAAAGACAAGGAAGGAAAGAAGGGGGGAGGGAAGGAAAGAAGGAAGGAAGGAAGGAAGGAAGGAAGGAAGGAAGGAAGGAAGGAAGGAAGG
>NW_023270464.1:9520995-9662744 GCF_011800145.1 Mirounga leonina
AGGAAGGAAGGAAGGAAGGAAGGAAGGAAGGAAGGAAGGAAGGAAGGCCTATTTCCCACCTGAGAGGAGGGCATGGCACTTTGGAGAAGCACTTATCCATCCCAGGGAGTAAGGGAAGTTCTTCTTCACAGGAGAATGTCAGATAATGTAGAAAGAGGGAGGGAATCAGAAAGTCACTGACCTGCAACCCTCAGTGTGTAATTGATTCAGGCCAGGACCATTGGTGGAAGCTGAAACCATTTAGTGAGAGGTTACTGGGGACTGGGGTATTCACAGGGCACCAAAGTATCAACTACTGTTATCTTGGCAATCACAAAAGCACACCAGCCCTTTGGGAAAGAGATCAAGCCCTCTTTGAGCTGATGAAGAGCTGCCCTGGTTGAGGGTCCCTGCCCCAGCTTCCCAGACCCCTCTGTGGGTCTTTGGGAATGGAGGACAGTAAGTCTGGTTATGCATGTGGCTCAGGGGCCCAGGGGCAATCCACAGTGTCGGGGACTGGGTTCCTGAGAGATGCCTTCCTCCGAGCAGAGATGATTCCTTTGATAGTGGTGGGCAGGACCCTGGAGGCTGACTCTACCTTCTGGGGGGTGGCCATGGTGTGGCCTCTGGACCTCTCAGTCTCCGAACCTGGAAGAACATCCCTGCCACCTCTGGACAGTTTATGAAATAAAGATACTATAGAAATCTGTCATTATTGTTTCTCAGTCTTTCTTTGTCTTGAGTGAGGTCTGAGATAACCCAAACACCGCTCAGCGGCGGCGTGGCTCTGTGAAGTTTGGCACCTGCCTACAGAGGATGTTCTGAAGTCTGGTCGGAACAAGGTCCTTCCTAAGTCCTGGTGTTAGGTGACAAAAGCAAGTTGGAGCAACACATATGCTGAGAACTGATCTCACGGGCACACGCGCACCCCCCCCACTCTTCACTTGGGGCGCTGAGCATATGGGTACTAAGTGTAGAAGAACAGGACCCAGTGCACTCTGCTACTGAAGGCGGGGAGGAAGCAAGGGTTTGGGGTGCCTGTGCATACATGTGCACGTGCGCATGCCTGGCTTGGTCTGTCCTTGTATGTTACCTGTGGAATCAGAAACATAAAACAGGAGGTCCAGCAATCTGGAATGTGCGTGGAGCAGGGAATCATATGAAGGAGGTGCTGCGTGTGCCGGGGTGTTAGATGTTTCTGTCCAGATGGGTCCCCATCACATCCCTGCACGTTCCCTTCCACCTTCACTGGCACAAACGGGGGGACTTTCTGCATTGCGTCCCCTCCTGGCTCACACAGCACGTCACAGCTGTGGGCTACTTGACTCCCAGCAGGCTGGCTTGTGAGTCCCACTTCACAGAGGAGAAAAGCCAGGCTCAGAGAGCCTGGGGACTTGTTCAAGGTCCCACAGCTGGGAGCGGCTTCTCCTGAACCCACGCATTCTTTCCATACTCCACCCCAGGCCCCATGCTGCCCCTCCACCCCGCCCCTGCACTGCCGCCCAGCTGCCTGCTCACGTCCTCTCCTGTTCTGGCCCAGAAGGAGACCCAAGTCCTCTGCTTAGCGGTTCGGCCCTGCCCTCTCTGTGTCCTCTCTCCCGAGCGCTATCCACCCTTCCTGGTGCCAGCTAAGACGGCTGCTCCCTACTCCCAAGTGCCCAGGCCTTGTTCTCTGCCCCACATTCACTGGCCACGGACACTACTCAGGAGATGCTTGACCTAGGAGTTCAGAGGAATGACAGTGACTTCTTCTTGGAAGATGCATCTGGTGCATCTGGGATGAGGTGGTCCTCCTTGAGGGACAGACACATGAGGCCCGTCTGTGTGTGTGCAGGATGGAGGACTGCTTGAGGCTGCTAGAAGAGGGCAGGTGACACCAAGTGACACCAACAGAAACCCTCAGAGTCCTGCTGTGGGAGTGGGGAGCGTATCCTGTGGGCAGTGCGTGGGAGCTGAGCCCCACTCTGCAGAGATGGACAGGTCTGGGGGGCTTGTGACACCTGAAAGACCTCCTCCCAGCCTTGGTCTCTAACTTGGGGGCCTGGACTTCAGGTTCAGTGAAATCCTGAATTAGTAGATTATAATAATGACAAACATTGACACTTAATGAGCACTAGCAGTTTGCTTGGCACTGACTCAATGCTTTATACGTATGTCCTAATTCATCTTTTTAAAAAAAGATTTATTTATTTTAAAAAGAGAAAAAGCAAGTGGAGGGGCAAAAGGATCATGACCTGAGCTGAAACCAAGAATCAGATGCCTAACCGACTGAGCCACCCAGGCATCCCCTGTCCTAATTCATCTTTATAGGTACTATTATTTTACTTTTTCAGGAAACTCTGCATTTCTCCCCCTCTGGGCCCCTGTGGGCATTGCCCACCAGAAGGGCAGGGCATAGCCTGTGGCAGGATCTCACTTTAGTACAGCCTGTGAGGTGAGTTTGGGGGTCAGGAGAGAGCATGACATGTGGACACTCACAGCCCTGAGCTGAGACCCCTCTGTTGAATAAACGGGACCTTCCCTGGCCAGTGTTCAGAGCTGTGTTCATGACACAAGTGTGCTCATTTCCCCAAATGCTAGAGAGTCCTTTTGACAGTTTTACAAACCTTTTAAAGAGTGGGGTACAGGGGTGGGGGGAAAATTTGAACAGATACCTCATCAAAGAAGATACACAGCCAATCAGCACATGGAAAGATGGAACATCATTAATTGTTAAGGAAACACAAAATAAATCCATGATAAGATGCCACCATACACCTGTTAGAACAGCTAAAATGAAAAACACTCACAGCACTCAGTGCTGGTGAGGATGTGGAGGAACTGGAACTCCCATGCATTGCTGGTGGGAACATAAAGTGGTAAAACCACTGTAGAGATCAGTTCGGCTGCTTCCTACAAAGGTAAACATATACCTACCATATGACCAGTAATCCTACCCCTAGGTGTTCACCCTGGAGTTGAAAACATATGTTCTCAAAAAAGGGTATACATGATTGTTCTCGACAGCATTATTTGCCATGGCAATGAAGTGGAAAAACCCAAATGTGCATCAACTGGTGAATGGATGAACAAAGCACGATGTATCCACACAGGTGAATGCTGCCCAGCAGTAAGAGAAGGGCACTCCAAAGCACGCAGTGATATGGATGAAGCTCAAAAACATTAAGTGAAAAGAACTAGACCCACATGTTCTATGATTCCAATTCTATGACAGTCTGGAAAAGGCAAAACTCTGGGGATGGAAAAGAGATCAGCAGTTGTCAGGTTGGGGGATGGGGGAAGGATATTGACCACAATGGGACATGGGAAACCTCTTGAGGCAATGGAGATATTCCTTATCTAGATTGGGGTGGTGGTTACACGACTATGCACTTGTCCAAAAGCATCAGGTTGTAAACCTAAAAAGCCAAATTTTATTATATATAAAGTGCACCTCAATAAATTTGATTTAAAATTAGTTCAACCTGGGGGCGCCTGGGTGGCTCAGTTGGTTGAGTATCTGACTCTTGGTTTTGGCTTAGGTCGTGCTCTCAGGGTCGTGAGATCGAGCCCTGTGTGGGCTCCACGCTCAGCACAGAGTCTGCTTGGGATTCTCTCTCTCTCTACCTCTCCCCCTCCCCCTGTTCACGTTCTCTCTCTCTCTCTCTTTCTCTCTCAAATAAAAAAATAAACTCTTAAAAAAAAAGTGCAACGTGAAGGGCCACTCCTCACCATACGATCAGCTGTCAGGCCATGCCAGTCCGTAACCACTTCCCCTACAGATGTCCACCACTGAGGAGGTCACAACAGAGAGCCGAGAAGGGGAATCACGTTCACAGAGGAGCCCCAGCCGTACCTCCCAGGGCTCTGGGGAAATGGTCTGGTCGTCTTGCTTCTCTTAAAGGAACACTGGGCAGGCCCATCTCTGGGGAGGGATTGTGTCGGAATCTTTCAAGGCCAGATTTTAGAAACATCCGGCCTGGGAAAGGCCCCTTCCAGCCCTGGCCCTGCTGGCCACTCCTCGCTCCTCTGGCAGCTCTGGGCACCCTGCAGGAGCTCCCTGGGGACAGGCCAGGCCTGAGTGGGCAGCACCTCCCCATTCCTCCCTCCCCCCAGGTGGCCTGGGAGCCCGCAGTTGCCGGGCACCAGCTGCCCCCTCCCACCTCATGGCCCAAGTGTCAGGGAATTAGAAACATGTGGCTGAGAGGCCCTGGCAGAGGGTGAGGTGTCAGAGGCGCCTGGCAGCTGTGGCTCAGCCAGACCCAGACCCTGGAACACTGGGGGCCTGTCAAGCAGGAGCATGAGGCTGGGGTGGAGGAGGGCAGAGGGGAAAGGTCAGGGAGCACAGGGACGTTGAAAAGAGCAAATGGAGAATATTTCATGAATAAAGGAAGAGTTGCTGCTGGTGGAGCAGGTCCTCTGCAGTGCTGGGTGGGGCCTGGGCTGGGCCGGCCAGCCTGGCTGCTTTGTGGTGGGGCTGGCCAGAGCCTTTCTCTAGGACATAGTGACAAGGTTTGGGCTGCTGGGATGTGGAGAGTCACTCCCTCGTCAGCCCCAGGTGTGGGGGTCTGTGGCCCCCCCCATGTCACTTGGACCCATGGCCCTTATCTTTAGTGTCCTTATCCCTGACCTCAGGGCTGCCATGAGGACCAAGCCAGGCAAGGTGGTGGGAGGTGAGGGACAGTGAGGGTGGGGGTCTGGGATCAGCACAGACCCTGGAAGCTGTGACCTGTCACTTTGTTCCCGTCTCAGTGGGGGTACTTAGGTGAGAGAGGCTCGGCGGCCTTGGCTGAGGCTCGCCGGCATTTCCTTGATGGACAAGGCACAGTCACAACACACCTTTCACGAGGGGCCTTCATGGAATGACATGGCCTGATGAGGGGGAAAGGGTTGGAGCTGATGAGCTTGCTGGAACAGGCCAGGGAAGGACACTGCATCTGTCCCCTCCCTGCCTGCCCCCAGCACTCACTTCCCTTCACGTTCCAGGCAGCTCCAGGAGCTCAGAAGCAAGGGGAGCTTCTGCCTGGGCATGGAGTGGGGACCACAAAGGGAGGAGAACAGGCTCCATGTGGGGAAAGACAGGAGGAAGGGAAGAGGGGTCATGCTGGGGGCTGCAGCTGAGTCAGGCCTCCCTAACCGGGCCCAGCCGGGCCAGCCAAGGGCATCTTCATACACGTTCAGAGAGACCTGCCCACTCCTGAGTGTAAGCCATCTGTTCCTTTGAATGAGCCTTTACGTTTTAGTCACAGGGGCGCCACCGAGCAGCTCTGTTGGCCTCTCTGGGCCAGAGCTGAAGCCGAGGAATAGCAGTGGTCAGCATTTACGAGTCCCTCTGTGCAGGCCCATGCCATCCCTTCCAGGGGCTGTTTCCCCTCCGGTCCCCACAGCACCATTTGGAATGGACCAGGCTTGTCCCTTGGGACAAGGTTAGACACAGGCAAGGGATGGACCAAGCCAAGCAGGGGCTCCAGAGCCCACATTTCTACCACTCTTACTGACCAGTAGTACCACAGGCCTGGTTCTCCTTCACGTGGAGATCAGAAGTGGCTTTCCTGTGGATGCCTTGTGGGGGGGGTTATAGAAGTGTCTGGTTTGGGGTCCAATCTGGGCCACACTGCAATGAGCACCTGCGTCCCTGCCTCACTTGGGAAGAGAGCCCAACTCACACCTGGGTTTGTGCATTCATGCATCAGTTATGTGTGTCCCCCCCAGGCTGGGTGGTCACACAGGAGGAGACTGACCCATGGGGATGAGTGACTCTCTCAAGGTCAGAATAGGCCCCAGGCCCCTGAGTGCCACGAAGTCCAGAGTTAATTCCCTCAGAAAAACAGGCACGTAGGGTGGTGCTCTGATTCTTCCAGCCCAACCTCTGCTCTTCCCTGGCCAAATATCACATTCCCATAGCCAGTGTATTACATTTCTGCAACCATTTAAAAAAAAAAATTTCTAAATTGGCAATAGTTGTACATTGGTACAAAATTCAAAATGTATCAAAAGGCATATAGTAAAAATCTCCTTTCCCATCCTTGCTTCCGGCTACTCTCCGCTGGAGGCCAACCCTTTTCTTGGACTCATTTTCTTGGGTATCTTTCTAGAGATAATTTCACTTAGTTAAGTAAGTACATTTATAGATTCCTTTGACCACTTTTAACCTGAATGGCTGCCTACCATATACATCACGATTTGTCCCTTCCGTTTTCCATTTATGTTAAATGATGCTTCTAGAATTGCCTCTTTCATTTTAATGGTTGCATAGTATTTCAATGTAGGAGAGAGTATTGCTCTTTGCACAACTCCTGGGAGGTACCAGTGTGGTATTCAGTGTGGCCCTGGAGAGATACACTATAATTTATTTGACCCGGTCCCTAATAATGGACATTTAGCTCATGAATTCATCTGCTCCAGCTGCTGTAACAAAATACCACAGACTGGGAGGCTTAAACAGCGCTCATCAATTTCCTCTCAGTTCCGGAGCCTGGAAGTCCAAGATCCAGGTGCCATCAGGGTTGGTGCCTGGGGAGGGCTTTCTTCCTGGCTTGCAAGCAGTCACCTTCTCAATGTCCTCACAAGGCAGAGAGTGAGTGAGCTCTGAGTCCCTTTCTCTCCTTATAAGGACACCAAGACTACTGGCTGAGGCCCTCACCCTAATGATCTCAGTTAACCTTAATTGCCTCCTTAAAGGTCCCACCTCCAAATACAGTCCCATTGGGGATTATGAATTTTGGGCGGAATGCAATTCAGTCCATATAGCTTATTTCCGTATTCAGTTATGATAAATAAAAGACAAAACCAAGGATTAGGCAACCTGCACGTTCCGCATCTTGGAACCAGAAGGTCGTGTTGGCCAAGGTGACAAAGCAGGACCTGATTGCTTGGCGCTCCGGTCTGACCTCTGCTCAACATGCTTGCTGCCCCCTCGGGGCTCACTGGCCCTCATCCAGCTCTGCGGGGCCACAGAACTATGTAACTGTGTGTGTCTAATTAACAGCCACAGATGGAGGGTGTCTTGGATGTGTCTCCTGTTATTTCTGATGAACAGCTGGTGTCTCCAGAAATGGCCTTAAGATTATTGGGCCTGGAATTTCTTTGGTTGCGGCCGATACCGAAGTGTCAATGATTGTGGTAAATGAAACCGTAATCTTGCCTTTATTAGCTGCCTCTTTTCCTAATGAGCGGCTTATGCAAGCCTTCTTTCCCTGCTGCAGATACCCATCAACAATTTCCAAACCCTCTCTGAACCAACACACTGTTTTGTCACCTTGCCGGTTCCCTTGCTGGGAGGGTAAAAAACTTCGACGTATGCTCAGGAGCCATTTGTGCTAAGAAATTTTGCTTCAACACAATTACCAACAACCCCGCAACATCATCAGTCATATGTCATTTCACACATGTGCAAGTTTACTGGAGGGCACCTTCCCGGAAGTGTGGGTGATGGGTGGTGGCTTGGCAGGGAGCGTCCTTTCCACCTTCCCTTTAGTGCTCTTTCAAAGGCTGGAAAGTGAACAGATGCATTTCCTGGTTCCCTTGCAGCTAGAGTGGTGTGCTGGTAAATACCTAACAACCAGCTCTCTAAATAAATAAATAAATAAAATAAAATAAAATAAAATAAAATAAAATAAAATAAAAAGTGCACTCTGGCTTGTTGTGGTGCTTGCTGATTTTCATGGTATAAATACTCCCGGCATGGTCAATTTCAATTAAGCTATTTTATGATGCCACTGAATGTGAAGGTGGGATGGCTGGGTACCCCTGACTCTTGCTGGTGTGAGCTGGCTGCAGCACATGCCCAGTTCTGCCACTTAGCTGCACGCTTCTACAGTTCAAGGCCAAGAGCATCCCCTTGCTGCTTTTGGCTGTTCCTGCTGGCAAGCAGAGTTGTGGCAGTTGTTTTGGGTGCAGCGGCATCCCAGGGTCCACTTAGTCCTTTTGTGGGGTCAAGAGGCAGGTGTAGAGGCAGCAGTGGTGACCTCCTAACCCCCACCTGGCTGGCAGGGCTGAGGCACCAGCCCCGGGCCGGCTGGTCCCCAGGCACTGTTCCGGGCAGCTCTCCAACAGACTTGGCCCGCGCCTGCTCCTCTAGCCCTTTCAATAAAATTGTAAGCCCATAATTTCCTGTCTAAAACCCCTTTTGCTTAAAATTGTTTGAGTGGTTTCTATTTCCTGTAAGCAAACCCTGGATGATATAAAGTGGAATCTGAAACTTTTTTTTTTTAAACAGATGTACATTTTTCTCGAGCCTGTTCCCTCATCTGTCTGTGCAGAAGGATTGTAACGAGTCGTAAGGTCTCGGAGGACAATAATAAAAAATTGACATGTGTTAAGCTTGGTAAATCTGGCAACTCCGGAGGGAAGCATCTGAGTGCGCTGAGAAGGACAGGACCCACTCCCAGAGTGTGTAAGGCTCTGTCCTCCCACAGCCTCTTCTCCAGGCCCTGCTGAGGCTGTCTGTGCTCACGAGGCAGAGACTGAGCTGTTGGATGCTAGTACCAGTTGGGGGAGAGGCTAGACTTTCTTGGCTCCATATAACCAGACACATGAGTATGTGTCATGTAACTGTTCCTTTAACTGCACTTTGAGGCTGAGCTGATTTGGGGGTCTCTCTCTTGATGTATCCTCAAGCAGAACTCATGTTTGGGGAGCCAACTACTCCTGAGGTAATGTGGAGGAAGAGGTAATGTGCAGATGGATGATTCTAGCAACCTAGTAGAGGTATTCTTTTGGCTAATTGGGAAGTACTCCCTTTGTTAAAGGCAAATGCCTCCCAGGAAAGGAGCCTGTTATCAGCTCTGGGCACCTTAGTGTGAAGGAATTCCCAGGTTCTAGCCAGGCCAATAGCAGTCACTGAGCTGAGGACAGTTTCCTGGAGAGCATGGCTCAGCTGGGGGGAGTCTGACAGTGGAAGTGTGGTGAGTAGACTGATCAATGGCAGCAATGAGAGAGGCCAGTCTGGGTGGGGTGCCACAGGTGGGGAGCTAGGCCCTGAACAAAAGTGGCTGAGAACTGGGGTCTAGCAGAACTGGCTTCAGGCTCTGATCCCTCCTAGCCCCTGTACAAACCACTCACCTCTCCGGGCCTGTCGTTCCTCATTTGTAACACGGGGATGATAATATCTAGCTCATGAGTTTCTCCTGAGGGTTGACTAAAATAAGAACTATTAGGGAGCAGAGAGTATAGGCGGTGAACCAAGGGCAGAGGGATGGGGACTGTCTGTGTCTGCCTGGGTTTAATCAATAAAGTCGGGAGGGGGATATCTGTAGAAAACAGGACAATAATGAAATCCACCAAGTCGGACTGCTGTTTTTATAACCTGGTGTGATAAAATAATCCTCCCAGGGAAGATATTTTATTGGTTGAATTCTAAACAATGGTTTGTTAGTGAGTATATATGCTACATATTAGTGTGATTTTATTTCTTATCTTTTCATAAATTTTGTATTCTACATGAAAGTTCATTTGGAGAACTCCTACGTATACCGTTGGCCCAGAAATGGGCTTTATAAAGTAAGTCGTGAGAGGGAAAAGGCCACTGTAGGCATAGCTCATGTCTCTAACCCTGGGGTACTATGAATTCCTTCATTAACAGGAGATTTGACAAAATAGTGATAGTAGAGTGATTGGAAAGATGAAGATAATAGAATCTGAGTTACTTTAATTCTGCCATTCTGGGTGACCACTATTTTATTTGTATTTAAAATTCAAAACAGTATAACATAAGTGCAAACTGCAAGGAGAGTGCAAACTGCAAGGTGAGTGCAAATTTTAGTTCATATATGAACTATTTTGCTAAATTGGAATAATATCTTTAAAATTCAAACATCTTTTTAAATTATTAATTTAAAACTAATGAACAGGGTTCCACAGGTAAGGAGTTTGGAAGTCACCACTCTGTCTTCACAAGTAAAAAGTTGAACAAAGGGAAAAATCAACAACTCTTCTTGGATCCATAGGAGAGCGGAGGGCATAAGGCAAATCGCTGCCTCCAAGATTGGAGAGACAGAGGTGAATACACAGAATCACGGCTTCCCGGAGCAGAGACTTGTCACTGGAAACCATAGCGGGAACCCGTGCTGGGGTAGGAACATGTGAACTGTAATTGATGAACAGCTGGAGGCCCAGTGTGGACAAGTCTGAGAATTAAAACCCCCAAGGGCCACAATCACAGAGCGTCCCCCACAGTGTTGACCTGAGACTGACCTCCAGGAGCTTGAGCAGGTTCCCACAGAAAGTATTAGAGTAAAAATCCCCTCGTAACTCTGGCAGGGGAGGGGAAAAGGAACCATTTTGAAATATGCCAGAGCACTCTGTTCTCCTTAACGAGGCCTGCCTTCAGGGTAAGCTAGTTAACCAGAACCTACGCTGTTGGGGGCATTATCAGAGCCTAACTGCTCTGGGGGAAGGGAAGTAGTCAACTCTAAGAAACGATAGTCATCCTGTCCCACCTAAGGGGGAGAAAAATCCTGAGACACTCTTGTGAGGTTCACCGTCCAGAGAGACAGGCTCACTAAAAGACTAAGACCTAATTCTAGGACTATAGAGCACTTCCCCTCCCCACACATCTCACCACATTACTAAGGTTTATTTATGGCAGTTCCTTTTACCTGGTACATCATATCCAACTACCAAGAAAAGTGACAAGGCATACCGTCATTACAAGAGGAGAAGACTACAGACCAATATGTCTCACGAACAGAGATGCACAATTCCTCGATAAGCTATTAGGAAATTAAACACAACAATATATAAAAAGGATTATACAACATGACCAAGTGGGATTTATCCCAAGTAAGCAAGGCTGGTTCAAGACTTGCAAATTAATTAATGTAGTCCATCACACCAACAGGCTAAAAAAGGAAAATCACTTGATCATATGAAGAAAAAGCGTTTGACAAAACCCAACAACTATTCATGATAAAAACTTAGTAAACTATGAATAGAAGGGAACTTCCTCAACCTGATAAAAAATATTTACAAAAACCTACTGCTAACATCACACTTAATGGTGAGAAACTAGAAGCTTTCCCACCAAGATCAGGAAAAAGACAAAGATGTCCCTTCTCTCTACTCCTTTTCAACATCATATAGGAAGTACTAGCTAATGCAATAAGACAAGAAAAGGAAATAAAAGTATATAGTTTGGGAAGGAAGAAATAAAACTAAAGAACAAATCAAGAAAATTAAATATTACAGAAAATGTAGTATTTGCCCAAGTTTTACCTTGTTCACACGTTTTGGGGTTTTCTGCTGAGATATAATTTACACACCATAAAACTCACCATTTTAAAGTGTACAATTCAGTGGTTTTCAGTATTATTCACAACGTTGTATAGTCATCACTATTATTTAGTTCTAGAACATTCTTAAAAAGATTTTATTTACTTTGAGAGAGAGAAAGAGTGCGTGAGCTGGGGGAAGAGCAGAGGCAGAGGGAGAGAGAGAATCTCAGACTCCACGCTGACTGTGGAGCCCAATGTGGGGCTCAATCTCACAACCCTGAGATCATGACCTGAGCCAAAATCAAGGGTTGGATGCTTAACCAACTGAGCCACCCAGGCACCCCTAGAACATTTTCATTACCTGAAAAATAAACCCCATTTATTAGCAGTCACTCCTCATTCCTCCCCTCCCAAGTCCCTGACAACTACTAATCTGTGTCTCTATGGATTTGCCTATTCTGGGCATTTAATATAGATGGAATAATGTAATATATGACTTTTTGTGTCTGGCTTTTTCACTTAGCGTATTTTCAAGATCCATCTATGTTGTAGCATGCAACATTTCCTTCCTTTTTATGGCTGAATAATTTTCCATTTATGGATATACCATATTTGTTTATCCATTCATTAGTTGATGGATGTTTGAGTTATTCCTACTTTCCGGCTATTATGAGTAATGCTGCTATGAAGATCCATGTACAAGGTTTTGTGGGGACATGTTTTCATTTCTTTGGGGCATATACCTAGGAGTGGAATTGCTGGCTCGTATAATAACTCTATGTTTAACTTTCTGAGGAATCACTGAACTGTTTTCCAAGGTGGCTGCATCATTTCCCATTCCCATTAGCAGTGTAAGTGTTCCACTTTCTCTACACCTTGCAAACACTTATTATTTGCCTTTTACATTTTATTTATTTGTTTACTAAAGATTTTATTTTTAAGTAATCTCTATACCCAACATGGGGCTTGAACCTATGACCTGAAGATCAAGAGTCTCATGCTCCACCAACTGAGCCAGCCAGGCGCCCCTGCCTTTTTTAAATTATAGTCATTCTAAAAAAAAAAAAAAAAAGTTATAGTAATTCTAATGTGGAATTTCATTGTGGTTTTGATTGCATTTCCCTAATAATTAATCATGTCGAGTATCATTTTGTACGTTTTTCTACAAATACTCATTATCCAGTTGTATGTCTCCTTTGGAGAAATATCTATCCAAATTCTTTGCCATTTTAAAATAAGATTGTCTGATTACTGAGTTTTTAGAATTCTTTATGTATTCCAGAAACAAGCCCCTTATCAGGCATATAATTTGCAAATATTTTTCCCTTTCTTTGGGTTGTCTTTTCACTTTCTTGATGGTGTGCTTTAAAACACAAATATTTAATTTTGATGATGTCCAATTGATTTAGTTTTTTATTTTGTTGCTTGTGGTATCATATCTAAGAAACTCTTGCCTAATACGAGATCAAGATTTATGTCTATGTTTGCTTCCAAGAGTATTTTAGCTTTAGCTCTCACATTTGGCTTTTAGATCCATTTTGAACTAATTTTTTTACTTGGTGTGAGTTAGGGGTCCAGTTTCATTTCTTTGCTATGCATATACAGTTGTCCCAAAATTATTTTTTGAAGACTTTTCCTTCCCCCATCAATTTGTGTTGGCTCCCTTGGTGAAAAATCCATTGACCATAGATGTAGCTATTTGACGCTTTATTTCTGTTGGTCCCCCTCTTCTTATTTTGAAAAATGTAAGTTGTAGACGTTAACTCTTCTCTCGTGTTTCAGTTAAAAATTCTTCCTAAACGGGTCAACAGGTGGCCCCATTCACAACCCTGGTAGTTGGTTGGGCTGTTGGCTTGGTGCCTTGGTTCTCCTCCACATGCCCTCTGCAGCAGGTGGGCTCAGCCTTCCTCATAAGGAGTTCCAAAGGAATGAGAGTGGAAGCGGCAAGGTCCCTTGAGTTCTTGCTTGGAGTCACATGGCTTCCCTTGTGCCACACTCTACTGCTCAAAGCAAGTTTACAAGTTGGCATCTATTAGAAGGGTGTGGAAATAGACTATGTCTTTTGATAGAAGCTGCAAAGAACCTTCAAAGAATCTGTAACCATTTTTAATTCACAACAATCTCTAACTACACCAGTGTGTATCTTCTAAGAACGAGGAAATTGTGGATTACACATGGATTACACATGGTTGTAGAGTAAGGCTTTTCAGAGAAGGGACATTTGATAGAGGCCCGAATGAAGGGAATATAGCATGGGGAAGAGTATTTAAAGCAGGAGGAGGAGCATGTGCAAATGTCCTGCAGCAGGAAAGCATTTGGTGTGAGAAGTGGGTCTGTTGTGAACATCAAATGGGATAAAATATGTAAACATGTTTTATTATGGGATGAGAGAGGTGTACTATTGCCTGTCACTGCAATTCTCTGAAGATGTTCTCAGAGGGTGAACGAAGACAGAAAAAAAAAAAATGCCTTCAGTAATAACATCCAGCTAGATCAGGGCCAGGGACAAGCAACAGGAATGCCACATTTGGCGGGGGGGGGGGACTGGGTGGCTCAGTTGGTTAAGCATCTGCCTTTGGCTCAGGTCATGATCTTGGGGTCCTGGGATCGAGTCCCAGAGAGGCTGCTTCTCCCTCTGCCCCTCCCCCTCCTTGTGCTTGCTCTCTATTTCTCTCTCTCTCTGGCAAATAAATAAATAAAACATTAAAGAAAAAAAAAAGGAATGCCACATTTCCCTTAGTATCCAACTCCTGCTCCCCAAAGCGGGCTCTGCATTGGGAACCTGGGCCAGTCCATTCAGGTGGGCGGAGCACCGGCTTTGGATCCCCTTTCTTCCTGGCTGCTCAGCCCCAGCCAGGTGGACCTCTCACGTGCCATAGCCAGCTGGCTCCCCGGGCTCCCCTGCCATTCAGGGTCCCTGATTCCAGTGACTTCTAAGGAGCAAGAGGGCTCAAAGATCTTAGCATTTAGGGGTACAGGGCTTTCCCTGGGGCTACCCTAGGTCCCGGGGCCTGTCATACTCTCAGTGGTGGGGGGAGGGGCGGACTTATAGAAGCCACACTAGCCTCCAGGTGATCTCCGGTGGAGGCAAGTCCTGGTCACTCTTGCTTTTGGAGCCTTTCAATATATTAAAAAAAGAAGGAAGGAAGGAGGAAGAGAGGGAGGGAGGGAGGAAGAAGAAAGAGAGTTCAGACAAAATAAGGTGTGCAAGCATTGTTCATACTCTGAGTGTATGAACAAACTGATAGGGTTTTTGGTTTTTTTTTTTTTTAAGATTTTATTTATTTGAGAGAGAGACAGAATGAGAGACAGAGAGCATGAGAGGGAGGAGGATCAGAGGGAGAAGCAGACTGCCTGCTGAGCAGGGAGCCTGATGCGGGACTCGATCCAGGGACTCCAGGATCATGACCTGAGCCGAAGGCAGTCGCTTAACCAACTGAGCCACCCAGGCGCCCAAACTGATAGGGTTTTAACCCACACAAACACAGTGGAAATCATTCGTACTATTCACAACATAGTCACGGACTTACCGAAAGCCTTATTTCATAGCGCAGACCAAGGCTATAGGAACCCGGGGAGCAGTAGCTTCTTTGCATCCCCGGTGTGACTCTAGGTCCAGCTTCATTTGGAGAGAAGGTGGCCCTGGATGCCCTCCAGAGCACGGTCAGCCGAGGGGAGGGGAGCCGGGCCTCGGAAGCGGGGAGCTCTGCTCACACGCAAGCGGGGGAGCCTGTCCAGCAGGAGGGCAGCTCAGGAGCCCAGGAGTTCAGGAGGGAGCTAAACCACCTGACCGTGCTCTGTCACCAGAGAGATCTGGCTGCCCTTATCCTGTCTGAAA
This sequence comes from Mirounga leonina, assembly GCF_011800145.1. Taxonomy (NCBI): domain Eukaryota; kingdom Metazoa; phylum Chordata; class Mammalia; order Carnivora; family Phocidae; genus Mirounga; species Mirounga leonina. Next base: position 9,536,005 of record NW_023270464.1, read on the forward strand.
GTTAAAGGTCTCTCTCTCTATTCTCTGTCTCTCTCTTCTTTGTGTGTCTTTCTTTGCTCTGTCTCTGTGTCTATCTCTCTTTCCATCTCTCATTCCAGCTGCTGACGCGGGGCCTTCCCGCCCCCACCGCCAGGCCTCCTAACAGTAAAGCTGCCTTTGGACATCCCAGAGTTGGAAATCAGCAGAAGGTTGCTGGCAGGGTAAGGACTTCCTTCTCTCCGGGGCTGGCCTTGTCCCAGCTGGAGGGCCCGGCCGGCCCTGCCCCCAGGACCCCCTGCCGTGTGTGGTTTGTGGCCTGGGCTGTGGCCAGGGCCGTGGTGTCTGGTGTCTCAGCGGGGCCCCGCGCCGCTGGAGCAGACCAAGGATGCGGTGGGCCGTGAGGGCCTTTCTCGCAGGGCCGCCCACACTCCAGTGTGGGGAAGAAGGCTCTGGAGAGGCGTTTCCTCTCTTGGTCTCCTTCTGACCTTCTCTCCTCACCAGTCACTGTTTTCCCCAGATGCTGGGAAATGTGTGTGGACATCACAGGGTTGGTCCTCCTTCTAGGCCGGGCCTGGCCCCTCCGGTGCTGGGGGGCACGAGAGTGTCATTGTCCCAGCCGGCCGAGGGCGACGGCGTGCCTCTGAGTCCCGGGGCGGGCCTGGCTCAGCCACACAGATGTGGTGTTTCAATATTTATTTTTAGTGGCCACTGGTTAAAACGAGCCTTCCCTTTGATGGGGGCAACCCTGAAAAGTAAAAATAAATGAGATCATTGCCTTGTCAGGAAGTCCCACCAGCCCCCGCTGGGTGGACCCTGAGCCCAGTCCCCAGATGTCCAGGACAACCAGCAAGACTCGTGATTTGAGGGCTCCTCAGGGAGCCAGGCCGGTGATGACCGTGGCCTCTCACCGGGAAGACCGCGGTCCTTCTCTCCCCAGCCTCCTGGCCCGTGCCCAGCTCACCTGCCTCACCCTGGGCCCTTCAGTGGCTGGCAGGCTGTCGACCAGGGCTGGGGGCTTGGGTGTCGTGTGCGCACTCGCGGACCTCTCTGACCTCAGCTCAGGTCAGGAGGTCCTACCTGCTCTGGAAGACACACGGGAGTCTGTTGGCTTAAACGTTCTGGAAATTCATCTATGTGACTCAATAGCCCCAGCTCTCTCCAGCCCCAGCTGGAGTCCTTCCGCTTGTTCAACCGAAGCTGGTGTTGGAGGTCAAGGACAGTGAGAGCTCTTCTTGTGCTAAAGCATTGGAGGGCGCAGGTGAGGCTGAGTTCACCCTTGGGTTTGGATTTGAGAGTGTTGAGTGGTCGGGTCCTTGTCCCACAGTAGAAGGGGCAGCTGGCCCTTGGGGGGCACTGCCCCAAAGCCCCCAGCCAAACCCTCTCCTATCCTGCTTGTCAGGGGCCTGGCATCCCCACTGGAGAAAGGCTTTTCTTGGTTCAAGGTGTTTCTCCAAGGGAGTCTGGGTGCAGCCGGTCCGCCTTGGGTAGGGTGACGCCCAGAGGTCAGGGACCACCTAATCTTTACTGGTGTTCTGGTTTTCAGCTGTGAAAACTGGCTCAGAAGCACCAAGTCCCTTTCTCCAGGTCAGAGTTCATACAGGAATGTGGGTTCAAACCCAAAGTTGTCTCTGTGTTTTTGACCCTTTTCCAGGCTACCTCCTCATTGGCTATTGTCCCTTTGTCCCTTATTGGCTCTTGACACCTCAGACGGGATTATTTTATCACAGTGGTTCTTAAACCCAAATAATGTAGGACCCTTCCCCCGACCCCCACCTTTTAACCATCTGAGCCACCCAGGCGCCCCGACCCCCACCTTTTAGAGGAAAAAAATTATCTGGTTCCCTAGTACTGATCTAAATTATTTTCATTATAACTTTACTTAAATACATAAAAACCATGAAAACAGGCATAACCCTCTTATGTTTGTAGCTGTTATGGACCCAGTTCCCCAAGACCATTCAAAAATTACCGACAAAATGAAGAGAAGAAAGAGATTCCGATGAATGCCATCAACCTCATGAGGTCGGGTGACACCATCTTGCAGAAGTGAGTCCCCGCTTGCTGACAGGGTGACTGCTTTGGAACTCACCGGGCCTGCGGAGTCTCCCCCTGGTGCCTCTACTTGAGCTGGGAAGCCCATTGGAGCACGTCACGCGGTGGTGTCACTTGGTCCTCTGCATGTTAACGACAGGAGCTTACTCACCCAGCCGGACCTGGTCCGCAGGACAGAACACCATGGGGATGAAGTTAGGGTCTGTGTCCTGGTCGCTGAGCAAAGCCCCAGAGACACGTGGTGCTTGCCAGGGAGGTACTGGGGCAGGACCGGAGCAAGGGACCTCAGTGCCCAGTGTGGACTGGGGACGTCCCGGGCTTGGAGCAGAGCAGAAGCAGGGACATCTTTCGGCCAGAGTGAAGGTGGCAGGAAAATCTCAAGGCTTCCAACCAGGAGGTACATGTGGGGGAAATCAGAATGACCTTTTTGTCCTTTGTCCCAGGGAAGAGCAATTCTAGAACCTTCCTAGGCAGGTCCCCCTGTGGCTGCTGCCTGGCCTGGGCCCCCTGGAATGGCCCACTTGGGCCACTGGCCATGCTACTGTCCTGTTGGACCCTCACTGCCCCCGACCAGTCCCTGTGTGTCTCTGAGAATGAAGGGTCAGCGCAGCATAGAGCCAGGCCCCCAAAAACGACTGCCAGACAGGGTAGGGAATCCCGGTCCCCAACCTGAGAATGACTGGCTGGTCAGGAGTGGCTGGCTCATGGGTCTGAACCCCACACCGAGGGACAGAGTTTGTTCTATCTCTGCTCTTGCTTACCCTCTTCAGCCCCCTCTCAGACTGAATGGGGCTGCCAACAAGTGTGAGACCCTTGTCTCTTGGGCCTTCTGTTTAGAGCCTCTCCATGTACTAGCTGATGGCCCTTGGGCTTGTCAGTCGATCTTTCTGGGCAGCAGTTCCCTAATCTGTGAAATGGGTCCATGTGTGAATTCCATGAGGTGATAGGGATCTTCTGCGTTAGATTCTAGCTCACTTACATATACCTGTAATATATGTGTGTGTGCAATTGTACATATGTGTATAGACAGAGATATTACTTTATAAGCAAGCTAAAAACAACAGCAACAAAAATAACCACGCGCTCTCTCCAGGGGCCTGGGGCACCAGGATTTGCCTCACTAGAAGACCCGGAGCCGCGTGACCCCGGGAGGAAGGAGCTGGAGCAGAATGGTAGACATGGACAATAGAAACACAACAACACAACACTTTCATTGTGTCTGTTCCTGGTTTCATCGGGGAGCAGGAGAAGGAAAGCAACTCAACTTCAGTTGACCTTGGTCGGGTCACAGTGCATCTCAGGCAGGGCGTCCTGCTCACTGGTGGCCCCCACTTCTCTTGGCTTCCATTGCTCACTGTGGGCACCCAATGGAAGCCCTTTGCAAGGATTGCAAACAAGCCAAAGCTACACGGTGGCCCTGGATCTCTTTTGGAGGTAGATGACGTGTAAATTATTACTCAAGGAGATGCAAAATATTATATTAAGGGTTTTCATGCCCAGAACCGTCCTGGGGAGCACAGTGAGAGGCAGAGTAGAGTCTTCCATGTCTCTGGAAACAGCCCTTTTAGATCTCTGCTTTATCAGAGCTGCTAGAGCTTTTACTTTCCCAGGAAAGAGCCTGCTTTCAGACCCCCTGAACTGGATGGGGACAGAGCATTGACTTTGCCCAACCATGAGGACCGAGGGGCTGTCCTTCCATGGGGTTGCTAAGCTGGCAGGACATACATTTCCAGCTCCCCTCATAATGGGAGGCCTGCCTGGGATAAGGCCGAGATGGAGAGATGCAGAGGGAGACCCCTGGATCAAGCCATGCCTGAAGCCATCTACTCAGATATCTGTTATACGAACCTCCCTTCCCACCAGCAACCCCGTCCCCGCCCCCTCATCTTTTCCTTTAGAAGGTGATTTTTAGCCAAAAGCATCTTGTCCACCACTGTTATGGGGTAAGTAGTATGTGGACCTGCTCATCCCTCCACTCAGAGGCTACCATTGTGCCAGGCCCTGAAACAGGTGCCAGGGGCACAAGGACAAATCATATCCTCAGTTAGCACCTTGGTGGGCCTAGGGGGCAGATGTGAGACGAATCCATGCTGCCCTGTGTTGAGTATTAGAGGAGGGGAGGAGGGGGGAGAGGACCCGAATCCGAGAGGGCTTCCCTGAGGAGGCGACATGTGCCTCAAACTTGAGGGAGAGATGGGGTTTTGCTAGAGAGAGAAGAGGACCTGTGGGCACAGAGAAAGCAGCTGACCGAGTACAGAGTCTGTGAAGAAACCACAGGCCAGGGGCTGGCAGCCGGCGTTCCCTGAGCCGGGAAGGGAGGGGAGACAGCTGTAGCCTCCGCCTGGCTCCTTGGGGGGCCCCGGGGCCAGCCCTCCGACCCCGTCCCTGCCTGCAGCATTGGCAGGAAGAGACTGAGGGAAGCCTGGGGAGACACGCATGGCTGGGAGAGGGAGGGATGTGGCCACTTTCTTTCCAGCTCCTCACGGTAAAGAAATGACTTCCCTCCTGCACAAGCTGGACCTCCTCTGCAGCTGGAAAGAAGATATTAATGCTGTGTCTGATGATGTGTCGCCTGGCGGGACAGGGCCCCAGCAGCCAGGTGAGCTCACCGCCGACCTGCCGCCCTCCTTCGCACTGCGACTGTCCCACTGGCCCGGAGGCCCCCAAGTCCAGGCCGAGAGAAACTTGGCTCCGCTGCGACTCTCAAAATAAGTGGTTTTTATTTCATGTTCACCAGGGAGGTTACAAAATATAATTGGGGTTGCCGCTCCACATATTATTTCTGCAATGTTCCCCCATCTCCCTTCCCAAAAGCCACTCACAAAGGGGTCTTTGTTCTCTGTAGGTTCAAAGTCAGCTTCTCCAACGGGAAACGGATTGGCGATTACAAGGAGGAGACTGAGTTTTACTGGCTGTCCAACCAGAAATATGGGACATATCAGGGTTCCGGCAGGAGCCAGGGCGAGTGCGGTTTGCAGGCCACAGAAGCCAGTGTGAATGGATTTCCAGTGTGAGCCGAAGGCGGGCTGTGGGGGGCAGCCCACATCGGCTCTCTCCCGGGGGCCACGGTCCAGACGTGGCCTCCACTGCCTGGCTTTCCCCACCCATAGCGTGGGGTCCTCAGACCCTGGACTAGAAGCGATCAGAGGGTTTCGTTCAGTTCCTGGGCCCTCCGGGGCTTTTCAGAGGGTCTCATAACAGGGTGGGCAGGGCTCGGGGCACCCACGCCTGCTACTACCCTTCTGGAGCTTTGACTGATCGAATGAACGTCCAGGTCAGGCTTTAAGGAAGAAGCCTTTTTCAAGGAAAGTTTGCCAAGGGTTGACCTGGGTGACCTTGTAGGCCTAGGAGATGCTGGGCCCCAGGAGACAGTGGGGGGAGGAGGCTCAGGGCCTGGGGATCCTGTGTAGCCTCGAGCAGCGAGGCTAGCCTTTCTGGGCCTCATCTGTCCCTCTGGAAAGTGGAGTCACAGCGGCCTGATGGGAGTGCAGCGCAGAGCTGGGGGCCCCCAGCTCAGAGGTGCAGAGGTGGGCACCTACTGGCTGGGCACCCACTGCTTGGTCGAGCCAGCCTTTCGAAGGTTGGAGATACTTCCCGTGGCACCTGCACCTTGTCTAGCGTAGGCCCAACCGAGGTGCCCCTCACTGAGAGCGGGAGGGGCAGGGGCCCAGCACTGGAGGGGGCGGCCCCTCCGCTCACACCGGCAGCAGGAAAGCGGGTTTCCGCAGTTAACGGCTTCCACATCGAGGGAGAGGCCACCAGCGGGGGTGCAGGGAATTCTCTGCAGTCGTGGGACCCTGGCCACCCCAGACTCACCCCACCTGGGCTGAGACTCTGGCTTTCACCCCAAGGGGACACTCCTATGCACAGCATCCTGCAGTGGGGGGCTCCTTCCCAGCATCCTGGAGGAAACTGAGTAGCAGCCTCTCCGGAACCTCAGCTCAGCTGGGCCTCCCCTCACCGTGGTGGTCCCAAGGAGGAAGCCAAGCCACAGCAGCGTCAGGGGCTTAGGACACAGCAGGCCCACAGGGGTCCCTGGGGAGGAGGCCGGCCACACCCTCAGACCCACTCCCTGGGGCCTGCCCTCCGTGGAGCCTCCCCTCCCTGCCATCCCCTGCCGGCCTGGCCGGCAGACCTGGGGCTCACAACACGCCCGCTTTTGTTCCAGCAACAACGGCCTAGGAATTTGGGGGTGGGGTAGGGGCGGTGGCATGTCTCAGGCCATGGGGCTCTTCTCCATCCCGGGGTGGGGCTGCTGGGGTGATGATGAGGGCCACCTGCCTGCCCCTCTGCCAGGAGCCAGAGCTTCCTCTGGGAGGTCACCCATGTGTTTCCATGTGTTTCTGCAGCTCCAGGGTCTTGCAGGGACAGAGCCGGGAACTGTGGGCGGGAGTGCTAGGGGCTTTAGGAAAACAAAACCTCCCTCCAGCCCCCCTTGGAAGAGACGCTGAGCTCCTTGGGGGAGCGGGGAGAGGAGACCCCTGGGTGAGTTTTACAAAGCTAGGAGGAGATGGAGGGTCTCTCATGCCCCCCGTCCCCCCAAGCCTGCTCCAAGATTCCAGATCTTTCCAGAGCACTGCTCTCAGGGCATTTCAGAGCAGAAGCCAGGCCCAGCTGGAGGCCGATACAGAGGCCCCTCCCAGGGCTAGGTAGTCCCAAACTGCCTCCTAGGTGGCCCCACTGTCACGGCCACCAGCCGTTGCGTTCACTGATAAACACTGGCTCTGGCCGTTGAGCCCTCAGGGCCCTGGTGAACTTCTGGGCAGGCTGGAGGTACTCCGTGAAAACCACATCTCGGGGGCGGCCCCTCCGCTCACACCGGCAGCAGGAAAGCGGGTTTCCGCAGTAACGGCTTCCACATCGAGGGAGAGGCCACCAGCGGGGGTGCAGGGAATTCTCTGCAGTCGTGGGACCCTGGCCACCCCAGACACAACTCACCGAGGGAGGCAGGACGCGTGGGCCGGCTCGCCCTGGGAGCTGCTCTCATCTACCAGAGGATGGGTCGGGATTCTCCCCATTTTATAGCCAGGGAAAACCAAGGTTCACAAAGTCAGGAGGGCTTAGGATTGGGGTCTGCTTGCTCCAGTCCCGGGGTGCTCACAGTAGTTCACACTGCTTCGTGGGGAGCAGGCCGCTGCGCTCTGTGTTTCCTCATTAATACTCTCACCACACCTGGACTGCAGGTATTGACCCATTTTACAGATCGGAAACTGAGGGTCTGGGCGGTTAAGTAACTTGGGCTAAGTGAGCTGGGATTGAAACTCAGGCCTACTTGACCCCAGAGGTCTCACCCACTCCACCCCTGCGGGGCTTTGCTACCTTCATGTGCTTCCTCCCCTAAAACTCTCCTTAACCATCCTCTAGGGAGCTCCCCAAAAGGGCCTTGTCTGGACTCCAGCCCCGGAGATTCTAATCTACTGGCTGGGGTGTGGCCTGGGTGTCAGGGGTTCTTAGAGGTCCCAGGCCCTTCTGAGATACGAAGACCCCTGGTGGCTAAGCCAGTCTTGGGCAACTCTTGGCCCAGGGGGCTGAACAAGACAAGCCCCTTGCAGGAGAGTGGTGCCTGCTGTCTCCACCCCAAGGGCCCTCTCCCCGTCTCTGATGACCCCTGGAACCAGCCCAGCCAAAGGGCCAGACCCTCTGAGAGCCTGGGGTCCTGTCCAGGACAAAGAGGGGCTGGCAGACCCCAGACTAGCACCAGGTCAGCTGGTGTGGGGCCCCAGGGATCCAGGATGCCTCGCTCACCCTAATACCCTCCTAGGTGGCCCAGGAAGGGGTCTGATGTGCATACCCCTTGGTGAAATGAAAACAGCTCAACCTGAACATCGAAGGCTTTGCTCTTTTTTATTTTTTTAAAGATTTTATTTATTTATTTGAGAGAGAGAGAGCACATGAGAAGGGGGAGGGTCAGAGGGAGAAGCAGACTCCCCACTGAGCAGGGAGCCTTTTGCGGGACTCCATCCTGGGACTCCAGGATCATGACCTGAGCCGAAGGCAGTCGCTTAACCGACTGAGCCACCCAGGCGCCGAAGGCTTTGATCATTAAATCGTGCCTCCGCAGCTATGAGGGAGGGTGTCCCAGATGTCCTGTTCTGGTTCCCAGCACAGCTGTGTTCGGTGTGGGCAGCCCAGGTCCCCAAACAGGGAAGCCATCGGTAACCAGGGATCTCTTGACTGGCCTGGGGAGGGGCTCACCCGGGCCTAAGCTAATGCCCCTTCCCTCCTCACTCCCCCCCGGCAGGTGCAGGGCTGGCTGGGGACGAGGCTCAGTCCCTGGGCCCCAGCTCCTGATGCTCCCTGAATCTCGGCATGGGAGCCTCTGTGAGCTCTTCAAAAGCCCAGTACCCATGTCTCCCCCAGGTGAGTCATTCCCAGGTGGGACCTGGCTTCTGGGCTTCACGGGAAAAGGGCTTTTCTCCCAATAACCGAGGGGCTCTTGTTTCTGCTGTTGGCCCGTTTTCATTCTACTCTTATGGGTGTGATTCACTCTGTTAGCGGTTAGGTTAGCAAAGCCCTGCAATTTCTAGGACATTTGGATGACACGTGGGACACCAGGATGGAGTCTGTGATATCGGATTATCTCAGGAAAGTTAGGGTGTCTGGTGATCCCCTGATAGATGTAAATGACATGAGTGAGGAGAAGGGAGAGGGGACCCTAAGGATGAGTGAGAGGAGTTTGGGGAGGCCGTGATGGGGGAATGGGGATTGAGCCGAGAGGGAAGGTATGTAGGTTCTAGAAGGGAGTAGGTTGCATTCTAGGCAGGTGTGAAGGGCTAGTAAAAGTGGAGAAGTGTAGATGGTGCGTCCCAGGAGAACCCCCAGTGGAGGCAGGATACGGTAGGGAGCTGGAATTTTAGTTTGCAGGTAAAAGAGAACAGGAGCATCTCCCCTGCGGCACCCCTCCCCCGGCCCATGGTTAGGACCCAGAGAATGATCTGGGTGCCACACAAATGTTAGAAAAAGTCGGTTTTTGTGAAAGAGTCCTCTCCTTCGACATCCTGTGGGGTGAGTTCGATCCAGGTCCCTTCTTACCAAAAATACTATTTTCTTGGGCTACAGCAACTAGTACCTTGACTCCTGACTTCCCTGGGCTGGAAGCAGTGCAGCAATATTTAAAAATCACATAAACGAGGGGCACCTGGGTGGCTCAGTCGGTTAAGCGTCTGCCTTCGGCTCAGGTCATGATCCTGGAGTCCCGGGATCGAGTCCCGCGTCGGGCTCCCTGCTCAGCAGGGAGCTTGCTTCTCCCTCTCCCTCTGCCCTTTGCCTCCCCAGCTTGTGCTCTCTCTCTCTCAAATAAATAAAATCTTTTTTAAAAATTACATAAACAATGTCACAGCACATCATGAAGACGATAAGTGCCTCAAATGTTTCTGTTGTTGTTGTCATAATGTCCTTTGTGCAGTAAAGATCACCCCCCACACACAAATTGCAGCCCCAACACCAGCAACCATCATGCACTTTTCCTCCTTGTGATCTCAAGCAGATACATCATAAACATATACATGAAGAAGGGTCATATTTTCAGGACAAATGCCAAATATTTTTTTTCAGATTTGTAAATTTGTTATATATATTACAAAATCATTTTCACAAATTTATTCTTTGCAAAAAACATATACATAAAATCGAAGTATGGTTTGTTACTCAGTCAACCAAACCACACAAAGAGTGACATTAAGTGAGCAAAAATTGGGACTATTGCCTAGAATGAGTCTGTGAATGGGATATTTGAAAGTTTGAAGTGGAAACTTCCCTCCGCCCCACCCCCAGCTCTCACAGCCCAGATAGGCTGAAATTCTCTTTTCTTCAGATTAATCTGTGGGTTGCAGGGCCGTGCATGGACGCCGTAATGGCAGCCAGAGGATGGGCTTGGGGAGGGGCAGGCTCCCGGGCTAGGGGTGGGGTGCAGACCCCTTTCCTTTGTATCTCCATCCATCCTTCTGAGACTCTGCACCAGGCCACGTGCCCACCGCTGCCCTGGCGGGATTCCTTGCTTAGCAGGGAAAATGCCCCAGGGAGTTCAGCCAAGGTGAGAGCACATTACATTCCTCCCCTGGTGGCCTGAGTCCCCTGCGCCTGCCCCGAATATCTTCAGGCTCCGAGGCAAGGGCACAAAGGGACACCCACATACGATATGCAAAACTATTGACAAGTTATACCTTACGTTATTTTTTTTGAGAAAATATTTTCTCCCCTCCTACCTGGGTAGATATATTTTTGTAATGACATGAAAGGCCTGGTTCACATTAGGGATTTTAGTGCTTTCTAAATTTTTCTGCATGAGAATGGGATAGAGAGGAGAGCCCTGGAGCCCAGCCGTGGCCTGCCCCCTTCTCCTCCCATCCGAGACTCTGTCTGTGAGGGGCCAGGAGCCCAGGGGTTCGAGCTTTATCCAACCCCCTGAGTGCACCATAAGCGTGTGGCCTCCCTAGAGCGGACAGGTCTGGCAAGAGGCCCAGGCAGGCCTGTGATGGTAGGGTGGGGGGTTCTGGGCTCTGGGGTGCGGGCTTTGGGTGGGCCCATCCCTTGCACCCCCTCACTCCTGGCTTCAATGGGAGAGGGCCTGAGCAGGCCCTGTGAATAGTGTGGGGTGGACTCCTCCTCCAGGGCAGGTCCTGATGTCCCCACGCTGCCTTTTCTGCTCGCTGCTGTTGTTCACGGAACGCCGGGTGGATAAATAAAGAGCCCAGAGGCCTCTTGTGAATTGGTTCGGTTTCCTGGAACCCACGGAGACGGGACATCCACGTCCCTCCAGGTGTAGCTGGTGCTGACTCACAGGTCTTCTGCTCTGGGGGAAATAAAGAAGTTTCTTTCAGCTCCTCATTGGGGAAGTCGGTGCTCGGGTGCAGGGCATGCAGATCCTCCACCTACGGGGGCAGGACGAAGGACCGGAGAAGCGTCTGGGTCAGGACGGCAGAGGGGGCTGGCAGGAGGGGTGAAGAAGCTGACAATCAAGGGAAGACTAGAGCCTAGAACAGGTCTCGAGGTCGGGGCCCGACTAGGGGGCCTCCAGCCTGGCAGCACCCAGGGCCCCCAGCTTTGTCTCTACTCCTTTCTCCCATATGGTTAGATCTGAGGGGCTTCCTCCTCTGTGCTCTGCGCCTCCCAGAATGACTAAAGTGGGCAGGGCCTCCTGGGTGGGGGCGAGCCTGTCTGTGCAGGAGGACAGAGGGGGAGGGGGCTCATCCATGGTGTAGCAGGTGCCAGAACCTCCCCGCTTTTTAAGACTGAGTAATGTTCCATCGGATGGATGGGCCACATTTTGTTTATGCTTTCATTCGTCAGTGGACCCTTCAGTTTTTGCCACGTCTTGGTTATTGTGAATAATGTTATTGTGAACATGGGTGCACTGTTTTTGGGGAAAAAACAAATCGTATCATGGATATTTTCCTTACTGGTATCTGGCTGCAGTGGGCATCAAAAAGCAGAGGATGTGCCCTGAGAAGGCCAGGGAGGGGTTGCGCGCTTGCTAAGCCGCATTTCCAAAGGGTCACTGAGTCAGGAAAGACGTTGCGATGAGCTCGTGGCTCCAGAGTCTGGTCCCAGCATGAGTGTGTCAAGGGGAGCGGAGTTCTGCTGTCGAGATGTTAGATCCACTGCCTGCAAATGGATAATGACTCTTATCACTTGGCTGATACGACCCTGAGAACATGGGAGGTGGGGGGCATAAGATCAGCCATCTTTGAGCAAACACTGAGTGCCAGGAAATGTGGGGATTGCTTCTCAGACCTACAGTAATGAAGGGGAAAAAGTTGGTCCCTGCATTGGGTTGAATGGTGACTCCCCAAAACATGTGTCCCTGTCCAGATCCCTAGAAACCTGTGCATGTTGCCTCATTTGGAAAAAGGGTCTTTACAGATGTAATTCAGTTAAGGATCTTAAGATGAGATCATTCTGGATTACCTGGGGGGGGGCCCTCATCCAGCGACAGGTGCTCTTATAAGAGACAGAGGAGGAGACACAGGTGCACAGAGGAGAAGCTCATGTGATCGTGGGGGCCGAGACTAGGGCAACCGAGTCACCAGGTCATCCCTAGAGCCTCCGGAGGTGAGCATGGCCCTGTGACCCTTTAACTTGGGACTTCTGGCTCTAAAACTGCTAGAGAAGAAATTTCTATTGTGTTAAGCCACCAAGTTTGTGGTAATTATGGTGGCAGCCCCGGGAAACCAATATAGGCCTTGAAAATGGAATCATTAAAATCTGCTGACAAGGGGTGAGTGGTTAAGTTGAAGTGAATTCTGGGATTGTTCATTGGTTTGACATCAGCCAGCACTTGAGCTGGGTGAGGCGGGATAGGAGAAGGATGGGGGATTAGTAGGAGATTTGCGGAACGGAGTGGCGGCAACCTGCACAAGGCAGGTTATAGAATCCTGAGGCTCTGTGGGAGGTGGCTCAGATGTTGGATTCGAATTTCATTTATCAGTTATTTCTAACTACAGATGACCCTTGAACAATGTGGGTTTGAACAGTGTGGGTCCGCTTATATGTGGATTTTTTACAATACAGTCCTGTAAATGAATTTTCTCTCCCTTATGATTTTCTTTTTTTAAATTATTATTTTTATTTTTTAAAAGGTTTTATTTATTTATTTGAGAGAGAGAGAGAGAGTGAGCGAGAGAGCACAAGCAGGAGGAGGGGCAGAGGAAGAGGCAGAAGCAGACCCCCCACTGAGCAGGGAGCACAATGCGGGGCTCGATCCCAGGACCCCGGGATTATGACCTGAGCCAAAGGCAGTTGCTTAACCAACTGAGCCACCCAGGCGCCCCTCTCCCTTATGATTTTCTTAATAGCATTTTCTTTCCTCCAGCTGACTTTATTGTAAGAATACAGTTTATAATACATATAACACACAAAATGTGTGTTAATCTATTGTTTATGTTATTGGTAAGGCTTCTGATCAACAGTAGGCTATTGGTAATTAAGTTTTAGGGGAGTCAAAAGTTATGTGTGGATTTTTGACTGTGGGGCAAGACAGTTGGTACCTCTAACCTGTGTTATTCAAGGGTCAGCCCTTGTATTTGTAAATTGTTTTGAAAATCTCTCCCTCTCTCCCTCCCTGCCTCCCTCCCTCCTTCTCTCCCCCCGCCCTTCACTTTCTCACACACACACTCACACACACTCATTCAGTGTGACCAACTATTTACATACCAGGGCCCACCAAGACATTGACTTGTACTTCTGGGTTCACTTGATTTGGTGTAAACCTTAAAATTAAGCTTTTGCCATCTCTCTGACAAACTTGTTAACAACGGTTACCATTGTCTTTGTGAATCAGAATTCACAAAGACAACTAATTGTCTTTGTGAATCAGAATTTCCTTAAAATCCTATAGCCAGGAAAAAAAAAATTGGAAAATAAGGCTGATACGGAGCCATCAACCATAACCTTCGATTTTTAATTGCATCCAGACCCGAAGCTGTGTTTTGCTCATACTTAAAGAAACACAACCCAGATAGTAAGTTCCAACTTTATTTACATCTTCCAAAACATTTAAGAATTTGGCCCATAGCGATTTTTACTAAAACCTCCATGTGCATTCCGTTTTTTTTTTTTTTTTTTAAGATTTTATTTATTTATTTGAGAGACTGAGAGAGAGAGAGCAGAGAGGCAGATGGGGAGGGAGAGGGACAGGCAGACTCCCTGCTATGGGCAGAGCCCGATGTGGGGATCCTTCTCACAACCTGAGATCATGACCTGAGCAGAAACCAAGAGTCAGACGCTCAATGGACTGAACCACTCGGGTGCCCCATTATGTATTTAAAGAGGCGGTGGTCCCTACTAAACACACCTTGGAAAGAGAAATCCAGGGAGTGAGTGCTTGTTTGGATTTATCTTTCAAGTCTGAGGGGTTGATGCTTGATTGGGCCCCAAACTTCACGAGGTCCCCCTTAGTCCGGAGGCAGGATCCCCCACAACTCCTCACCCCTGTGCACACCGAGCGCATGCTCACCGGCACTCCCATTCCTATGACTTGGCTTTCTAGAAATTCCAGCCAGAAATCCTTCTGGGCCATCATTTAATGTCAACCCCTTGAAAAGAGCATCCCATCAGTGTGAATGATCATTTAGCAGTTCTGTTTAATCAAGAGATGGCTTCCCCATGTCGACTAGTTGTGACACATGGACAAGACACTGGGCCAGCCAAGAACCATGGGCCATTTGCATGTGGAAGTCCACGCTGGGGTTTCCTGGTAAAAACCCGTCATTACCACCCCTTGTCAACTTTTGTCAAAGTGGAATCAGATGATAAACAACATAAGCGTCAGCATTAGTTGGTCAAGAGTGGGACACTTTGGTGCAAGACACGCAACATCAGGCAAACCACCACCAGGCACGGATTTGTGTGGCATGGGACGTGCTCGAGAGACTCTGCCCGTGGGGAGCTGTCCCCCATGATCCCAGCCTGAATGTCCTAGCTCTTCTGCATGGATGCTTGGCAGCCACTCAGGTTCTCTGATCTGTGGCATGGGTCTTGAGGGGGGCTTTCTAGTGTGTCTGGAGCCTTGGAAGAGTTTCTGTGTCCAGGTGTCTGAGAACAGGTGGTTGAGTCCCCTTAGAGGAGGGCTTTTGGTTGAAGCTTGGACGTCTGCTAGTCTCATCCCAAACTGTCTCTATTAGGGAGCTGAATTCTACTCCATCTGGTGGTGGGGGGCATGGTTCTGGGCGTCAAGGGAGTGAGTCCTGGGCTTGTCCACGAGTCTCCTGTGTAGGCACAGACTCTGTAAATGAAGTCAGACTGTGGACAGGTGATGACCCCCGGCTGCCCAGCTTCTGGATTATGACAAGAAAACAAACAAACAAACAAGCAAAAATCATGCATTTTAAAAAGGTTGGGCTACCCGCACGTCCTCTTCTACCTTTTTGGCAATGACAACATTTGTTGCCTAACACCTGGAGAGGGGGCCACCCCGGTGAGTGCACTCAGAGCTCTGAAGGTTGGCCAGGGAGGGCGGGAGGGGGGATGGGGGCGGGTGGGGAGCTGTGTCCTGCAACAGCTTGCACATTTGGCTTTGAGATTGGTTGGCAACTCCAAAGTCGGTCTGAAAGTGAAGTTGCCTTTAATTTGGAATTGACGGAGCATGCCTCCTCAGTTCCTATTAGCATGCGGGGCTTTGAAAGGAGCTTAATAAATCCCCTAATGCTGGCGGAAAATCAATGTTCTAATTAACATTCACAGCAGGCAGCCATTTCCAAGAAAAACCTCCTGTCCCAGCAAAATCAGCGTGGATTTCCCATTTCAAACCTCTTTGGGAGACTAATAACAACACATGCTTTAAATTTATCAGGCCATCTTTCAAACAGTTGAAGGCAGTTTGTGGGGATGGGGAATCCCAGTGGGGAGAATGTTCTGGGCTTTATGGTTTGAAGATGGTGGCTCCGGGAGGACTCTAGATGCAGACACCTGGACCACCTCCTCCCAGCTCCACGTCTGTGGCAGACATCACCGACTGATCACAGCACCTCTGTCTGGCTCACATACCCTTGCCGACAAGGTAGTTCAGCAAACACTTGCGGTGAAGCAGAAGAGATAAAGTTCTAGCTCTAGTGGAGTTTACAGTCGAAGAGGGGACTGGTGTGGTGAGGGGCCCCCAAGAAAACATGCACAGTTACACCAGTGGTAGAGGGAGAGGAGTGGGTCTAGAACCTCTTATCCTGGGGATGCTGAGGAAGAACAGTTGAGCTCTGGAGGATAGGTAGGTAGTGGCTGGAGGAGGAAAGCATGTCCAGGGCACAGAAAGGCCAGAGTAGTGATAGCAGATGGGCTATGACTCCAGAGAGCTGGGAGGACCAGACCACATGGCCTTGCAGAGAACCGTTGTCTTCATGGAGAAAGAGAAAAGAGCCCCTGGAGCCCAGGTGCTGGCCTGGCCCCTAGAGCGGGGGCCATGGCTGTGGGGGGGCTGGCCTGGCTCTCCCAGCCCAGCCCTGGTGTCCCGTGGGCACAAACAGCCTCATGGAGCACCAATGCCAGGCCAGACACCCCCGAGGCCATGGTGGAGTGCAACAGAACAAGGCCGCTTCCTAAGCATGTTGAAACACAGACGCGCACCACAACACAGCAGATGTCCCCTCTCAGTTAGAACAAGGGACCACTGCTCCCTCGCCTTGCTCCAGGCTGCCCTCCCGGCGAACAGCATTTATTACTGGGACACCCCATCACCGCACCGCACCTGCTTCCCGACCACACCCAATCTAGAGCGAAGTCCGGCTCCCTTGGACCAGCCCCAGAGCCACCACACAAGCCAAGCCCTCTGCCCTTTCTGACACCCTCTGCCCAGATGGCCCTTGGTCACCCTGGCTGCCCGGCCTGTCTCCCTGCTTCAGCGAGGTGCTCGTTTCGGGCAGAGTTGGGGAAGGGGTGATGTCTGTGTCTTCTCTTCCTCCCGCTCCTCATCTTGCTCAGGTTCTGATGCCCTCCGGCTCAGAGGGCAGAGGGGGGATGAGGGGAGGGCAGTCAGGAAGCTATTACTTGGCTCGTACTCTCATTGTGATCTCAGATGGGCTCCCCCTGGACCAGTGGGCCTTTTTTTTTTTTTTTTTTTAAAAAAAACCTCTCTTTCCAGAGCACTGTCTGAATTCTCCAGGGAGCCCTACCCTCACGCTCTCTGGGGTAGGCTTTGCAGAGTGCCCTTGGCCTCAGTGAGCACATTTCCTCAGGATTGGCATGCCCAGCGTCTCTCTAGCTGGGCCTCTCAGCAGCTTTCCATCTTACCCTTTGGACTGACTTTGGGGGTGTGGTCTGCCCTCACCCTCACTCTGCCATCAGAGCGGTGGGCCGGCCCACTGCGTGTCTCAGATTGTCCAGGGGGGTGTCGACCCATTGTGTGCCCTACGCTACAGGGGACAATATGAAGATTCGGAGGGTTCCTCTCAGGGCCCTGCTTATGAGATGTAAGGGGAAGGGGGAAACACCCTTGACTCTTCTTCCCTTTGGGGGGAGCAGAGAGGGGACTCATAAGACATCAGTGGCTCTTTCCAAAACTCTGCTCCTCATTCCCTGCTATCCCTCGTGATTCTGACCCTCAGTGTGGGTGAAGAGTTTAGGTGCTTTCACACATTCCTCTGGAATGTGAACTCGATTGTCCTGGTGTGTCAGAGGAAACTTCTACAATATTCAGATGGCCCCCCTGTCCCTGCTTTCTGCCCTTGCCCCTCAGAGGTAGCCTGGCTTGGAATGAATGAGTTCTCATCTCGTACATCCTCATCCTAGGGCGGCTACTGATTCTGGCCACACTCCTGAGGACCAGAGGGTTTGCATCTGTCCCATAGCCCACGGTACCAAGGCCCATGGCCATCAGGGTGGAGTGGAACTCCAGAGCCAGTGCTGGGGGGTGGGACCCGGCTGACAGAGGAGCCGATGGACCTGTGCCAGACGGGCTCCCCTCATGAGGAGAGACTGTGACAGCCACCAATACCCCTTGGAGTCTGTGTCAGACCTAGTGTGAGCTGAGTGGACCCCGGCTGTCCTCCTGAAAAGCGTGACCATTTAGTTTGAGGGGACAGTGGCATCCCAACCCCCAACAGTGGCTAAGAAGGCTTCCAGCTTCTGGGGCGCCTGGGTGGCTCAGTTGGTTGGGCGACTGCCTTCGGCTCAGGTCATGGTCCTGGAGTCCCGGGATCGAGTCCCGCGTCGGGCTCCCTGCTCAGCGGGGAGTCTGCTTCTCCCTCTGACCCTCCTCCCTCTCATGCTCTCTGTATCTCATTCTCTCTGTCTCAAATAAATAAATAAAATCTTTAAAAAAATATTGATCTTAATAAATCTGACATAAGAAATCAATTTTAGGGGCGCCTGGGTGGCTCAGTCGTTAAGCGTCTGCCTTCGGCTCAGGTCATGATCCCAGGGTCCTGGGATCAAGTCCCACATCGGGCTTCCTGCTCAGTGGGAAGCCTGCTTCTCCCTCTCCCACTCCCCCTGCTTGTGCTCCTGCTCTCACTGTCTCTCTCTCTGATAAATAAATAAATAAAATCTTAAAAAAAAAAAGATTTTATTGGGCGCCTGGGTGGCTCAGTCGGTTAAGCGACTGCCTTCGGCGCAGGTCATGATCCTGGAGTCCGGGAATCGAGTCCCGCATCGGGCTCCCTGCTTGGCAGGGAGTCTGCTTCTCCCTCTGACCCTCCCCCCTCTCATGTGCTCTCTCTCTCTCAAATAAATATATAAAAATCTTAAAAAAAAAATAATAGCTAGTTCTACTCTCTGTCCTTCTCCTCAGTGTTAGGAAAACCAAATATTCTAGGGGCGCCTGGGTGGCTCAGTTGGTTAAGTGACTGCCTTCGGCTCAGGTCGTGATCCTGGAGTCCTGGGATGGAGTCCCGCATTGGGCTCCCTGCTCGGCGGGAAGCCTGCTTCTCCCTCTCCCACTCCCCCTGCTTGTGTTCCTGCTCTTGCTGTGTCTCTCTGTCAAACAAATAAAATCTTTAAAAAAAAAAATCTTGGGCGCCTGGGTGGCTCAGTTGGTTAAGCGTCTGCCTTCGGCTCAGGTCATGATCCTGGAGTCCCAGGATCGAGTCCCGCATCGGGCTCCCCACTCGGCGGGGAGTCTGCTTCTCCCTCTGACCCTCCTCCCTCTCGTGCTCTCTCTCTCTCATTCTCTCTCTCTCGCAAATACATAAATAAAATCTAAAAAAAAAAAGGCTTCCAGCTTCTCATCGGTCCTCTCTGCTCTGCAGGGAAGCCTTGCCAAGCGCCAGTCTGCAGCCCCCAATGCCATCCACTTAGAAAGGCTCTTGGCGCAACCAGGGACCGGCATGACAGGGAGCGAGAGCCCAGTTTTCTTTTCGGAAGGTCCAGCCAAATCAGTCTTGTTGAAGCACTTCACTGAGTCCCAAGAGAAAGACCCTTTGCATCCGGCTCTGAATGCAGGCTTCCCGCTCTCCTGTGGATTCTCTTCCAGTGGAATTTGGAGAGAGGCCTGGGCTTGGAGGCTGCGACTCATTGCGTGATCACACGCAAGCCACCCAAGCTCTGTGAGCTTTGGTGTTCTTGCTTGCACAATAGGCAATAGGAAGCACATGTATGGTGAGCTGTTTCTCAACCGGATCACAGAGGTGTCTGGCGTTGGTCACAAGCATCATGGCTGCCTCATAGGTGGAAACTGCTGGGGGCCAGCACCATGGGTGGCTGGCACCACGGGTGACTTACTCTTTTTCTTCTGGTGCCGTATCCCCAGCCCCTCAACTGCAGAGACTATGCTTTCCATTCCTGGCACTCAGCTCTGTGACTACCACACGGAAGGTTCTTGACTAGATGTGGCAACGATGCGTGTTAATTGGGAGGGAGTTGACTTCCGGCTTTCACACAGAAAATGAAGTTTTCATAAACTCATGAATCAACAAAATGAGTAGCATTTTACTGAACACCTACTATGCCCAGTGATTTACATATGTTTTATCATGTGACCTTCACAATAGTCCTGTGGGGTACTGTTCCCCATTTTACCGGTGAAGAAATTGAGGCAGCTCAGGCTTGGTCAAGATTAGTCAATACGTAAGAAGGAGGGGCAGGATTTGCATGGAGTCTGACCCCTCAGACTCTGTTCTTTGAATTCCTTTAGGCTGCCAACAGATAGACATCTGGTAGACCATGCTTGTTACAAAGTATAAACCTGGTCTGGCAGGGAAATAATGAACTCCAGACCCAAGGCTGAAGGAGGTGACAGCAGAAGGCCCAAGTCTCCCATAGCTTGTGGGGATGAAGGACCAGGATCGGAGCCTTCCCAGGGAGTGCACGGAGACTCCTCCACCCTGACTGACTTGGCTCCAAACTCAGGCCCGCCCAGGGAAGCAGCGAGGGAAGGCTGGGCCTTGGTCTGCCACTTCTTAGCCCCTTGACCCTATAGATGCTGCATTTTGCAAAAACCACACTATTTTGTTTTGACTTTCTCTTGGGTTCCCAGAAAGTTTATTTACAGAGGTGAGATTGCCTCATAAGTTAAATTTTTTTATTATGGTAAAATATACATAACACAAAACTTACTTTTTAAACCATTTAACTTAAAAACTGTACAATCCCATGGCTATAATTCACAATTATGCATGTATTCCCAATGTTGCAAAACATCCCCACCATCTGTCCCCAGGACTAGCAAACTGAAACTTGATACCCATTTACCCCTCTCCCCAGGCCCTGGTGATCTCTAGTCCATGTTCTTTTTTCTTTTCTTCTTTCTTTTTTAAATTTTATTTATTTTTATTTTTATTTTTTTTAAGATTTTATTTATTTATTTGAGAGAGAGAGAATGAGAGACAGAGAGCCTGAGAGGGAGGAGGGTCAGAGAGAGAAGCAGACTCCCTGCTGAGCAGGGAGCCTGATGCGGGACTCGATCCCGGGACTCCAGGATCATGACCTGAGCTGAAGGCAGTCGCTTAACCAGCTGAGCCACTTAGGCGCCCCAAGATTTTATTTACTTATTTGACAGAGAGAGAAAGAGAGCGAGGACAAGCAGGAGGAGTGGCAGGCAGAGGGAGAGGGAGAAGCAGACTCCCCACTGAGCAGGGAGCCCAACGTGGGCCTCGATCCCAGGACACTGGGATCATTACCCAAGCTGAAGGCAGATGCTTAACCGACTGAGCCACCCAGGCACCCCCCTATGTTCTTTCTTTATGAATCTACCTACTCAAGGTGCCTCATAGAGGTGGAATCATACAGTATTTGTCCTTTCGTGACTGGCTTATTTCACTGAGCATAAGATCCCACAGGTTCATCCATGTGGCAGCCTATGTCAGAACTTTTCCTTTTTAAGACTGAACAGTATCCCGCTATACTTTTTTTTTTTTTATCACATTTTGTGTGTCTATTCATCTGTCGATGGACACTTGGGTTGTTCCCACCTTTTAGCTATTGTGAATAATGCTGCTATGAACAGGGTTGTACAAATACCTGTTCGAGTCCCTGCTTTCAGATCTTTGGGCATATACCTAAGAGTGGAATTGCTGGATCATGTGGTAATTCTACATTTAATTTTTGGGGGAACCGCGATATTGTTTTCCACAGTGGCTATGTCATTTTGCATTCCGACCCACAGCGCATAGGGGTTCCCTTCTCTCCACGTCCTTGCCAAAACTTGTTATTTTCAGGGTTTTTTTGGTTTTTATAATAGCTATCCTAAAGGTGTAGTTTTGTGCCTCTTAATTTTCTAGAACCCTCATATCCAATTTAAAAAATTTTGTTTGTCCTATTTTACCTTATTCATCATTATTTTTTTTATTACATATGCAGTGCCTTGACATATTCTTTAGAAAAAAACATATGAAGGGGTGCTGGGGTGGCTCAGTCAGTTAGGCATCCAACTCTTGATTTCAGCTCAGGTCATGGTCTTGGGGTCGTCGGATTGAGCTCCATATCGGACTCTGGGCTGGGTGTGGAGCCTGCTTGGGATTCTCTTTCTCCCTCTGCCTTTCCCTGCTCACATGATCTCTGTCTCTCTCTAAAAATAAAATAAAATAAAATAACAAATCTTTAAAAAAAAAAAGGAAAGAAAAAAACCTATGAAGAAATGGAAGCGTTGGGTCCAAGGGTACGTGGATTTGAATGTTTAAAGGCTTCTCGTTCCTACTTACCTTTCTTTTTTTTTTTTTTTAAAGATTTTATTTATTTATTCATGAGAGAGAGAGAGAGAGAGGCAGAAGCAGAGGGAGAAGCAGGCTCCCCGCGGAGCAGGGAGCCCGATGCGGGACTCGATCCCAGGACCCTGGGATCATGACCTGAGCTGAAGGCAGACGCTTAACCGACTGAGCCACCCAGGCGTCCCAAGATTTTATTTATTTATTTGAGAGAGAGAGAATGAGAGACAGAGAGCATGAGAGGGAGGAGGGTCAGAGGGAGAAGCAGACTCCCTGCCGAGAAGGGAGCCCGATGCGGGACTCGATCCAGGGACTCCAGGATCATGACCTGAGCCGAAGGCAGTCGCTCAACCAACTGAGCCACCCAGGCGCCCCCTACTTACCTTTCTGCTGGTGGTATACAAAGGGTAAAATCCCCTTACATCCTCACTAATATTTGGTATTATTAATCTTTTAAAAACGTGACAATCACCTGGGGAAAAAACGGTGGGTAATGACTAGATTGCCAAGGTCTCATCATTAGCTGCCTCTGGGATCCCTATGATCGGCCCTTGGCGAGGACAGGAAGCAGTGTGGTCATGTTCCACCAGCTCCCCTCCCCTCTGCTTGGCTGCCCTGTCTCCCAGTCTCACTCAGCCCTGCAGGTGGGTGCCCAGCAGCTGCCTTGCGATCCTCCTTCAGACTAGAGGTGCCTCGGTGGAGGGCGCAGTGGTATTTGGAGACTGGGGGTATGAGGAAGCAGGGTAGCCCTGTGAAGGGGGATGGAGGCCTGGGGCGATGGCCAGAAGTTAAGAGAAGGTGGTGGGGCCTGGGCAGTCTGGCTGGCTTCCAGGTTTGTCCCAGCAAAATGCTCAGGATGTAATGAGCGGAAGGAACCTCCAGCCGGTCGATGCTGACTTGATTTCTTTTTGAAATGAGGGAAGCTGGAATTCTGCCATGATTATCTCCATGACTCACAAAGAAATCTGGAGTCCTGTCCCACACAGCTGGATTAGCGCTGCTTTTTGGTCTGATGTGACAATGAATCAAATGTGTGTGACAACATGAAATCATGACAAATGACCCCTGCCCTTTGAGATTTCTAACTGTTCAGAGAAGAGAAAATACGGCAACTGCATCAGATCACGAGCAAAGAACTCAATCTTTTAACTTCCTTCGTGCATAAAAGTTGCTGATGGAATGAAAGGGACAAATACCTGGAGGAGGCTTTGGTCTTGGGCAGGAGTCGCGCACGGGTGTCCGGGAATCTGCGAGGGTTTCTGTTGGAATGTGTCCGCGCTCTGCCTGGATCAGCCCCTTCAGGCTGTCTGCAAGTGGGGCTGGGTCCTGGAGCAGAATTTTAAAGAGCTGATTTGGTTCAGGCTTTTAACAAATCAAAACAAAACAAATACCCGCCCTCACTGGGCCGGACAACAACTTTTTCCCAGGCTGGGGAGCAAGCAAGCCCCTCGGCCAGGTTGCCCCTGGTGACAACACATTTTGGGTTGGCTGCTCCTCTGGGCCTTTGATTCTCGTGTGCACAGTGGGGGTGGGAGAAGGTCAAGGTTGTTTCCGGCTGCACAGTCTGGGAAGTCAAACCCATACCTTGGGGCCTCTCTCCTACCCCCTGGAACCCTGGTGGGCATCGGCGCAGGCAGAATAAAGGCATCTGTGTTGCTGGTTTCCCCGAGGCCTGGGGGGAGCAGATCATCTGTGGCTAACGAAGGCGGCCATCTTGGGGCCCTGACTGCTGTGGGCCACTCGGGTCCCCGGGACTGGGAGCACTTGTCCAGGAGACCCCACTCCCTGCCCAGCCCCACCTCTGTAGCCCCGGGGAACCTGACATCCTTTTTCCCTTTCCTGGAAACCTCCACTCATCTGTCCACTCCCAAGCAGTGAGAGTAGCTGAGGGAGAGGAGGGTGGAGCCCAGGCCTACAGCAAGGAGCATAGGGAAGGCCTGTTCCCTCTCTAAGGTCACCAGTCAGTGGCGGCAGGGGTTTGCTCTCCACTTGTGAGGACGTGGGTGCTGCATTCATCCATCAGGCTCAGAAACATTGAGCACAGCACGGCAAATCCAGCCCTGGAGCTCGGCCAGCGTGAACGGCCAGTTCTCAGCTACCCCTCAGCTCCACCTGACGGGACCTGCCGACTCCGGTTCCCTGGGCCTGGGGCCTCAGGGGCTTATGGGTAAGCTGTGACATAGGACGCAGCTCCCATGGCCCAGAGCCCAGGTCATGAGCTGCTAGAGAGGGGGAGGGGCAGCTCTCCAAGGGACCCGTGGCCTCTTGGGACCCGGCGGCCCTCACAGAAGGGAAAAAGGACAGGAGGGTGGATTGGCCCAGCTTTTGGAACGCCTTTCTTGGCCCCTGTACCAGGTTCTGTCAGAAGATAACCAGCTACGCCCAAACTTCATAGCGTGCAACAATCTTCCGATGCTCACGGTTCTGTGGGTCCAGAATTTGGACAGGGCACAGGAGAGGCTGGCCTCAGGTGACAGCTAAGGGCGACCAACGGCTGGCAGTCGTCTGCAGGCACCTTCCTTCATGTTTCCCCCACACGGTGCTGGCTGCCGGCTGGGACTACAGCTGGGGCTGGAGGTCAGGGCACCGCCAGGAGGCATCTGCGTGTGGCTTGAGCTTCCTCACAGCATGGCGGCCTCGTCACAGTCACACTTCTCACCTGGTGGCTCAGGGCTCCAGAGGTGAGCATCCGGCTTCATTGCCTCTTCTGACTGAGCTTTGGAAGTCACGTGACATTATTTCTACTGCAGTCCTTTGGTTGTAAACACGTCACCAGCCCCCCAGATTCAAAGGAGGGGGCACAGGCCCCCCTCCCCTTCTTGACGAGAGGGATGTCAAGGCCAGGTGTGGTAAAGCACATGGGGTGGGAGGCTGTTGGGGCCATCTTTGTGAAACACTCACTGGTTTTCCTCGCACTCTGCCCCAGCCATGGTCTAGCTGCACAGATAGCCTCTCCCAGGCCTCTCCCAGGCCTTCTTCCCTTCTTGACCCCAGTGGTGGGGCAGGTCCTCCACAGGCCCATTCGTGAGCCGGGCCTCACCGTACCGGGGAGGTCCCTGCACCTCTGCCTTCCTCACCGTGGCTGCACTAAAGAGGCACGTTTGGGGTTCATTGGAGCTCAGAGGGTCATTTGGTTTCATGGAGGGTCCCAGGCTGCCTGGGCTTGTTGGCCTCCCTCGGTATCTGTGGCCGTTCGTGTGGCTTTGGGTCTTGTGTTTTCTTGGCTCTTTTTTTTTTTAAAGATTTTATTTATTTATTTGAGAGAGAATGAGAGCACGAGAGGGAAGAGGGTCAGAGGAAGAAGCAGACTCCCTGCTGAGCAGGAAGGCTGATGCGGGACTCGATCCAGGGACTCGATCCAGGGACTCGATCCAGGGACTCGATCCAGGGACTCCAGGACCATGACCTGAGCCGAAGGCAGTCGCTTAACCAACTGAGCCACCCAGGTGCTTAACCAACCTGAGGCTCTGGAATGAGGGGAGCCAGGCAAAGCCTCACCCTGGAGCCAAGCGGCCTGGGGGCTCAGGAGCCTTCCCGTGGTCCAGAGGCTCCTCTGTGGATGGCCGCCCCTCTGTGGCTGTCGTTCTGGGGCCTTGGGACTGAGCCCTTGCCATGCCCTTTCCTATTTGTGTAGAGGTTGTTTTTTGTGGAATGCAGTGTCTGTGGGGCTGAGACGGAGTGAGCTGCAGAGGGGCTTCCTGCTGCCTTTGGGGTCTCAGAAGCTGCGGACCGTGAAAGGACAGTAGGTCCCCGCTGAGAGAATTGTGGCATCTTTGTCATTCCAGAAGCTACTTTTTCTGGAGACCCTCACAGGAATAGTTTTCTCTGGATTTTCCAGACTCCCTCTCTACCCTTCTGTCTGTTCCGCATGTGCTGCTGACCCTCAGACCTGAGCAAACCCCAGAGGGGCCACAGGGCCCGACTCAGGCCTGCGCCTGGCCACGGGCCACACACCAGCGAGGAAGCCTGTGGGTCTGTACCTGCATGCACACACTCGCACACGCGGACCCCCACGCTGCACGTGCATGACAAATGCACGGATCCACGCCTACTACACCACACACACCTCATGCCTCGCACCACACAGCCCCGCACCACACGCATACCGCGCACATCGCCACACATGCACATGGAAACACACCACACTCTACACACCCCCGCACCACACACCGTATATCACACAGACACCCCCCCAAACACCACACACCACATGCCGCATACGCACCCACATCCTCCACACACGCACACACCCACCACACACACACAGAGAAAAGACTTCACAAGCCTGCGGCATATGCAGCAAAGCCAAGTCACATTCTTAAAAATTTCTATTACACAGAGAACGCAAGATGTCGATTAGAAAGTTCCAAGAAGGCCAGAGGAGAAAATGGGCGCCGCCCCTCCTGCAGCGGGCCCCCCAGGCACGCCAGGGCTCCTCTGGGTCTCCGCTTGCCCCAGCAGCTTGAGTGTCGGTATTTACACACGTCCACACACAGCCACAGGGTTCCTTCTTCCCCAGATGGGATCATACTTGGGAATACTTGGTAAAGTAAACTCATCAAGCCCACAAACTCTCCTCAGAGGGCCAGGAGCCGGGAGGCATCCATTTATCAAGCAGGCCCCGGCGAGGCTGGGAGGGCAGGGGCTGGGCCTCCGGGAGCAGGGCGCCCCCTAGCCGCGGGTGGAGGAACCACTGCGGGGAGTCTCAAACCTGCAGGGGGAGCTGGTGGCTGGAAGGAATGGGGGTGGGGAGGCCGCATCCACTCCCTTCCTCCCCTGGGCTCCAGGGAGGGAGAAGAGCTCTTATGTTTTGGGAAACAGCATATCCTTTGGCTGAGCACCCAGCAGCTGGCCACCAGGGTCTGCCGAGTTCCTTCTGTGCTGTGCAAGAGGCGGGGCCCAGCCCCTTGGCCTCCCCAGAGGTGTTACGGGCACCATCTAGAGGCTTCTCATAACTGGGGCGGACTGGCTTTCTGAGAGGGCCCACGTCTGGAGGTGCCACCCTTGCTGGGGTTCGGAGGAAGCCTCTGCACCCCAACCTCTATACTGCCCTGGCTCAGAGTCCGCCTGCCTGTCGCCCTTTAACTCGTAGGTCCTCAGGGCCTGGCCCCTGACCTCCGTGCAATCCCTCCTGGGCCTGAAGGGAATGTTCAGGCATGATTTTGCGCACAGCGGGCCCTGCCTTGAGCGACAGGAACTCCTCTATAGGGCCTTGTTGCCTGAGGAGCTGGGCCCCTCAGCTCTGGTGCTTGTGACAGGGACATCGTGTGCAGGAGCTGAAGAGGAGCATGCCCAGGGCCAGGCCTCTAGGTCGGCTCTCCTCCCGGGCTTGAGCAGATTGGAGGACAGACGGGCTCTCCCACCAGGGGCTGACACAGCCCCTCAGCCCTGATTGTGCCACTGTGAGGAAAGGTGTATGTGTGAGCACACACACACGTGCACATACGAATGGGTGACATGGGTCTTCAGCTCGGGTCCGTGGGTGTCACACGAGCAGTGTCAACAGGAAAGGTCCGGAGGCCTTCGGCAGGCACCTGACACAAGCATTGGGCACCGGGTGGCAGCTCCCTCAGCCCCCGGCCCCCAGAGGGGTGCTGTGCCCCAGGGGGTTTCACGCGCCTCCCTCCTTCCACAGTGGGAGGTTGGCCTAGGAACCTATCCTCACAACCTGTTGTTCCAGGCCTGTGTGCGGCCCAAAACCAGCCAATGCCCCGGACACACACACACACACGCACACACACACGCACATACACACAGTTAGGCGCTTTGCTGGGTCAGAGACTTTCACTGTAACTGACCCTATTTTTAATTTTTTTGAGGAACCTCCATACTGTTTTCCACAATGGCTATACCAATCGAAATTTCCACCAGAAGTGTAAAAGACTTCCTTCCTCTCCACATTCTCACCAATATTTGTTATCTTTTGACATTTTTATAATGGCCATTTATGTGAGGTGATATCCCATTGTTTTGATTTGTACTTTCTAATGATTAATGACATTGAGCATCTTTTCGTGTATCTGTTAGCCATTTGTGTATCTTTACAAAAGTGTCTATTCAGGTTTTTTGCCCATTTTTAAATCAGGTTGTTTGGAGGGTTTCTTTTTTTTTTTTTGCTATTGAGTTGTACAATCTCCTATTAGTATATTAACCCCTTATTGGATCTATGGTCTGTAAATATTTTCTCCCATTCCATAGATTGCTTTTTCTCTTTCTTTCTTTCTTTCTTTCTTTCTTTCTTTCTTTCTTTCTTTCTTTCTTTCTTTCTTTCTTCTTTCTTTCTTTTTTTTAAGATTTTATTTATTTATTTGACAGAGACACAGCGAGAGAGGGAACACAAGCAGGGAGAAGCAGGCTTTCCGCAGAGCAGGGAGCCCGATGAGGGGCTTGATCCCAGGACCCTGGGGTCATGACCTGAGCTGAGGGCAGATGCTCAACGACTGAGCCACCCAGGTGCCTCAGCTTGCTTTTTTACTTTCTTATTGCTTCCTGATTCCTGTGAAGAAACTTTTTACTTTGATGTAATCCCACTTGTTTGTGTTTGCTTTTGTTGCCTTTGAAGTCAAATCCAAGAAACCATTGCCAACACCAATGTCAAAGAGCTTTTCCCTTTTGTTTTCTTCTAGGAGTTTCATTGTTTCAGGTCTAATATTTAAATCTAAATCCATGTTGAATTGATTTTTGGGTATTGTGTAAGACAAAGGTCCAATTTCATTCTTTGTGTGTGGATATTCAATTTTCCCAACACTATTGATTGAAGGGATGATATTTTCCCCTTTGTGTATTCTTGGTGCCTTTTTTGAAGACTAGTAGACCATATATGGGTGGGTTTATTTCTAGGATTTTGATTGTATCCCATTGGTTCATCTGTCTGTTGTTATGCCAGTACCATACTGTTTCAATTGTTATAGCTTGGTAATATCATGAAGTTTGGTATCGGGAAGATGACTGCAGCTTTGTTCTTCTTGCTCAAGAGTGCTTTGGTTATTTGGGATCTTTTCTGGTTCCACAAAAATTTAGGATTTTTTTTTCTATTTCTATGAAAAATGCCATTTGAATTTTGATGAGGGTTGCATTGATTATATAGATCACTTTATATAATATTTACAATATTAATTCTTCCAATCTATGAACATGGGATATCTTTCCTTTTATTCATGTCTTCTTCAATTGCTTTCACCTGTGTTTATAGTTTTCAGTGTACAGATATTTCACCTCTTTGCTTAAATTTATTCCTAAAGTATTTTTTTAATGTTATTGTAAATAAGATTGTTTTCTTAATTCCTTCTTGGGGGAGTTCATTTTCAGTGTATAGAAACACAACTGATATTTGCATGTTGATTCTGTATCCTAAAATCTTACTGAATTTGTTAGCTTTAACAGTTTTTGTTTATATGTGGAGTCTTTAGGGTTTTCTATATATAACATCATGTTATCTGTAAAGACAATTTTACTTCTTCCTTTTCTATTTGGATCTCTTTATTTATTTTTCTTGCCTAATTGTTTTGGGTAGGATTTCCAGTACTTTGTTGAATAGAAGTGGTGAGAGTGGGATCTTTATTTGTGGTCTTTGAGAAAAAGTTTTTAGCTTTTCACTACTGAGTATGATGTTAACTTATTATATATGATCTTTATTATGTTGAGGTACATTCCTTATATATCAGATTTGCTGAGAATATCGTTTTATCATGAAAGAATGCTCAATTTTGTCAAATGCTTCTATTGAGATGACCATATGATGGTTGTCCTTTATTCTCTTATATGTGATCTATCGATATTGCATATGTTGAAACATCCTTGTATCCCAGGGATAAATCCCACTTAATTGTGGTGTATGATCCCTTTAATGTGTTTTTAAATTAGGGTTGTTGTGTTTTGTTGGGGATTTTTGCAGCTGTGTTCACCAGAGATATTGATCTGTAATGTTATTTTCTTGTAGTGTATTTGTCTGGCTTCATAAGGGTCATGCTGGCTTCATAAAATGAGTTACGAAGTGCTCTCTTCTTCTGAATGTTTTGGAAGAATTTGATAAGGATTGGTATTAATTCTTCTTTAAATGTTTGGTAGAACTCACTAGTGAATGACTTTTCTTTGTTGGGAGATTTTTGATTACTGATTCAATCTCTACCCTTTATTGATCTGTTCAGATTTTCTATTTCTTTATGATTCAATCTTGGTAGATTGTATGTTTCTAGGGATTTATCCATTTCATCAAGGTTATCCTATTTGTTGTGGTATAATTGTTCACTGTAGGCTCTCATGATCCTTTGTATTTCTGTGGTATCAGTTGTAATCTGTACCCCTTTTGTTTCTAATTTTATGTATTTGAGTAGTTTTTTCTTAGTTTAGCTAAACACTTGCCAATTTTCTGTTTTCAAAAAGCAAGTTCATTTTCATTGATGTATTCTACTGTTTTTCTAGTCTTGGGTTTCTTTTATTTCTGTTCTGATCTTTGTTATTTCCTTCTTTATGCTAACTTTATTTTTTAGTTTATTCTTTTTCTAGTTCTTTGAGGTGTAAAGTTACATTGCTTATTTAAAATTTTTTCCCTCTTCTTATTGTAGGCATAATCTCTGTAAACTTCCCCCTTAGAATTGCTTTTGCTGCATCCCATAAGTTTTGGTATATAGTGTTTCCATTTTTGTTTGTTTCAAGATATTCTTTGATTTCCCTTTCAATTTCTTTTTTGATCCAATGGTTGTTCAGGTGTGTGTTGCTTAATTTCCACATATTTGTGATTTTTCCAGTTTTCTTCCTGATATTAATGTTAGTTTCTTACCACTGTGGTCAGAAAATATACTGATATGATTTCAATCTTCTTAAATTTGTTATGACTTATTTTGTGACCTAACATATGCTCTATCATGGAGAATGTTCTGTATGCACTTGAGAAGAATGTGTATTCTGCTGCTGTTGGATGAAATATTCTGTATATGTCTGTTAGGTTCATTTACTCTAAAGTGTAGTTCAAGTCCAGTGTTTCTTTAATGACTTTCTGTCTGAGTGATCTGTCCATTGTTGAAAATGGGGTATTGAAATCCCCTACTATTAGTGTATAGTTATCTATTTCTCCTTTTAGAAATGTTAATATTTATTTATTTTGGTGCTCTGATATTGGGTGCATATATTTTTATAATTGTTATACCCTTTTAATGATTTGACCTCTTTATCATTATATAATGACTTTCTTTGTTTCTTGTTACAGTTTTTGAAATAAAGCCTATTTTATCTAAGTTTAGCTACCTCTACTCTCTTTGGGTTTCCATTTGCATGGACTATCACTTTCCATCCCTTCACTTTTAGCCTATGTGTGTCCTTAAAGTTGGAAGTAAAGTCTCTTGTGGACAGCACCTAGTTGGGTCTTGTTTTTTATCCATTCAGTCATTCATTGTCTTTTGATTAGAGTATTTAATCTATTTATATTTAAGGTAATTCTGGATAAGGACTTACTATTGCCATTTCATTAATTGTCTTCTGCCTATTTTGTAGTTTCTTTTTTCCTTTCTTCTTCTCTTGCTGACTGCTGTAATCAAAGTCTAAAATATTAGTTTACCTTCAGTGCTTTAAACACCCTAAGAATCAGATAAAACATACACAAAATGCTACATCTGTTACAAAACTGAGTACTCACTATAAAACTGACCCAACCCCTACACCTTGTTTCACATGAACCCCCTTCTTACTCATAGCCATAGTTCTTCCAAGTGTTTCTGAGCCTTCCTAGATTGTAATGACAGAGGAGAGGGTGGTCATGACTGGGGGGCAGGGAGGGCGTCCTGGCCCTGGGGAGGGGGCTGGGCTGGGTCTATCACATACACTGTCTCTCCTGATCCTGACAGGGTGAGAGTTGTCATGCCATTTCACAAAGAAGACATCAGGGCCACAGAAGTGGGGTAGCTTGCTCAGAGTTGAAGGTTTAAACTTGCAGGACATCAAAGCTGGCCTTTGGGTGACTAGTATGCAATCCTGACCTCTTTGTAATTGTGGTTGTTCCAGGGAAAAGATCTAGAGACCATGTCCACTCTTGGGGTGGGTCTGGCCACAGAATGTTCCAGTTCATCATTGCGTAGGTCCCTCTGCCTGAGCTTGTTAAGGACAGCCTGAGAGCATCACTTGTTTGCCTAGGGGCTCGGGCTGTGCTAGTGGAAGATACACCCGAACATTTAGGAATCGCACTGGGCTGCTAGTAGTGGAGAGCTGGAAAATACTGGTTTAAACAAGGAAGTGATTTCCTGGTCCATGAGGCAATGAGGAGACTGGAGGTCAGCATCCAGGGCTGGCATGGAGGGCTGCCTCTCCATCACTCTTCCAAGGTCTTCCTGGCATCCCTAGAAGGCCCTGCCTTCATGCTCTGTTGAGGACCGGGGAGGCAGGGGCAGGGCTGAAGGGGCTCCCACTGAGTCAGCCCTTTGATGGTGCTTCCCTGAAGCTGTCCTCAGCCATCTCCACATCATCCCTGGCTGAGCTCCATCCCAGGCCCACCCCTCCCTGTAAGGGAGGCTGAGAAATGATGCACCAACAAAAGCAGGGCCTGTTACTGAGCAGTTTCTGCCAGTGGTTCTCTAAGGGCTATTTTACTTAACTGCCCCCACCTCCCCGCCCCTATTCCCTTCAAGGCTGCTCCATTCTGCCCAGGATGGGAAATATCACTAGGCACTCAGGGAGGCAGAGGGTTTGAGGCCCCAGGCCCTGACAAGCCAGAAGCTGTGGCTTCTTCCGGGGCATCAGTCTGCCGGCATCTAGAGGGGGTTCACGATGCTGTTTTTCTGTAGCCTTAGTGGGGGGATTTTGTGTCCCCATGCCTCCTTGGAGGTTCAGCAGATACTTTCTGCAAGAGGAACAGCAGAGAAAGCAGGACCCATTCCCATTGTCTGAGGGGCTGTGCAGGGAGGTGGGGTCTAGTGCACCTCCAGGTAGGGGCATTGCAGAGACTCCAAGTAATCGGTGGCCCTGGAAGATGGTGACCAGCCAGTGACTGGTCGTAAGAAAAGCTGCTGCTTTCCCTGGTGCAGGGTGGTGGCGGGAGGTGGGAGGAGGCTGGGTGTTCATCTGCTGGGGGCGGGGGGTGTTGACCTGGCAGCTGGGCTGCACGTGTTCACAATACCAGGGCAAGGGCAGACCAGGGTCAGAGTCCATTGGCCTTTGTCAACTGTCCCCAGTCCCTCCCACCTGTCTTCCTCAGCCTGGGATTCTCTGCCTACATCCCAAAGACAGCCAGGGGTGGGGGTGGGGTTTCTGCTTGAGCCATGCCATGAGGTCAGACGGATGTGACAGATTATTGGCCCCGCCCCTGGGTCTGATACCCTCCATGGGCACTTCCCATGGCCTCTGCACACCAAGGCCAAGGTGTGTCCCCAAGGGTCCAGGGGAGAAGTCCCCTCCCAGCCTGGCTTACCATCATGGAAAGGCTTATATATAATTCAAATAGTGCAGCAAGGAAAGTATAAAGCAAAACCTAAGGACCTTCCACTCTACGCCAGCCCTCAATTCTCCTTCCCAGAGGCAACCAAGGTCTACCAGACTCTTGGGCATCCTTTGGGATATTTCCCCTGTGCGTGCCCACGGAGCTGTACAACATTTTTCACTCAAATAGACACACCACGCTGTGAGTTGCTTTTTAGGAAAACAATGCATTTATTATACCCCGGAGATCATGTCGGAGCAGGACCGTTAGCACCGCCCCCTTCTCTGACCGGCTGCAGAGTATGGCAGGGTTGGAGGTTCAGGCATTTTTGACTTTCCTCCTGCTAGAGGTTTAGGTTGTTTCCTGTTTGGGGCCACTTATAGGCGATGCCACAATGACATTCTTGTTCTGCTGCATTGGGCCCTTCCATGGGAAGTTCAGGATCAAATGCTTAAGTGGGCCTGCTAACTCTAAGGGGTGGCCCAGCTGTCGGTTAACTCCCCTTTAGCCCACTTTGCACTCAGTGAAGTGGTTTTTAAAGACAATTAGGTCATCAAACATCCCTGCTTAAAACTACCAGTAGCTTTGATGGAGATCCATGCCTACAAAGCCCAAAGCCATGCCTAGCGGGCCTCTGAGCTCCCCCTTCTTCCAAACGCTCCAGTCCCACCAGCTCTTCATCTGTCCTTCTAGCACAGCAGCTCACTCCCGCCACAGGGCCTTTGCACATGTGGATCTTCCAACGTGGTGCCTTCAGGTCTCCGCAGGAGTGCCAACATGAGGATAGTAAATGACATTTTGTTGCTGTCCTCATGACTACTTCCTAACTGTTGGGTGAGGTTGAGTGCTATTTATGTCCTCTACCTGTTTTCCTTTTGTGTTTTCTCTTTCTTATCGATAGGCACGAACTCTCTGTATATAAGATAAATTAGCTGTTTTTTCTCTAATTTGTCACCAATATTTTTTTCCCAGTTGACTGTCTTTTGACTTTGTGGTAGTTTTTCCATTTAAGTTTCTAATTTTTATGTAGTGAAACCATTTCCTGCATGGTTTCTTTCTTTTTTTTTTTTTTTAAGATTTTATTTATTTGTGAGAGAGAGAATGAGAGACAGAGAGCATGAGAGGGAGGAGGGTCAGAGGGAGAAGCAGACTCCCCGCCGAGCAGGGAGCCCGATGCGGGACTCGATCCCGGGACTCCGGGATCATGACCTGAGCCGAAGGCAGTCGCTCAACCAACTGAGCCACCCAGGCGCCCCTCCTGCATGGTTTCTAACTTTTGTGAAGAGCTGCCCTAAGCCGGCTCCATGAGGCCGTGGGCTAAAGGCCTGGCCGCTCCTCACAGCAGCTTGGGCCTCACGCTGGGAGGAGGCCAGGTCAGAAATGTGGGTTAGGACGGGATCGTGGGGGCCCTGAGCATCAGCCTAGCAGTCTGGCTTCAGGTTGTAGAGGGCGGGATGGGGGCAGGAGAAAGACAGGACCCGGTTTGCATTTGGGGGGCAACTGGGCAGCTATGGGGTGCTGGGATGGGAAGGGAAGGAGAGCGGTGAGCACCAAGGCCCAGCTGAGGGACCGGGGCAGGACGTGGCGGTGACTTGGGCAGGAGGCACGGGCCCGGAGCCCCTGTTGGACTCGATGCCCAGGCCAGCGAAAGGAAGTGGGGCGGCTGAGGCTGACAGAGCAGCTGTCTCTGCTCACGGAAGCTGCTAGGGGGCTGCTTGCATGGGGGTAGCTGTGGGCAAGGGGGGGCTGCCCATTCCACCCCGGCAGCGAGTGGGCCTGGGTCGGATAGAGCCTGTCCCTAACTACTCACTCTACAGACACAGACTGTGACATCATTCTCAAGAGAATCCGTTTATTTTCAGATAAAAGGAACCACATTTGCCCGCATATCCCAGCCAATCTTAAGTTTGATTTTTATAACTTAATTTTAGGAAAAGGTCAACAACTTGAACTGGAGTATGACCTCATGTTCACACCGCCGTTCTGGGGTCAGCAGCCTTAAGTGATTCCTCTTGGGAACCATGTGGTACGTGTGCACGTGTGTGTGCGTAATTTATAAAAACGGTCGCTGTCAGACCCATAAACCCCCCATTAACAATTTTGCTCTTTAGACTTTGCTGTACATGTGTGTAGTCAATGCTGATGCATAATTCGGTAGAAGCCCCATACGATGTGATTTCACAACCGGGGCCTAACCACTGAGCTATTACTTAATTTGTTAAAGTGATAAACAAGATTATTATGTGCAAACAGACAGGGCTTGTGCTTCAGCTGTGTCCAAGTTTACTTTACAAAGCTATAAACACACGGCCCTTTCTTAAGTCCTGATGATTGAGTTTCCCCTGCCTTTTGTCGGCGGGAGAAGAATGTAGAGGCTGAGTGGGTGCTCTGAGCCCTGCGTTAGCTCTTGGCTTTCCGGCTGGGTCACTTAAAGGAACTCATTCATTCCCCCAGACTGGGCAGCGCTCCTCCCCGACGGTCCTTCTGAGGGCTTCTCACACAGAGTCTTTCCTGAGCGGGAGACATCTGATCTCAGCTTGCCCAAGCAGGGCCCTGGGGCACTGGAGCCCCCAGGGGCTTGTGAAATGTGCTGAGAGCCTGGAGGCCACTCGGGGAAGGGGCAGAGGTCACGGCCCCCTCCTCCCCTGCCCCGAACTGCTCCCCAGCTGAGAGCCTCTAGTGTAATGCCTCCCAGACCTAGGGAGGGAACTGTGCCGTGAAGACCCAGCCCCGCTTTGTGTGACCCAGTGTGGAGTGGGATCCCCGTCCCCTGCTCCTGGAAGTGGGTGGAGGAGGCAGGGGGAGTTGCTCCCAACTGGGCCCCACCGTCTTCTCTTGGGTTGTAAAACCAGCAATGGGAGAATGGAGGTAGGCAGCTAACTCTGCTCTGGAGAACCGGGGAGCCCCCCAGACCACGGCCAGGGTGGTAACTTCTCAGCACTTCTAGCAGCAAGTGGTTCATGGGCAAACCCACTCCATCTTCTGGGTCCTCAGGGGGGCGGCAGGCTGCAGGCAGGGGGGTCAAGCCATTGGCCCGGGGCAGCCGGGTCTCCACGACTGTCATTCCACAGGAATCACCTTCTCTTCCGCATGCAAGCCTCCAGTCGGCCCAGCTCCTCGTAGGACTGGTAGAAAACGTCAAACTCCCTAGTGCCCCAGCCCCTCCAGACAGCTAGGCACCACTCCGTGTTTTCGTTCTCAAAGCCGCACACGACTGTGTCCTTTGCCACCACGGCTGCATCCACAAGCACCCTACAGAGAGAGGGAGGGGGGGTCTGAGAAAATCTGCGGGGGTCCCCACTTGGTCGGGGCCAGGCCCCTCAGTCTGCACCTTCTTGGGAGCCTGGCTTGCGGGGGAGCATCTGGACATCCTGGCCTGGCAACAGGGATGTGCTCTGATGCACCTGCTTCCCCCGGGGGTCCTGCCTGTGGGCAGAGGCTTCCTAACTGAAGGAGAGCCTAGTGCATCCCTTCGTGGGCGTGTGGACCGTCTGTGAGGCACTCATTCCATGGAAGGCCACAGATGCTACGAGAACAGATAGCCTCCGTCACGGGACCCCGACCCCCAAGTGTCCAGAAAGCACCATCAACTCTGACTGCTGCTTGTCATCGGCCCCCAGTGGATCTGAAGCACCTACTCAGCTCCCTTGCCGTCAGCTCAGGCCCCGCTCTTCCTCCCACGCCGTGTTCCCAGTGCTTTGGAAATGCAGGGCAGTAGGTCCGATGGAAACCCGTTCCAACGTGCCCTAACTGGAGGCATTTGTTTTTTTTGAACCTGTGGATTGTTTTGCTGATCT
Source organism: Mirounga leonina (assembly GCF_011800145.1). NCBI lineage: Eukaryota > Metazoa > Chordata > Mammalia > Carnivora > Phocidae > Mirounga > Mirounga leonina. The sequence goes on from NW_023270464.1 coordinate 9,572,799, forward strand.
GTGCACACACCACACGTTTCCTGCTGGGCCTTGGTCGGACCAGGCAGCCCATGTCCCAGCACTCCCCGCCTTGCCCCGGGGCCAGCACGCAAACCAGTATGACGTGCAGGGCCTCTGGCCTCCTTGGGGCCTTGCACGCTACGGACACTCACTAGCTATCTGCCGCGGGAATAATGTCTCAGATGCACGGCCAAAAGCTGGTGGGATCGGGCTACGGCCCTCCCGTCAGCTGGCTGCCTGGGCTGCTTTCTCCCTACGAAGAGTGTGCCTGGCTCCCGGTAAACCTGCTTTTGGGGGCTGAATAGGAAAAACACCACCAGTGAAAAATTCAGGGACACTAATGATGGGCGATCTGAGGTCCACAGGCCTGGGCTCTACAGACCCGCCTCTTCCCCAGAACGTCCCCCCTCCGCCCCCAACCTGTGATCTGGTAACTACTTCAGCCCACAAACCCAGCCGGGGCTCAGCAAAAAACAGAAACAAAAAACCCAGATTGTGTTTCTGGAATCACTGGTAGAGCAGGGGTCCAGGGATCCGGTGACTCTTGGAGAACACTCGGTGCTTTCGGGCAAGGGAGGGGACCTGCCATAGGTGTTTCCCCTTTCACCGTCGTCCTACTCTGGGGCAAACAGGCCGAATGGGATTTCTCCATAAAGGAGATTTGCAGGATGGGGCTCAGTAGACCAAGTGAGGCGTGGATCCTGCTGGCTGCCAGGGGACACTGGGAACACCAGCCTCTCATGCCCACAGCCATGCACCCCTTATCCGGATAGGCTGCCTTGCCCCAGAATGACCCGCACAGTGGAGTCTGGCCTGCCTCCTGGGAGGACCCCCCAACAGGTGGGTATGGAGCCATGGCGGAGCCTGGGCTTGGGCATGGGGAGTGGTGGTACATGCTAGGTCTGTGGCTCCCCTAGGGGCTATCTGGGCAGGTGGAGCACCCCAGGAAGGGCCCTCCTGCTCAGTGGGAAGGACAGTGAATCACCCGGCTCCCCGTTTCAATTGCAGCTGGACTCCGGCCCTGGAGACATATACCCCAGGCAGGACACTCGGTCCACAGGTGCACTGGGAACCCCAGAAACAGCCTGCCATGACCCGTGGCTGATGCCCAGTTCCGCTGGTATTTGCTGAGCCCCGAGGAGCTGCCTGGAGGACCCCATCTTGTTCCTTCTCTGCCTTATGGCCACTGTGGCATTTATCTGTGGAGGACAGAAGCGCGAGAAGCCACTGTGCTGGGGGCGGGGCGCGGGTGGCCTGGCGGAGGGGCCTCGATTCCCCAAACCACAGCTCGGGGCCTAAAGGAGGCGCCCCCAGGCTTACCCATGCGGAGTCAGCTCCCGGGCTTTTAAGACGGCGATGACGCGGCCCCGCTGGCTGCCGGCCTCCTTCTCCAGGCCAATGACAATAACGTCGCCCCCGCGCCTGCGAAAACCGAGAAGGGGAAGCGTTTGTCCAGGGCCCTGCTCCCCAGGGCACATGGAGCTGGCGGGCACTGAGGCAAGGCAACCAGCCTGCCGACTCTGCGAGAGTGGATTGAGTTACTGGGAGGCCTCCGAAGCCGGCGCCCCCCGCAAAGGCCTTTCCCAGGGGGAAACTGAATCACAGCTGCCCAGGGGTGGGGGTGGGGGTGGGGGGACTCCGCCTTGTGGTCCCGGGCGGGGGGGTGGGGGGGGTAGGAGGGAGGGAAGCAGGTGAGCGCGCTCACGCCGGCCCTTCTCGGGTTTGCCGAAGCGATCCCTCCGGGCTCCAGCACAGGAGCGAGCCCCGCTCGCGGGAACCGTACCTGGGGACCCAGATGACGTCTTTCACGGCTAGGATCCTCACGGCCTGCAGATGCTGGCTGAAAGCCTCCCCGTCCATGGGGGTCAGGTCGTGCTCAGACCTGTCGGAGCCCGCGGCGGGCTCATGCAGCCGGTCGGAGTCCTCGCAGTCGGTGGAGAAGGGCACGCTGGAAGAGCTTGCTGGGGAGCAGGGCAGGCTGGAGGAGGCCGCGGGGGCCTGGTGGGGAGAGGAGGGGGAGTAGGAGGACATGGAACAGTAGTCGGTCAGCGAGTCCTGGTGGGTCAGGATCTGCGTGCCCAGCTCCTCGCTGTACATGATGCTCACGTCCGCGATGGAGTCCCCCTCGGGCTCTTCGGAGCCAGCTGCGTGGCTGCCCAGGGACTCCGGGCCCAGTGGGTGCACAGGAAACATGTCTCTGAGCGGGCTGGGGTCCCCGCAGAAGTACCGGGCGCACAGCTGGTAGGTGGCTGCGTGGTACATCACCAAGGAGTTGGCCCTGTCGTCCAGGCACCAGACGACTTCCTCCCCTCGGCACTCAGAGCTGCCCACGACCGAGGTGACCACCGAAGGGGCCGAGTAGGGCTCCAGCCTCCTGCTGATCTCCAGGGCTGCACAGTCGATGACCAGCAGGCCCGGCCCGTTGCTGTACCAGACCTCGGACCCGCTGTTGACCACCTCCATGGCCTTCACGGGGTAGGGGTTCTGCCGCGTGTCTTCATCTGGGATGTTGAACTTGGACCTGTTGGCCGTGTGTGAGCACAGGTAGGAGCAGCTGTGGTCCGGGGCACCCCGCACCACGGAAAACACCGCCACAAGCCCGTCATCCAGGCCTGCCAGCACCAGGTAGGAATTCTGCGGGGAGAAAGACAGGACGGCCTGTGAGGCTCACGCAGGCCAGGAGAGAAGCAGAGTGGGCACAAGACTCATGTCCGCACCGACACCATCTCACCCAGAGGAGCAATGTTCCCAAAGAGGCGGGGGCCGCCAGCAGGACCCAAAGCAGGTGCAACTTAGTCCCAGAAGAGCCACCCACCCACCCTTCCTGCTGTGAGCAGGAGAGCAGTGTGCCGGGGAAGAGCGTGACCCACGGCACCTAGGGGAGGGGCCCTGCTCAGGCTGGCTTCTTGCAGTGTGATTGGGAGGCGGCCGCCTTCTCCCTCGGGTCACACCGGCCTCCTTCAGAGGCAGGACGTGGTTCCCTCCTTCCCGGGAGCTCTGCTTGTTACTGACGTGACAGCAGTAGTGGGTGGCGGGCAGCTGTGCTTGCCAGCGCTGCCTGCCGCCCCCACCAGACAGGGGCTCCGTGACAGCAAGGTGCGGGCCTGCCGCACGGAAGGGCTGAGTCTCGTCCATCTCTGCGACTCCACCCGGCGTTCTGCACCAGCAGACGATGCGTGCCTGCTGAGCCTATGCTTGAAGAAATCGCTTCCAGCTTAACCCTCTCATGGAGGCGCTTCTTGGACCCTGTGCCTACACCCCCCGCTTACCACACCTACTCTGAAATGCCTAGCTGGCAGCGCAAGGGTCCTGGGGTCGCCCTCCGCCCCCGCAGTGAAGCATGCCATCTTCTATAGCCAAAGTTGCAGGGACGGTGCTGGGTGCTGGGCCCACCCCAGGCCCGGGAGGACATGACGCCAAGCGTTATTTAAGGTCACTGCTGGCCAGAGCCCCTCAGCCAGGGCACCACCACCCGCACAATGCTCCCTGGAGCATCTCTGCAGAGCCAGGAATAGAGGGCAGCTTCGAAGCCCGGTTGCCTGGCGAGGGCTGAGGTGGGGCAGGAGGAGTTCAGGAGAACAAAGCCGAAGCCCTGCCAGAGCGGGGACCCAGGCCTCGTGAGAAGCAGAAAGCCACCTTCCTGGGACCTGGAGCTGCTTGGGAACTGGGGAGGCCAGGCTGTCCAAGGTCACGAGCGAACCAGCTTCTAGCTCAACAGCAAGGTCAAGAAGCCCTAAGAACATTTATCAAAATCCATCCTCAGAATTTTAGGAAAGAAAGCAGCCAAAGCAAACAGAGGCAGCGTCTCTATCTGAACCCCGGCTCTGGGCCCCAGTCAGGGCGGTGAGCCCCACGGCCCGGCTGGGTGTGAACGTGCGCATGCAAGAATGCAGGGGCCTGCTGTCGCGGCCACGGGGCAGCACCCTGACAGGGAGGCTCCGCACAGAGCCGGCTTTATTCCCTCTGGTCGTGCGGGTGGTGGTGCCCTGGCTCAGGGGCTCTGGCCAGCAGTGGCCTTAAATAACGCTTTGTGTCATGTTCTCCCGGCCTCTGGGGTGGACCAGGTCCCGAGCTGCCCAGCCTCGCCCGCGGGGCATGGTCCTAAATGACTCCAGGGTTGATTTCAGACTTTTTTTTTTTTTTCCTAAAAAAAGGTTCCTCGGGCGCCTGGGTGGCTCAGTTGGTTAAGCGACTGCCTTCGGCTCAGGTCATGATCCTGGAGTCCCGGGATCGAGTCCCGCATCGGGCTCCCTGCTCGGCAGGGAGTCTGCTTCGTCTTCTGACCCTGTCCCCTCTCATGTGCTCTCTGTCTCTCTCATTCTCTCTGTCTCAAATAAAAAAATAAAATCTTTAAAAAAAAAAAAAAAAAGGTTCCTGAAAAGGCTCTAATGATGACCTGTCCCCCTAAGGCTGACTGTGACCTGACCCGGGCTTGGCGGTCCAAGAGGGCCTGGCTTTGCTCCCATTCCTCGTACCCCCTCCCTCCCCCAAGCCGAGGGTGGGGGCCTCCCCCAACAGAAGAGGAAGGGAGAGTCAGACATCTGGGCACCCACCTCCCCCCTGACCTCACCTTTTTAATAATAGGCACTGCCAACAAGCAGGTGACGACCGCCGGGGTGTCCAAAGCCCGTTGGGGTGTGTTTAAGGGGCACATGCCCTTGAGGTTATAGATGTAGATCTTCTGGTCCTGCAGAGGAAGACGAGCCAACATGAGACCCAGGTTGGAACATGCCTGCCATTTTCTCCCAGGGTCCCTTCTGCCTTGGGAATCCCTTTGTGCCTTAGGAACCAACATGCGTTGGGGCTTTCTGGTTCGTCGTTTGCATATTCCTATGCTTTGTAGAGATGTTGAAAATGACAGAAGAATTTAAAGAAGAAACATAAAATCGCCCCTACCCCATTACTTAGAGAGGGTAATTTTCACCTGGGGATTTGGGGCCCAGACTCCATTTCCCCAGGGTGTTTGTGTGTGTGTCTCCGCGTTCCTGGCAAAGTGGGACCACCTGACTGTGCTGTTTCCTCACTTTTCTCCTAACGATGCACGGCGGGTGGAGGGAACCGTGTGTGAGCCCGTGAGGGAACCGTGTTTGAGCGCCTCCGTGCTGCCCATCGCCCAGGGGTGCCCACAACCTAATCTGCTGTCGGAGCTCAGACTGTTTCCAAGTTTTCACTACTGGGGGTTACACAGGGATGAGCATGCTTACAGACATGTCTGTCTGCTCTCCACTGTGTGTCTGGGCGGGCGGTACCATCTCCTGCCCCTGCCCCGCCCCCCCACAGCTCCGTAGCTTTAGAGCATCCATTGGGGCAGCCTCTCTGGATTTCTCAGAAGACAGCTCCTTGGGCCTTCCGCTGACTTCCTTGACGTGAAGGCAAAATGCCTTCAGAGCTGAGTGGATTCGCCGGGTAGACCCGGCAGTGTTATGAGAAACCCAGTGGCTTTACCAGCCTACTGGGGTGCTCCTGCTGGGATCCTGCACCTGAGACTTCTCCCGACTGAGTCCCGATCACCCGCCAGGGACGAGGCAGGTTGTTGCCCCTGGGGACATGCTTCTGCTACTTCACAGGGCTACTGGCACTGCTCTGGGGGTCTCACACGTGCGGGCTGGGGTTATCTGGTAATCACATGTACCTGGGCATGGTGTGTTCCTATTTGCTAAATCTGGCGCCCCCGCGGACTGCGCCCTGTGTTGCCCACCTCGATGAGAGCCCTGCATGGAGGCAGTTACCTCGGTGGCTGTCCACAGAGAGTTCTGGACCTTGAGCTGGCAGCTTAGCTTCATTCCCGCACAGCTCATCCGCTGCACTTCCATAAGGCCCTTCTCCGTGTTCACCACCGTGTAGTTCCTAGAGTCGGCGACAATCGTGTGGTCAGTGCACGGTGGCCAGGGGCTGCCTCCCTTCTCTTGGCTTGGCCTGAGCAGCCTTGGAGGAGGACATCAGCTGCCTCGTCCACCCCCTCGAACCCAGGGTTGAATTTGGCCACATTCTGAGAGAATCGAGGACCGTTCACGGCACTGGGCACAGGTGGATTCTGCCTCGGGCAACGAGAGGACATTCCCAATGGGAAGAAAGGCTCTCTTCTGTCTGTGACGTTGGAGGGTCCAAGAAGTTGCCCCCCAGTGTGAAGAAGGGGCACAGTGGCCACACCTCCACCAAAGCCTCTCACCCCTCCCACTGCCATACGTGCCTCACCCCAGGAATAGGGGAGCCCCTCAATATCTGAGTAAACAAGGTCAAGGCCAAAGATAGATGGGTTCATTTCAGAGTAGGCTGGGGTCCTCGAAACACATCCCCCAACACAAGTGCTCTGAGAACTAACAAGCTGTCGTTTATGAGGGCCGCTGTTTGCTCCCTGGAACTGGCCTTCCCTTAGCATTTCTGTCCCCCCCCCCCCCCCCCCCCGCCCCCCCTGGGCATCCCGTGTCCCCCCCGTCTGAGGCGGAGACTGAAGTTATTTACCCAGGTCACACACATCTTTTGCCCACACTTCCACGGGTCTTTATGTCTCTCAGTCTCTTGACTGGCTTCTCCCCTTCCCCTTTCTCTTTTTTCTCTGGTAGGTTATATGCTGAGGATTCTGGGGGTGTCCTGTGTGGTCCCCACATACCTGGGGTGCCATTTGCCTCATCCCCCTGCTCCCAATCTCGAGTCTTGATCAGATTCTGTTTGCTTTTTTTTTTAAGGTAAGAACATTTCCTCATTGGGGGATTGGGGGTGTGGATTTCTACTGGGAATGTCCCATTCTCACTCCTTTTGTGACCATGAATGATCACTGCCTTATATCCACTATTTCAGTAGAGATTGCAAAAGGCTGACATTCTATTTCTGGCATTCCCTCTTCATTTATTAGCTTCATTTATTCTAAAAAGAGAAACTTCCTCCTTTTCTCTCTTTTGCGACCTTGGGGTAGAGTTCACATAGGAAAGGCAGAATAAAACCTTGATTCTTTCTGTATATACTAGTTTTTAAAATAATGGGTTGGTTCTCTAGGAGCCTTCAATGGTGATCAATGAGGGGTTTTTGTTTTTAAGATTTTATTTATTTATTTATTTAGAAAGCATGAGCAGGGGGAGGCGCAGAGGGAGATGGAGAGAGACAGTCTCAGGCAGACTCCCTGCTGAACGTGAAGTCCGACGCAGGGCTTGATCTCAAGACCCCGAGATCATGACCTGAGCCAAAATCAAGAGTTGGACACTTAACTGAGCCATCCAGGCGCCCCAGTTTGTTTGTTTTTATTAAGTAGCATTAGAAACGCATGAATTTTAAAAATTTGATGTGTCTCAACCCACTGCAATTCTTCTTACTAATGGCCGACTGCCTTATCCTTGGCCAGTAGGAACCTCTCTGGGTTGACTCCTAAAACCCTTTAATCTACCCTCACGAGTATCTGATGGCATCCTTGATTCTGGTGTGTCAGATATTCTGGCCATCTTCCTGTCCCAGACCTGGAGTCATCCACTTCTCAAATAAGCCCTGGTTCCCTCTGGCACTTAGAGACCACCACCTGGGTCCCGGGGGTCATCACTTGTAGGCGGTCATTATTGTTAGGACTTTTCAACGGGCAGGACTAGGAAACACGAGTTTATTTTTCTTAAAGATAAAATCTATCATGAATCCAAAAATTTAAATTCAGGAGTACAGGTTTTTTTTAATTTAACCTATCTTTCATACTTTGCATGCCAAATATCACAATGTGCAATGCCCGGCAATGTAATTACTGAAAACATGTATATTTACATATATAAATATTAGTAAAAGTAAATAAATATACACATGCACAAATATACATATTTCTTTAGGACATGGTTTCTTAGACCATGTCTTATGTCAGAACACTCAGTCCCCGTGACTCTCGTGACTCTGAAGATGTCCCACTAGGGGAGAGACCTCATACTCTGACCAGGACTGAAGGATCTCACCAGATGGGTTTTTGGAGATTGCAAAGTCTATCTTTCCAATACCCTGGCATCTTGGTTCTGTGACTTCCTGTTCGTTTCCCAGTGATCTTATTCCCACTTTACCCCAGCCACCCTCTCCCTAAGTTGCACATCGGATCCCGGCTTTACTAATATCTGCACCCCTCCCACCTACTCAGTGTCAAGGACCTATTTTCTGACCTCTACCTCTGAGTTTTCCAGAACATTCCACCTACTATCATAACTCAACACAGGGTTTTTGGTTTTGTTTACACTCTGCTAAGATCTAGGATTCTCTGGTACTTTCCATTGTTCCTTATCCACTTTATGGCCCCACTTAGGTTCCATGATCCATCTCTGTCATGACCCTCTTGAAAATACCTCCACCACCCATACCCTTCTCTCCCTCCTGCCAAAAACCCAACTCTGCTTAAAACCAACTGTTGCCTATCTTGCAATCTGCGGGCAGCAAACCATGCTGGGGACACATAACCCTGTGGATGAGCCTCATTTCCAACACCTGACCTCCAACCTCCAGCGGGCCTCAGTGCTGTCCTGCAACCACCCTGGTCTCATGCGCTAGTGCTCATGTCACACGTCATCTTCTCGAATATTCAAAACCTCTCCCCATGCTTTTGTCCTTCCTGCCACTTCCCTGAGAAAAAGATGCGACTAGAAGGGAAGGCCCACAAATTCTCAGGTAAGGGCCCTAATCCTGCTTGGCTCTGGGTCCCCCACCCCTCTCACTACTCAGCAACTCCACCCCAGTCGCCGTCCTCTCTCCCTGACCCCCGGCATCATTTACTTCTTCTGCCATCAAGCTGCAAATAGCACCCATCTTAAAACAGAGTCCTTCCAGGATGGGAGAATTATTACAACTAATAAATGACTTCGGAAAAGTTGCAGGGTACAAAATTCATGTACAGGAACCTGTCGTGTTTCTACACACTAGCAGAAAGAAAAATTAAGAAAACAATTGCATTTACAGTTGCACCAAAAAGAATAAAATATCTAGGAATACAATTAAACCAGAAGGTGAAAGGCCTGTACTCTGAAAACTTAAGACATTGATAAAGCAAACTGAAGAGGACACAAATAAATGGACACATGTATATGGACTAGTTGAATCAATATTGTTCCAGTGTCCACACTGCCCAAAGCAGTCTACAGATTCAATACAATCCCTATCAAAGAGCATCAACATTTTTCACAGAACTAGAACAAATAATCTTAAAATTTGTATGGAGCCACAAAAGACTGCGAAAAGCCAAAGAAATCTTGAGACAGAAGACTAAAGCTGGAAGTACCACGGTCCCTGATTTTTAACTATACACAAGGCCACAGTAATCAAAACAGGAGGGTATGGGCACAAAAACAGACACATAGATCAACAGAACCAGAATAGAGAGCCCAGAAATAACCCCAAACTTATGTGGTCAATTCATCTATGACAAAGGAAGCAAGAATACACAATGAGCGGAAAGACAGTTTCTTCAATCAGTGGTATTGGGAAAACTGGACAGCCACATGCAAAAGAATGAAACTGGACCACTTTCTTACACCATACACAAAATAAACTCAAAGACCTAAAGGTGAGACCTGAAACCATAAAACTTCTAAAAGAAAACAGAGGCAGTAAACTCTTGGGCATCAAGCTTAGCAGTATTTTTTGGTCTGTCTCCTGAGGCAAGGGCAACAAAAGCAGAATGAAACAACTGGGACTACATCGAACTAAAAAGCTTTTGCACAGCAAAAGAGACCATCAGCAAAACGAAAAGGCGACCTACTGAATGGGAGATATTTGCAAATGATAAATCTGATATGGGGTTAACATCCAAAATATATAAAGAGCTTATACAACTCAGCACCAAGAAAACAATCGGATTAAAAAATGAGCAGAGGACTTCAAAAGACATTTTTTTCAAAGAAGACATCCAGATGTCCAACAGACACTTAAAAAGATGCTCAACATCACTGATCATCAGGGGAAAGCAAATCAAACCCACGATGGGATATCACCTCACACCTGTCAGAAGGACTAGTATCAAAAAGACAAGAACCAACAAGCGTTGGAGGGGCTGTGGAGAGAAGGGAACCCTCGTGCACTCTGGGTGGGAGTGTAAACTGGCACTGCCACTCTGGAAATCAGTACGGAGGTTCTTCAAAAAAGTAAAAATAGAAATAGCATATGATCCAGTAATTCCACTTTTGGGTATTTACCTGGAGAAAATGAAAACACTAATTTGAAAAGATATATGCATCGCAGGGCACCTGGGTAGCTCAGTCAGTTAAGCGTCTGCCTTCGGCTCAGGTCATGATCCGGGGGTCCCGGGATTGAGCCCGGCATCGGGCTCCCTGCTCAGCCGGGAGTCTGCTTCTCCCTCTGCCCCCCACCCCCCATTCGTGCGTGCTCTCTCTCTCTCAAATAAATTAAAAAAAAAAAAAAAAAGAAAAGATATATGCATCCCCCTATGCTTATTGCAACTTTATTTACAGTAGCCAAATATGGAAGCAACCTAAGTGTCCATCCATATGGATAAAGATGTGGTACACACACATGTAGAATATTACTCAGCCATAAAAAAGAATGACATCTTGGCCTTTGCGACAACATGGATGGACGTGGAGGTGTTATGCTAAGTGAAATAAGTCAGAGAAAGACAAACACCATATGATTTCAATTACATGTGGAATCTAAAAAACAAAAGAAAAAATAAAACAGAAACAGACTCATAAACACAGAGAACAAACTGGTGGTTGCCAGAGGGGAGGGGGGTGGGGGGGATGGGTGAAATAGGGAATGGGGATGAAGAAGGAAAAAAACAAGTACAAAAAGCAAAGCCCTCTGTTGACACCATGCACCCTGGCAGACCCCACCTTCTCTTTGCTTCTCTTAACCACAAATGCCTACATGCCTATCTATTTGTGTGGACTCAAGTTTTCTCTCTGGAGCGAACTCCATCAGGCTTTTAACCCACTGTCCACTAGACATTTCTCACCATGGTCATCCCTGCCTGCTCCCCAATTCCACAGTCCGCCCCCCGATACTAGCAGGGCACAGCCAACCTTGGGACATTACCTGGACTCCTCTTTCCCATCCCAGAACACCACCATGTACTCCTGGCCTTGGGAGGAGAAGAAGGTGGTCTGCTTCCCGCAGGGTAGCTGGTACATGAATGTTGCAAAGGTCGGGTCCTTCATCTGGCTCACCACCGACAGGGCCAGCGGTCGCTGAGGGAAAGAGGCCACCAGAGCTGTGAGCAAGAGTCATTAACGACCAGACGGATGCCTATCCTGCCCGTGAAACCAATGGTCTTGAACAAGGGAGGAAGGACTAGGAACTGCTCAAAGCAAGAGGCCAAGACAACTGCAGGGGCCAGAGTGTCTGGCAGCCTGGGTCATCACTCTCCTTAGCAACCTGAACTTAGGTTGTCAGGTTAGCTTAAACTCTGATGTTCCAACCCCCGTGCCCACGGATGTACAACCTTACGGGGAATTTTTCTCAGACCTTATTTTACTCCCAGTTCATTAAATCCGCACCCTCTAATTTGATAAATGCCTTTTAACCTTGAAACCACTGGCCTCTTCCCCCCAAACAGCTAAGCTTTAAAATGATATCATGATTCCTGCTCTCACAAGCAAACCTGCTCCCCATTACTCTAGACAGAGATGCGTACATTCTCTCTGCTCTCGCGTGGGGACTCTACTGCTATAAAGGGGTTGGGATGCTATGCTTGCCTGATGGTGTGACACAGAGGCTGGGGAGGAAAGGAGAGCTCATTTTTCCCGAGAGTAACACGCATGCAAAGAAAATAAGCTGGATGTATGAGGAGCAATATCTATCTCTCTCTTTCTAGAAGAGGTGAGCAGAGAAGGGTTGCCCCCTTCGTTCTAGACCCTTAGCGAGGATGGGCAAGTAGACATACACATGTACTCTGGAGATCCAGAGCCTCCACCACAGGGGCAGGAGGTGCCAGGCCCCCAGGCCCCGGGCCCTCAGGTACCTTCTCAGGCTTCGTGTCCCAGCACTCCATCATGAGGGCCTGGAGCCGATGGAACTGCACCTCCTCTGGCTGTCCCAGGACAGGGCGGATGCCCTTGGACAGCTTCTTGGCAATCTGAAGCTGGTGGTGGCCCAGTGCTGGCCGCTGTCCCGACAGCAACTCATAGAGCACCATTCCATAGGAGAACATGTCTACCTGGGCAAAGAGGCAAGCCAAGTCAGGTCCCCTGCCTGGGCCCAGCAGCTTTCATAAGCTGGCCTTGTGATGGAGGGAGCAGAAGACACAATCGGACCAGGGATCCTGCCCAAAGGGAGACGGTCATCAATCCATCCATGAATGCATCCATCACTCCCCACCTGTCCAGACATCCAACCAACCATCTGACCATCCATTATTCTGCCTCTTTAGCCTTCCACCTTCCAGTCCTTCCCTCCTCCCTCCCTTCCCCCTTCCCCCCCTACTTTTCTTCATCTATCATCCATCTATCCATCCATGCACCCATTTGCCTACCCTTTTGCATATTTATCCATCTATACTCCCGTCCACCCATTCATCCAGCCATCCGATGATCTGTTCTTCTGTCCATATGCCTATCCATCCTCCCATACTTCCTTCTTTCCATCCATGCATCCAGCCAGCCAGCCACCCATCCATCTAATAAACACACACTGAGACCTTGCTAGCCATCAGGCACTGGGTAAGGTCTCCAAGGATGCCATGCTCCTTATCCTTGAGACTCAAGAAAAGGCAGGAGAACATGGACCCTCAGCTAAATGAGCTTGGCACTAGAAGGGCAGTATATGCAAATCATAAAGGGGGAATGTCTCCTAAATCACAGCATGTTGACTCCTCTAATTTTAATGTCATCAAAGGGCCCAAAAAGGAGAAGTTAGTTTCGGCCTCCATGAGGGCCGAGAGGTAACGTTTTAGCAGGAGAATGGCCGACATAGGCCTGAGAGCTTTCAATGTGAAGGTTCCTGTTATAATCTTAGTTTCGAGGTGCCTGGTCTGTATCACCTGCTACTTAAGAAGCTCTTATTTTTATTACTCTGATTTGCCTTTTCTATTTTGGTTAATAGCCGCAGGTGACGAGTTAACCCACACATGCTAAGGTCATTCTTTTTCTTAGAGGGATGGAGTAGGGGCAGCGGGAGAGGGAGAAAGAGAATCCTAACTCAATGGAGCTCAGTCTCGTGACCCTGAGATCATGACCTGAGCCGCAACCAAGAGTCAGATGGTTAACCGACTGAGCCACCCAGGCACCCCCACTAGGGTCATTCTCTTTCCTTTTTTATTTGAAGGTGGTCAAAAGGTACAAACTTCCAGTTATAAAATATCATGGGGACGTAACGTACAGCATGGGGACTACAGGCTGTTTAGGTCATTCTTGAAGCAATTAGGCAATGACTCATCTGCAAACCACCAAATAATGAAAAATTATAGACCAGGGGAGTTTCAGGGCTGGGTGACTGGTGAACCAGGGCTAACACTAGCTGGAAGCTGGTTCCAGCTTGTCTGCCTGCCTGTATCTACTAAACAGCTTTCAGGGAAGAAGGTAAACATTCAGCTAACATCTTGGCCGAGGCTGGCCATGCAGCTGCTCGGGGAGTCCATGCTTGTCCTGTTAGAATTCACTCTCTTGGGCGCCTGGGTGGCTCAGTTGGTTAAGCGACTGCCTTCAGCTCAGGTCATGATCCCAGAGTCCTGGGATCGAGTCCCGCATCGGGCTCCCTGCTCTGCGGGGAGCCTGCTTCTCCCTCTCCCACTCCCCCTGCTTGTGTTCCCTCTCTCGCTGTGTCTCTCTCTGTCAAATAAATAAAATCTTTAAAAAAAAAAAAAAAAAAGAATTCACTCTCTTTTCCTGGCTTTGGCCATGCTGTCTCGGCCATCTTTGCCACTGGGGACAGCACCTACGGGCCAGGAGGCTTTGCCATCCTTATTCTGACTGCTCCGCATGAGCCCGCAGGAGGCTGGTCCACTGTCCCCATTTTATATGTCTAAATGGCAGAGATGGGAGCCAAATGCAGACCTATTTCTGTCCTGGACTCATTGTCCGCTGTGTATCACCTTGACTTTGCCTCTGAATCAAGGTTAGAGACTTCAGAGGTCGGAGACTTCACTGTTCCTGAAGCTAAGGAGAAGTTAACCTTGACATTCGTAGGTGGGCACAGACCCCTGTGCATTTCTGGTTCAAGCCAGAGCCCCCCTGGTCGAGCATGGGAGAGGGAGAGGGAGAGGAGAGTGTCCGGGGAAACAGAGCTCAGAAGCTGCAGGTGCCATGGGGCTGACAGTGGGCCGGGCTGTGGGTACCTTCTCGTCATACACGATGCGAGGCCTGATCTCCGGGGCCTGGTAGCCGGGGGTGCCCTCCACGCCGAGGGCACCCTCATGAAATGACTGCCGTGAAATCCCGTAGTCCGACAGCTTGATGTTGATGTGCTCCTTGACGTCAAGAGACCAGACGAGAATGTTGTCCGACTTCAGGTCACAGAAGATGATGTTTTTCTTGTGCAGGTAGGCCAGGCCGGAGGCAATCTGGTAGGCTATTTTTTGGGTGAGCATGTGTCCCAGGGGCATAAAGGAAGAATCTTTGCAAAGAAGAAAAAAATACCAAACTACCATTACAACAGCGGTCTTTTCTCACCTTCTCTCTCCCCAGATACTTTATATTCTACAGACACTTCTCATCATTCCCCATGCTGAATGCCAGTGGAGATAGAGAATGACCTTCTGAAATAAAACCGTATTTAGGAGAGAGATGCTTATTGTTATAGCTTCATTCATGGTATTTCATGCCTGGAATTGTTGGTGTTTTTACTAAAAGGGCAAGGATTCAAAATTCATCGCAGGCCAAGTTTGCTCTACTGTCAAGCGGTGGGTTGCGGGGATAAGAGCTTCATTAAAAAAAAAAGTTCTCTTCCGTTGAGGGAGAAACGATTTGAGTTTAATGCGTTTCTTCTGCCTGAGTCAAGAGCCTGCTACCCCTCTCCTTCTGTCAGCTCTTTGGAAGTTAGTTCCCTATTCATTTCCTGAGGAAAATTATTTTAAAATTTCATTAAAAAATAAGATAGGGTGCCTGGGTGGCTCAGTTGGTTAAGCGACTGCCTTCGGCTCAGGTCATGATCCTGGAGTCCCGGGATCGAGTCCCGCATTGGGCTCCCTGCTCATCAGGGAGTCTGCCTCTCTCTGACCCTCCCCCCTCTCATGTGCTCTCTCTCTCTCTCTCTGTCATTCTCTCTCTCAAATAAATAAATAAATAAATAAAATCTTTAAAAAAAATAAAAATAAAAAAAAAATAAAAAATAAGATAAAACCGACCCCAGGGTCTCAGAGTTTGAACGATGGTGGACACGCGTTGTGCGTTCCGGGGAAAGGAGAGCTTTACGTGGCTGGTGGGCTTGGGGGCACGAGGCTACTGCTCAGGCCCCCTTGGGCTGCCTCATTTGAGACCCTCAACTGCCCCCCTCAGTGGGACTATCACCATCCTCCTTTTACAGGCCAGTAAACGAGGTACTGATTTACGGGATTATGGCAGAGAACCAGGACTTGGAAGGTGGTCCCGTCTGACTCTAAACCATAAGCTCTTCCAGCCTTGCCAACACCACCGTTCAGGGTGTAGACCTGGTGAAGTGCCTTTCTTCGCCCATAGGGAGTTGGCCAGGGGAGCCGTGGGGCAGGTGGGCTCTGCCCCAGTCGGCCAGGCCAGGCAGGAGGAGGGAAGCCCCAGGGATCCCGCTTCCCTGGGGCCTCTGCCGCCGGCCATGGGCTCCCTGGCCTCCCGGGGCTGTATCTGGCTGGGCTGGGCCCCGGGCAATCCCTTTGGAATGTTCTCGGCGCGACTGGTACCTTTGGAATTCTCAGACAGCACAGTGTTGAGGCTGCCCAGAGGGGCGAGCTCCAGGGCGAAGCAGAGAGGGTGGATGCTGATGCCTATGAGCGACACGATGCAGGGGTGCTGCAGGGCGTGCAGCATGCTGGCCTCCTGCCGGAACTCCGAGAAGTTCTTCATGGCGTCCGTGGCCCGCAGGTGCCTCAGCATGGTGTCTGCAGGGAGAGCATGGCCATCAGTGCTGCCCAGGGACCCTCTCTAGGGCCACTCGGGTGGGGGTCCTGCCACACGCAGAGCTGCCCCACGGCGACTCGAGGGGCTGCGGGGGAGCCGCATTTAAGCCTATTCCAGTTCTGCATCCCTGAGTGCCACCCAGAGCCTGGCTCAAGCGGCAGGACTGGAAGGTGACCAGGCCCCGGCTGCCACAGGGATGCTGAGGGCATGCTCGCCCGACTCCCCGCCAGTAGCCAAGAGAGAACCAGCACTCTCTCCTCAGCCAGAGAGAAACCTGGGGCCACCACGGGCCTGTGACACATCATCTCAGGTCAGAGGAGCAAGGTCTATTGGCAGGAGGGGGCAATTTCCAGTCTGCGCTGTAACCCCTGCAAGGTGGCGGCCCAAGGCCCCCACCCCCTCGCAAAGAGCCTCTCCTGCCAAGTCAGTGGGGGCGGGACACCACCCACCGGTCTGTGGCTGGCCCTGAGGTCACCAAGCGGGGTCCACCAGGCCCTGCTTGTCCTCTTGCATCCCAATCTATTCCTCCCCTACGTTCAGGTCTTCAAATCAGGGATTTGTGGACACGGAGGTTTAAACAGCATGAAAAAAAAAACCCTTGGCAGTTAAAATGCATCAGTTGTGCCAGATCTGTGTGTAGGCCAGCCAAATTTGTTTTTTGAGTATAAAACTTGTTTTTCACATTGGCTCTTCAACCCATTATGCATTTATTTTTTGACTATGGCGTAAAGTCTGACCCAAGGGTCTGCCTCAATTAGCGACCGGTCCGCCTCTCCGCTCTAAGTCACGATGTCACCCCCGCTATGTACCAGCTTCCCCCCCACATGCACGGCTGTGTCTGCGCCCCGGCGGGCCTGGCCGAGCCCCAGAGCACACTGCCTTCATGTCTGCAGGGGTGTAAGTCATGACATCTGCTGGGCAGGCCTCTTGCCTTTGCCTCCCTCTGTAGGACTGTCCCAGCTGTTCTTGGGATGTTGTCACTTTATACGCATTTAGAATCAGTGAGTGAGATCTGTCTCTCTCTCTCTCACACACAGGCACGCACATCCTCGCTAGGATTTAAATGAGAACTCAACTGAACGGTATCTATTCACTATCCCTCCACACCTTACAGTTTAATTGCTGCATTCTAGCAACGGGTCTTTGCCATACACGAGAACGCTGCTGAATTCTGAGGCTGAGCTCACGTCTGGCACCTCCGTGAAACTTTTACTGGCTCTCATATTTGTCAGTAGATTCTCTCGGATTTTTCTGTGCAGGAAGTCATTCTCTTCGTATAGTAACAATTTGTCTCTTCCTTTCTGATCTGCTTTCTCTACCTCGCTCTATGATTCTGATTTTTCTACCAAGAGTGTAAACGACCTTAATGATCATAAGGATGAACATGCTAAGCCAGGGGGTAGTGAGAAGTGTGATATTCAGCCGGCTGGGAGTGAGGGGGCCGCCCAGTACCCGCACTGGCTGGCTGTGGAGCCTTGATGGGTTGTTCTAGGTAGGTAGCAGCTCTGAGCTGTGCTTGGTGTGCAAGAGGGTGTCTCCTTCCTCCTCCGTGTGGGTGGCAGAGAAGGAGGGCGCATGCTGGCTTCCCCATCCGTTCACCTGGACTGCCACCTTCCTTCCTTCAGTGGCGATGGCTGAGAGGGGTCCTACGGGGTAAGGGGTCCACCTGACGTCTGAGTGTGTACCCACCATGTGCCAGGCCTGTGACGGCCACGAAGCAGATGGAAATTGTAGGGATGGCCCGTGCTCTTGGGGGCTCACATCTAGACAAGAAAATAATCTCCCCAAACAATTTCCAAGCTTTGCTCAGCCTGACGTTTAGGCCTATCCCACATCCTGCCAGGAACAAGGCAGGTCGGCTGCCCAGGGCCCTCCGCTAGCCTCGTCCCCCCTCCTCTCCTCTTCCAGTCTCCCCAAGTCTTCCGTGGGAGCACGTGTCTGAAAAGAAACAACACGGGGCCCTGTTTACCCGCTGGGGCGTTGGCCAAGTTCTTGAATTTCTTGATCTGGAACCGTTTCACCGCCACAGGCTGGCCTTGGTACCGGGCCCGGTAGATGATGGTGCCGCTTCCGCCCTGGCCCAGGACGCTGCTCTCATCCTCGCTGTGCTCCAGCTTGCTGTTTTCCAGGAAGAGCCTGCCAGAAACACAGCACACGGGTCAGACCTCCCTAACCGGTCCCTTACCGCTCCCCGGAGAGGCTGGCGGTGGGTGGATGTGAGGACACCCTTGGTCATTTCTTCCACTGCAGGGAGTCATAGTTCAAAGCCACCCATGGGGTCAGACAGATCCAGGATAACCCATGGCTGTACGCAGGTTATGTGGCCTCAACAAGCCTGGGTTTCCTCCGTAAAGTGGGCTCATAATGCAAACTGCCTCGTAGGCATGCATGGTGGCTAGCACCGGGGGAAGCCAGGCCAAGTGGCCCTCATAGACAGAAAATTCCTTTGGATGTTTTCTTCCCAAAGATTCTGTGCTTTGAGAGCTAGCATCCATCAGACAAGCTGCATTTATTTACTGCTAGGTTGGTTGTTTCCTTATTTCTTTTTATTACGCGAGGAATGATGTAAGCGGCCGCGGAGGCCTTCTGACCGGCATGAGCCATGTGTGCAGTCGATGGCTAGGATTCCACCCAAGGGCAGGGAGTTTAGACCTCCCTGGTCTGTGTGTTCTAATCCTAGGTAAAGGGGAGATTTCTTTTGGGCTTTTGGAAAGACCATAAGTCACTCCTGGGAAGGAGGGAGCGGGAAGGGGATGATAGGAGGCAGGGAGGGAGGGGCGGGCAGCCCAGAGGCCCTCCCACTTCAGGACCTCCCCCTGCTCTGCTGAGTCTCTCTGGGTCCCTCACCAGCTGCCTATGAGGTGCCTCCACTGGAGCCATCCTGGCCCCATAGGCTGACCCCACCAGGCAGTTATTTTCCATGCCTTCCAGGAACAGATTCTGCAGCTGCTCAGCCTTTGCCCAGCTCCACGTCATGCTTTGCACTCCCCTGGAGCCCTTGGTGGTGCTGCAGAGGAGCCGGGCTCTTCTCCAAGTGCCCTCCCCTCAAACCACACTTGGGCAGTGTGGGCCCTTGGGAGCCTCCCCAGTGGGCACGGGGAGCAGCAGGAATGCTGGGGATCCCTCAGGCCATTCTGTTAGGACTCCCGTAAACTCGGGGCCACAGGACAGGGCTCCCTGGATACTTGGTAACTCCCCCAACCCTGACCCACCGAAACTCCTGGAGCGTAATGCTTTAGGGCCCCAGCTGGGCCCCAGCTCAAGTTTCCAGGGACCCTCTGCTGGGCTGGGAATCCTGTCCACATTGTCAGGCTTTTCAACTACCGGCCAAGTACCTTCAGTGAAGAACCATGCTATGGCCTGCCATTCGATCCAAACCAATCTGACTTTCCCGATTTCATACAGGAGATGCCACAGCCCAGATTTAGTCGGGGCATAAAACCCAACAAGGTTCAGCAAATAAATGAAAATCCTAACATTTGACGATGCCTCATTGGGCCCCCCTCTCCCAAAAATCTGATTCATGCATCTACACAACTCGGCACGTGGTCTCCGAGAAACGATAGCCCTCACGTTAGAGTTCTAGGAATAAAGGGAGCTCATTTTGCAGAAGAGCGGTGTTTAATTATCATTTTGACCAGCGAGGTAACTGGGGTGACTAGAAAGGGCTCTGGGGGGACACCATCCAATGTAGGAAGCAATTTCTTAATTTGATAGACCGACCCCAATCCTGCAATATCTCAGAGGACTCCACATGGATTCTTTGGGATGGGGGGCAATTTGGAAAAATGAGAATATAAATACTCTTACTACTGCCCCCCAAAAGTTTACTTTTCTTTAAAGAAGCCAGAGATAGCAATCCTTTGACTAAGACAACAACAGGACTTCATAACTCCAAAACAGTTGGTAACTGCCAATGTCAAATTATCTCCGGGGACACTGAGTCATAGCTTCTGGTTTCCATGACTATAGAACCGTCCATCTTTTCCCCAGCACTCGGATTTTGTGACCATTTCCTGTTGGGTGGGACCACAAAGCATTCTCTATTTCTCCAGCATTCTCTCCCCAGTCATTATCTGAGGTTAGAGGTTGACTCACTGCAAGAACAGATGTAGGGGATCCAAATGCCCACCCTGAGGGCAGCAGGTAGGAATCAGCATTTGCCAAGAGAGGAAAATGAGGCTGTAGGCCTGGGAGCGCCCCCTTCTCGAACACGAGGAGAATCCGCCTTCTCGTCCTTGAGCCGGCAGGAAAGCAGGAATCAGAGGAGGGGCACGGTGGCCTACCTGGCTGGGAAGTCGGTCATGAACAGCTCGGGAACCAGCTCCTGGAGAGGCACGGGGAGGTCAGGGTGTCTGGGGCAGAAAATGAAGTCCTGCTCAATGGCTGTGAGCACGCAGTCTTCCATGTCAAAGTACTGCACGTCCTCTGCTTTCTCATTCGGGTCCGTGTGCTGGGCCCAGGAGGTCTCACACACGGGGCAGGGAACATACTGCTCCATGAGCGGGGTCCCGTCGCTCTCTGTGGCCGTCAGGGCTAAATGGGGACAGAGCAGGAGATAGTTTACATGAAGGCGGCCGCAGGTGGGTCCCTGAGCAGCACCCAGGCGGGGTGGGCTTTTCATAGGAGGGGGTCTGGGTGCTCCTGCCTGGACCCTAGGGAGTGGCTGAACCATGACTGTATCCTTGGGTTCTTTTTTTGGAGAGCAAGATCCTGAAAGCCCAGCACCGGGAAAGGTCAGGGATGCACTGGACAGCCGGTGGGTGGTCTAGACCCTCGGCGGGCTGGCTGAGGAGGGGCTGAGAGGTTGGGGATCCCTCCTGCACAGCTGGGCCCCGGCAGGATGCTGCAGGCTGCGTCTGAGCTATGCCATGCTCCAGAAACTGAACCACAACCAATAAGGAGCTAAGCTTAAAATTAGAAACATAAGGCTTGCAATTACTATGATCCCTCCTAGAAGAGCAAGGCAGGGGGGAGAAATGAGTACAAATTATAAGATAGACAGAACCTAGTCATTTTACCTGTGTTCCCCGGGGCAAAAGCACACAGCTTTTCCACACACTCTGAAAGGAGGTGCAAAGAAGTAGCCTCCAAGGCGCCTCAGGGTGAGCTGATGGCCTGCCTTGTGCAGGGTAGGAGGGGTCTCCTGGAACCTTCTGGGCGCATCTGCTATCTGCAGGCCCGTGTGTCACACATCTTGCCAGTTGCCATCCTGAGCAGCCCTGTCTCAGGTGATGATCGAATGCCCCCCCCCCCCCCACCAAGCTGTCAAATCTCCCCAGCACCTGCTATGGGGCTCACTGGTTGGCGGGGCATCACAAAAGCCCAGGGAGGCTCATATGGGTCTAGAGGCTTCCTTGGATGACCAAACATACCCAAACTGCCACAAGTCACACACCAAACTGCCTTCTCTTGGGCCCCTTTCTTTCTTTCATTTTTAAAAAAAGATTTACTTATA
This sequence comes from Mirounga leonina, assembly GCF_011800145.1. NCBI lineage: Eukaryota > Metazoa > Chordata > Mammalia > Carnivora > Phocidae > Mirounga > Mirounga leonina. The sequence goes on from NW_023270464.1 coordinate 9,594,243, forward strand.
TATCTGAGAGAGAGAGAGAGAGAGAATCCCAAACAGACTTCCTGCTGAGCACGGAGCCTGACACACAGGGCTCTATCCCAGAACCCCGAGATCATGACCTAAGCAGAAACCAAGAGTAGGATGCTTAACTGACTGAGCCACCCAAGTGTCCCTGTTGGCCCCTTTCTAAGCGTTTTTCCTTATAGGTCAGCTTTCCCATCAGCCCTGGAAGGCCCCCAGGCCCCGGTGTCCAGACCATGCATCCGGAGCACGGCCTGCCATGCTCCTTAAGCATCTCCTCTGACGCTGTCCTGGGACACAGTGATGTGGCAGGAGAGACGCCAGCTCAGGGAGGTGAGGGCGCTGGCCAAGCAGGTCTTGGAGTCCAAACCCATTCTCTGCTCTCTCAGCCGCCAGCCTTCAGAGGCTGAGGGCTCATGGGGAAGAGGCTGCCTGGTCTGCCCCTCACAGCCTCCTCCCTGCAGAACACCCCACGGGTTTGTTCCCACTCTGGTAGCAAAACAGAGGGCCTCAAAAGCTTCACTCCAAAAAGTGTTTTTTTGGGCGGACTGTCAATGAAGAAGCTGATCAAAGGGCCATGTGGGTGGTTGGTCACCTCTGGGATTTGGGGGTGGGGGCAGGCAGGAAAGGAAAATGGGGGTCCTCGACAGGTGTGGCTCCCTTGCCTTCCCACCCCGCCCATGGAGTCCCCTCAGATTTCAGCACTGTCCTCACTGTGTAAATAAGACCCGTGAGAAGCTCACACTGAGGGTCTTCCTGGACCACGTGGGGCACCCAGGGCTTGTCTGTCTTCCCACACACTGTGGGCAGCCCCGAGGCTAAGGCCTGCACACATCCTGTGGGGTCTGGGCCCGTGTCTTCCCCGTAGCGCCCAAACCCAGGTCACAGCCGGATGCCCCCAGGGATCGGGATTCTGCCAAAGGGCCAGTAGGACCTCTCTGGTTTCTGTGCGCTGAATCCCAGTGAGACTTCTGCTCCCAAAATAATGAGCCCCGCCCTGATTCGTAAAGAAATGTTAACATGACCAAAGACTTGGTTCAAGAACGTTCTCTTACCGGGAAACCACTGATCAATCAGGGAGTTGACATGGTCTGTGATAAAAGCCATGGCAGAGAAGTCCCTCATTTCTGACTGGCAAATGATTTTTATTCCTCCACTTTTTTTCTTTTTCCAGTTCACATCTGAAGATTCCACACTGCAACGAAGAGCCCACTGTGATCCGGCCTTGGAGGGCCCCGGAATGATCTCCTTGCCTCCAGGCTGAGACCCAAGCCCCAGGGACCACCCCACCCCCACCCTTACCCCAGGACCCTGTGCCCAGGCAGGACAGTGAGGGGGACCCCTGTGTTTGTGTACTTGTGTGTGTGACCCTGCCTTGTCCTCCCACCACTTCCCAGCCCTGTGATGTGGACATCACGGGGACTTTGCAGTAAGGGATGCTCAGGCAGGGATCGACACCTAGGTGTGACCTCAGGGAAGGTTCTTGCCTTCTCTGAACTACAAGATTCTCGTTTGCCAGGTGGCAGCTGTGAGCTTTAAGTGGGTACATCTATATGAAAGTACCAGGCACCAAGAACCGCTCAAGTCAGGCCCTCAAAAGAAGATCCTTTCTCCTTCTCCTTCTCTTCTCATGGAGCTGAAGAATATTTTGAAAAATCCAATGTAAATACGAAATAATCTTTTGTGTTTATTAAAGCCGATTAGAAGTCACTTATTAAACCTCTTGAGCTGTCTTTCTCTTTCTCAAAAAAGGAAAGAAACCAGGAAAAGGGAGCTAAGTTATGGATCTTGTTATGTCACGTGGAGGATCCATGGTGTCACCTGGGCCATCGTCATTTAGGACACGGGACAGGGCCAGATGGCAGCAAGGCCCCTGTAGGTGTCACCTAAGTGACCACGGAGGTGCCAGAGGCTTTCACCCGGAGCTCAGTGGCCGCCCACTTCCCTCAAGTCCTGGGCTGTGGTCACCATACCCTCCCTCATCTCTCCTGTCCTGCCAGGGGAGAGGAGGAGCGGGGAGGAGATGAGGGAGCTCTGGACATTTGCAGGGGAGGGTCTCCTATTTCTAGCAGGCTGCCGTGATAAGCCACTCTTGGGAGAACTCTGGACCCCAAGTGGACGGTCTTCCGGAGGAGGCCGCCACGCGGGCTGTTCCCACGGCACCATGGTGACCCCGTCAGGTGCATTCCCGAGTATTCCTACCTGAGGTAGCCCCCATCAAAAGTGACCAGGAGCCCTTCCTGCCAGTAGATGGTCTGATTTCTTTTCACTCTGAATGTACTGCAGCGATTTCTCTGGCTTCCTGTAAAACTATAAATGGTGACTTTCCTGTGTCTGCTTTTAGTATTCTTCCTGTTTTCAAAAAGCTGAAAGACAGAGAAAAGACCCTGCTTAAGTATTCTCGCCTCCTCGCTGGCCCCGGGGCAGAGCTATGAAGAGGCTGGCCTGGCCCCGTCGTGATAAATGACCCCTGTCTTTCCCACCCCCTTCCCCCGCACCACGCATCCTGCTGCCAAATTAAACACTGCATCATCTGGAAGGGTCCCCACGACACCCTGGGAGCACATTTTTCCCAAAGGATTGATACTAGGCTCTTCTTTTTCAAACCTTTTCCCTCCCTGATTTGACAAGCAAAAATTCATGTTAGAAAATGTAGAAATTACGGAAAAATGTACAAAAAAACCCCGAAACAACTTAACACTAAGCAGAGAGACTTTGGTAACTTTTATTCCAGGATTTTTTTTTTTTTTCTGTCTATGTATACATTTGGAAAACAGCTGAAGCCATATTTTCTATTTCTAATTATCTAAATTTCTCATTTTGGATGCTTTTAAAAACTTCACTGTTCTTATGCCATTCAAAACTCATATAAAAGCCATTTTTCTAAAGCTCAGTATTTTGTGAAATACAGTGACTTCCCAATCAGATCATTCATTTCTTTGAATATTTAGGTTGTTCCAATCGTTCGCTCCCTCAAATGGGCCAATGAACCATGAAAAGTCACAAAGTGTTCTCTGATTTCGAATGATTTCCTTTGCTCACGTTTTTAGCAGTAGGAGTATTGCGTCAAAGGGTCCGAACTTTTTTAGGATCTGGATATGGACCGAGGAACCGCTTTTGAAACAGTTAGACCATATATGCACTGACCACAGTATGTGAACACGTGAAGCTCCTGGGGCCGGCAATGTGGCTTTAGTCTGCTGATTTGAGAGGTGCAAAGTGGGCAGCATCTCATCTGTTGCTTGAATTTGTATGCGTTTGATTACTCCTGAAACTGAACTCCCTCTCCTCATCTGAATTTCAATGGGACTTTCCCTCTCATTCGGAGGGAGGGATGCTGCCTGGAAGGGCGCCTGCCTCCACGCCCGCTGGGCCCCCCACCCCCCACACGGAGCCCACTTGGGAGCTCAGGCCTCACACGATGACAACCCTGTGTTCTGTGACCTCCCACTTAGAACTCGGCAGGAGGACAGTTCAGAGGGAGGGCAGAGTGACCGAATCAGAACTGTAGACCGGCCAGCTCCTGTACCCACTCTTCCCATCATCAGTGGGCCCCCCAAGCCTTGCAAACAAGTCCCCGCACCCCAGCATGGGCCACAGCAGTTAGATTTTCAGACTCTCATTTTTGTTTTGTTTTTTTTAAACATTTCAGTAAAATGGGAAGATCAAAGAATATCTTTATCTAGCCACGGGGTTGTTAATTCCATAAGGGCCTTTTCATTAGAATGTGGCAAAAATAAACCCATGCTGAATTTAACATCAATTATTCAACAGTCCAAGTTTACGCCAGGGGTGCTCATATTGTAGAGTGGGTCAGAATCCCCCGGAAGGTTTGTGAAAAACAGAGCGCGGGGCTCCATCCTGGAGTTTCTGACAATAGTGGGTGTGGGGTGGGCCCACGGATTTGCATTTCTAACAAGTTCCCAGGTAAGGCTGCTTCTGCTGGTCCAGGAATCCCACTTTGAGAAACACCACTCTAGCCAAATACTATTTTCATGTTACTGTTTTGCATGAAATTAACATTGACAGCCAGGACTCCTTTCAACCCCCCAGGTGAACCCACAGAAAGGAACTCCTGGGGTCAGGTCTTCATTGCTTCCAGACCAAGTTAAGGATCTACACCTGTGGTTCTCGAGCTTGACTGGACGGTGAAATCACCTGGCAAGCTCTAAAAACTCCCAACGCCTGGGTGCCGCCCCCAGAAATCCTAATTCAGGTAGCCTGGGCTCTGCCCATGTCTGTTAGAAGCTCCCCAGGGGAGTCTGGTGCACCGCCCGAGTGGCAAAACCACGGTTCTAAAGCCACGGTTCTCCATGTGTGGTCTCTAAACACGTGGCATCACCGGGGACAGTGGTTAGATACGAAAAATGCTGGGTCCCAGTCCAAACCCACTGCATCGGAACCTCTGAGGGGGCCCAGCCATTTCTGTTCTAACAAGCCTTCCAGGGGATTTTTGGTGTGGATTGCTTTACAACCACGGCTCCTAAAACGCGTATTCGGAACCAGCTAGGTGCTGGTCTGGTATTCACAGGATGGCGCAAAGGGGCCTGCCGGCCGACAGAAGAGAAGGCAGCTATGCTCATGCCGGCCTCCGGGGCCTAAGGCAGCAGCTTTGCTGCAGGAAAAGGGGTTTCGGTCAAGATCTTCCAGCAAAGGGCCTCTCCTCGTGAGGGCACGACTCCAGGTGCCCTGAGCGCGCACCGCCCCCCCACACCCAAGCAGAAACTGCAGCTACCTGCAGGTCCATCTCCGCCAGGCTGATCAGCATCCGTGCTATAAACCTTTGCCAGAAGCCGACAGGAACAAAACTCATCTTAAACACTCTCTGAATGGTGTTGGCCTTGGGGTGCCGCATTCCGTGAGTGTCCAGGCCGGGTTTGGATGGAAGGAGGTGTGGCAGAAGGTAGCTGGAACACAACAATGGGGACAGGTAAACAGTGCCGCCTGGCCTGGGCCCGCTGCCCCCGGTGCCTTCCCCCTCCTCCGCAGGGCCTTTGGAATTCTACTTTTATGTATTTATTTATTTCTTTAAAGATTTTATTTATTTGACAGAGTGAGAGAGCGGGATCACAAGTAGGCAGCGTGGCAGGCAGAGGGAGAAGGAGAAGCAGACTCCCTACTGAGCAGGGAGCCCGATGCCGGACTTGATCCCTGGACCCTGAGCTGAAGGCAGACATTTAACTGACCGAACCACCCAGGCGCCCCTGGAATTCTACTTTTAGAAAGACAGAGTAGTTTCTGGGTTTGAGAATAAATGCTCCAAGAGGAAACGAAGATGGGGACAGCAAAGATACCTCTCAAGGAAGGCCTCCAGGACAGCGACTAGAATATGCTAAAGGAAGACATGAAAACGTCTGTGGTCATAAACACATCAGACCTAGTAAATCTCGGTTCGCTCTCTGTGATCGGGGCTGTGACCGGGGAATCGCTTAAAAGTAACTGGATGGTGAAGGAAACGCAAATACAGCTGTGGGGTTCCGAACACCAGGAGTCATGTTTCTGGCCTTCGAAGCTATTTATTGTTCTTGGACGGTTGAGACAACCCCATCGCCTTAAAAGTCAGAATGAGGCTGTTTGTGCACGGAGGGATGTTTTATGAGGGCGCTCTTGCTCATCCTAAAAGTGCTGAGTCACCGAGTCAGCTGAGAGCAGCCGAAGCTGAGGAGGCCCCTCCAAGAGTGCGCCTGAAAATCAGCCTCTTCTGTGTGCATGGAGCTGCCGGGCAGGCACAGGGCAGCTCTCCGGTGGGCCCTTTTCTGAACAAAGGCCGTGCCTTCAGCTCCCCTGAGGCTTTTAAAATACATCAGTTTAGCTCCAATAAAATGTCATTAGAACGTTCTGGAAGAGACCCCTGAAAATACCGCAGAAGCGTCCATCCCGGCTCTGTGTCTTCAGCACACGGTGTAACCTTGTGCAGATCCTGCTTCCTGACATGGGAAGAGAAAGGACTCCCAAAGGGTTGGTGGACGGGAGGCTCCGAGGGGGCAGGCCAGTGAAGTTTTAGGTCCTTTTCAGCCACTTCAGATCTGGGGTAAGAGGAACTGCTCAATCACCCCAGCTAGAGGGTCCTCCTTCCACCCCAGGCCTTTACCCAGGGCTGATTTATTCCTTCATGTTCTGCAAAGTCCTTGTTGACTATGTGTTCCGTGTCCCTCCCCGATCTGGAGGCCCTCGTCAGTGCCTTGCAGTGATTTATTCGGCTTCTTCTGCCCACACCACACTCAGCTTGGAGCTTACACTGGCCAGGTCCTGCAGCTTCCCGCTCTCCTTGTAGGTGCTGAGTGAGGGGAGGGAGCGGGCTCTGCGCCCAGGTGCCCCAGCAGGCTGCTCGGTGCACACACAGCAGGTGCTCAATACTGCCAAGGGTAGAGCCCACTCCGAAGCCCCCCAGGGAAAGGAGGAGATTCAAACTGACTGGCAACAGAAGCTCTTCTCAAGACCACTGACACCTGCTAACCTGCTGGAAAGCAATCACTCGTGGCGAAAGGCTGAACCAGGGGGATGACCAGAGAGTCAGCAAGATGGGGATTAAAGAGGTGCATTCTTCCTGGGTCTGCTGAACAAAACCTGGGGTGGGGGGCACCTCGTCTATACCGGGGAGCTGGCTCATGCTACACCACCTTGACTGTCTCAGTGGGGTAGGAGTGCTCAGAGATGCTGAGCAGCTTTGTTAGCCAAATACAAGTTCATGTGCAAGGAGATGGAACTTGCCCAGGGCACAAAGGAACCATTATGCCCGTGCTGAAATGGAAAATGCCCCGACATTCGCGACATCGTATGGAACCAGATGTGAATGACTTTGAGTACTTAACACAAAGGAAGAGTAATAATAATAATGCTGATAACACCTGATATCTTTGGGGCTTTTTTTTTTTTTAAGATTTATTTCAGAGAGAGAGAACAAGTGTGCACGTGTGGGTGCACAAGCAGGGGGATGGGCAGAGGGAGAGGGAGAGAGAGAATCTCAAGCAGACCCTGTGCTGAGCGAGAAGCCCGAAGTGGGGCTTGATCTCAAGACCCTGACATCATGACCTGAGCTGCAATCAAGAGTCAGACGCTTAACCGACTGAGCCATCCAGGTGCCCCATCTTTGGAGCTTTTAAGTGCAAGAGACACTTTTCATACTTTACATGTATTATCTGATTTAATCCTCACAATAATTATAATACTAGTCAGTAACAGTATTGTTCCCATTGTACAGATGAGACAAGAAAGGCAGCTGGGATTCATACTCAGGCATTCTGGCTCTGTGGTCTCACCCGCTGTACTATAAGCCTCCCAGAAGACCCGGCCGTGACCTGGCTGATTTCATGGTTCAACTGGTCATACATGTGTGTATTATAACCGGCTTGTTTTTACTGAGTGCTGGTAACCCCTCATTCCTCTACCCTGTCAATAAAATAACTGGAAAATTGTCCCATTTTGGCAATGCGGTCAACTCAGAGGCTGCCTCACTTTCCATGGACCAAAGTCAAGGATACCCCTAGGTCATGGTATGAGGGATCATGCGGACTTTCAATCCCTCTTTGGGGTTTCTCCTTTTAGGACTCACTCATGGCTCCCAGGGGGCTGGAGTGACAAGAAGCCCTCTCCCATAATTACAAGATCTAGCAGAAATCTGGGTGGTGCCTCTGGCACAGTGGCCCAGGTCTGGATCCCAGTCTATGCACGTGGAGTCTCTGGGCTGGCCATACAGGGTCCGGGCCAGCTTCCCAGAAGTCTCCAGTGGGCATGTCCCAGAGCTCTAGGACTGGGGGCGGGTGGTGACACAGTCTATGGTAGGTGCGTGGAAAAGGTCTGCGGATTTGGGGTCCTGGCTACTGCCTCGTGGGCAACATCAGCATCAGACCCAGGAAGCGGCTGAAACTGGAATTAGGGCACAGAGGTCTTACATGCCCAGCTGCATCGGACCCACGTGCACCCCCTCCCCAACCCCTGCCCCCCCCCCCCCCGCCTCATTCTGAAGCCAGGCCGTGTAATTAGCATGTGCATCCTTGTCACTTACCCCATTTGCATTTACCAAATAACCAAGCCATCCACCCTCTAAAACATGAACCCCACCCCCCCAAGATATTTCTAATGCCCTTCTTGCATGTTTTCCTGCATTTTTTTTTCAGTGACTGCGTTTCTTTGAACCCCCCGAAAAGAGATACCCATGGCACAGGAAGGAGCCGCCAGCCCAGGCAGGCAGGCCATCCCCACGGCCCGGGCCTGGAGCTCTTGCAAGCCACCAGTGACCCTGGTCTCCCCTCCTTCCTCCTGCATGCAGCGTGAGCAGCCCAGCCCGGCCGTGGCCTCACCTGTCGTTGGCCACAGGCAGGGCGATCTCAAACTTGGCCAGGAACTGGAAATACTGCTCCTCCGTCTGCTGCGTGAAGCCCGTCCCCACCAGCAGCATCCTGAGGTCCTCTGCCCGGATCACCCCATTCTTGGCCACTGACCGCGAGCCCTTGATGTTGAAGATCCTCTGCAGACATTCGGACAACCAAATGGGGTCAAGGAAGTAGAGGTTCCTCAGGCCGTGGCTGGTGTCCGGGAAGTGCAGCAGGGTACCGGTTTCTATGAGGAAGCTGATGGCTGCCCAGGGAAGGGGAGGACGAAGCAGCATCAGACAAAGGGTGACAGGGACTCTGGGGTGACCTAGTCCCATGTTCTTCTTAGGAAGCAAGCAATGCTCCCAGCACCCAGGGCCCTTTTGACGGCTCTGCTGCCCAGTCCCGGGTTCCCTAGCAGCACCCTGTAACTCTTGCCAATGCGCTGACCTGACGGCCAGCCAGGGGGCTCCAGTCCGCCCATCTCCAGCATTCGTGGACCCCATCTCTGCAAATGTGCCTACTCATTGAATCTGTGACCCCCCCCCCCCACATCACAACCACCCAGAGTGCTCTGACGGTCATTTGCAGACAGGCGCAGAGCGGTGAGAAATGGGACTCACCCCCCCTTCCCGGGGGCCCTCGTCCCGCCCTCCCGGGCTGCCCACTCACCGGACTGCAGGTCCTCGTAGTCTTTGATGTCGTTGTTGGCCATCTGCTCCACCAGCTGCCCCAGCTGCCTGTCTGTCAGGTACTGCACGTCGTCGTTCAGGCTGCGGCGCTGCTGCTCGGTCAGCACGGCCTCCTGGAGGCTCAGGTAGCTCCTGGGGATCTGGGGGGACAGGTGGGCTGGCTGGGCCCCCACAGGTGGCGAGGCACGCCCCACCCACCCAGCCCTGCCTGCTGTCCCCCACTCCCCGGAGGCCTGAGTACGTGAGCGTCTCCTCTCACCCCCGCCCCATCCCCGGCCTCCCCCCGGCCCGGTCCCCAAACTGCTCACGTGGGGACCACTGAGCCTGAGCACACGGCATATGTGTTGGGACTCCTGGCGGAAAGAGAGCGGGCCCCCCTGGTTGCAGCCGGAGCCTGAGGTACGCACCAGCCTCCCCGCAAGTCTCTGACAGCCGATGGTGCTGCCCACGTCCTTCATGTTGCACGTGACGTGGAAAATCAGCTGCCGCAGCCCCTCCTGACCTTCCAGACTCTTACAGGAGAGCTCGCTGTGAGTGCAAAACAGAACGTGATCACTCATCACACCGCTTCTCTCTGACGAGCGCTGTAGCATCTCTGTGTCCCAGGTTTTGTCCCTAATGCTGGCAAGTTAAAAGAACCCGTGAAAGGTGAACGCAGAGACATGTATTAAGGTCTCACGTGGTGCAGAGCTCTGTGCGGGGAGCAATGCAGTATGTGTCCTGAGCGCGCCCATTTTACAGAGGAGGCATGTGAGGCCCGAAGGTGCAAGGTGACCCCCAAGGACACAAGCTGGAAAGGAGCAGACTCGGGTTGGACCCAGGTCTGGCCCAGAGCCAGTGCCCCTGTTGTTACAGGCCTCAGGGGTGTTCTCAAGGGCACATGAAGAATTCCTGAAATTCTGCATCAGGATCAGCCAGATCCTGCATTCTGAGGCAGGCAGAAGTGTCCCCAGGCTGATCCCTGCACCGAGGTCTGTGGCACTCCACCCAGAGGGGGGGAACCCAAGAGCCCCCAGCACAGTGTAGCAACCCATGCTTGATTCCTAAGAGAGAAGCCTTACTTAACTTGCTGAGCTCCTTCCATCATCTGTGAAGTGGGCACAACCCACGGGGCTGTCGTGAGTCCCAGGACAGGAGGTGAGAGAAGCAACAAGCCCAGGGCCCCGGTCCTGCTGCCACTGGCCCGGACCACTCAGACCCAGTGTGAGGACCAGGACCATGCCGGGGGTCTGTGATTGGTCGGAGATCAGCAAATGTGACAGGGAGTACACGAGTTTCCATCTCCTGGTCCCAAGGGGGCCGTGCATGCTCAGCACTGGCCACAGGGGAGGAGGGGACCCACACACCCGGAGAGGGTGTGTCCAGGCTCTGCCCTGCCAGTCCTCTGGCTCAGCAGCCCCCTGCAGGCAGACCCCAGCGTCCCCGGGCAGACGGACAAGCGAGGTAGCCGGAGCCTCAGCCCCAGCGGGGCACCAGGTACCAGAGAGCAGGACACTCACTGCAAGTGTTTGAAGCTGATGTCCGGGAAGCCGGTGGCCCGGGACCCAGAGGGCGAGCGGCAGAGTGCCAGCACGTAGGCGCGCAATGTTGCGATTCTCTCCACTCGGAATTTGGTTTCGATTAAGTCCAGGTGCGTTCCGACCACCAGCACCACCGAGTTTGGGGCCTTGGCCTGCCGGAGAGAGCCCCACAGCTGAGCATCGGCTCCCTTCACTCCAAGAAGGGACTGGGAAGCGGCTCCCAGGAAACCCCGAGGGCATGTTGTGCATAGAGGGGTTCCGGGAGGCACCCCAGAAGGGCTGGATTTCCCATCCCTTCAGCCAGTGCATCAGCTACCTGTGACCTGGCCTGCATCCAGCCTCTTATCATCTTTACTTGTGAGAGGGGAGCTCTGTCTTCCTCTTGGGCCCAAGAGTTGTGGGGGGAGGGGCTGGCTCTTAAATTTAAGGTACAAGGAAATTAGGAGAGCTCAGACAACCATCTGGCCGAGGAGGGTTTTAAGCGCTCCACGGTGACCTATGCTTCGGGGGTCCTCTGGACGCCCGCCAAGATGCCCAGTGTTCCTCCCTGACTGTTTCCCTTGTTTTTCCTCAGTAAAGGGGGATGCTTCAGAGAAGAGGCGCCCCCCATCCCCCGTGATGCTCTGAGGCCTGGGAGCTGCAGGGCTGGCGTCTCCTCACCTCGATGTTGAGCAGCCAGAACTGGAGGTTGGCCACAGCCTCCTCCCCCAGCGCCAGGTTCCAGACCACCACATACAGGGCCTTGTCTGTGAAGAAGCACTGGTTGACGGTGGCCATGCTCGCGGGGCCGCCGATGTCCCAGACGGTGAATTCCACAGACTCCACCTGCTTGAGCAACAGGGGCAACGACAGGAGGCATTTAGGGACCACGGTTGCAGCGGAAGAGCTTGGCCCGTCCTGCCGTTGGTCTCGGGAATCAAGGAACCCAAGAGAGGGAAAGGGGCCCAGCAGTGCGGAGGTGGGACTTCTGGAAGCTTCTATCTACTGCTCACAGAGCAGGGGGCCGGGCCCTGGACGGCGGGCTCCCGGGGGGCTGGGGTGTTTGCGTCCACCTGTGTCTGCAGAACATTGGGGACACGGCCCTGCCTCTGCTGCAGACGGTTAGACCTCCCGCTGGAGGGGGCCCCGGGGCTGACGCCAGAGCTCATGCCAAGGCTTAACCTCCATCCGTGGGAGGCCGCGGCCCAGGAGACGGGCCTCCGCACTTGTGTAGGCTGGAGGGCGGCGCCCACCAAGGATGATGGGAAGCCGCCCCGACGTGGGAATCAACACAAAAGATTAGCTGTTTGCGGGGAAAGGCTGTGTAAACGGTGGTTTCTCCATGGTCCTATGAGCTAAGAGTCTGGCCCGAGCAGCCAAGACTGCAGCTTTCTGCAGCAAAGGATTGTTTCTGAGATGTTGCACGTTGGCTGCCGAGATGAGGCGTGCTGACCTGCTTTTGCAAGGGAGTGAAAATGGACAGCCATTCTAAACTGGCTGAGGGCCCAGACACACGGGCAGGGATGGGGCTCCGCGTTCGAGAGATCAGGTGGTGGTTGTCCTTCGACAAAGGAGGGGAAATTAGAATGCTGGCCAAAAGGAAGTGGGGGCCAAAGGACAAGAAAGATGGAAACAGCAATTCACCCCTCAGAGCTCGGACCATCGTTTGCTAAAGACCAGCTGGAAGAAAGTGATACTGAGTAACTGCTTTAAAAAACAAAACAAAAAACCAGGAGAGAATCCAGAGATTCTGGGTGACTTTAGAGAGCTCCTGGACACGAGTTAGTGAGATTCACTCCTGGGGTGTTCTGGGGTGGTGGTGGTTCTGCCGGTATTAGGTATTTGACTGTCCTGGACTCATTCAGAACTCACTCTAAGGCGGGACTCTGCTCTGTACAGGACCAGTTTCCGAGTCTGTTAAAATATACAGCTTAAATGCCTCATGACCCAAACTGGAATGCCCAACTTGGAAAGTGATTTTTTGTAAAAGACTTTGCAAGGAAACCGGTCTCTAGTTGGCCCTGTGCTGGGGGCCGTAGGGGGACATCGTGCAGCCTCTTCCCTGAGCGTTCCTTCCCTGAGCTGGGAGAAACAGCTAAGGGCCTATCCCTCCAACTCTTCTGCAGGCCCTTTCCTCTGATTCCAGGGCAAGACAATGTTCATTTTCCTTCGTCTCATACTGAACAGAATACAAGATGATTAAGAGTTGCCAAAGGATTCGTTTTAAGTAGGGGCTCAAGAACTCGACTTTTCAGAACTTGGGGTGAAAGCAGGTGTCAGGGAGGCCAGCGCATTCATTCCAGGAGTGCTCTCTCAGCCTCCCCATCAGGGGCAGGTGCTGCTGTGTCTCACTGCCTAGAGTAGCAGTTTGCTCTCAGCTCTGGGGGGCAGCTACTCCGGACCATTTGAAATGCCATCCTTAGGGCCAGGAGTGGAAAGGCCTGGCCACTGCTGTCTTTAGAAGTTCATCAGAGAAATCTAATGGACAGCCAAGATTAAGAACCACTGGCCCGAAGCCTCAACTTAACTATAACAGAACAACCACTAGGTCATGTTAAGAAATTATTAAGAAATTATTCACTGCCCTTGGCAGGAGAGGCCCTTGTAAATATTCTGGGCCTCAGACAGCAGGCTGTGAAAATCCCAGGCTCTCTGGAGAGGAGAAAGAAGGGGCCCGGGGAAGCTCCCTCCCACCCCTGGGGGGACTCTGCACGCCGACCATCCTTGACCTTGGCTCTCGAGCCAGCTGGCCTCTGGAGCTCCCACTTGGTGGTCCTGATGGTGGCCTCGCTGTGCACCACCTGGGGGGCCCTCCCCGTCTGTAAGATCTCCAGGAGGGTGGACTTGCCCTGGCGCGGAGGACCCACGATGATCATCTTCATCAGCTTGCACTTCTCTGCTTTCCGCAGCTGAGCGCGCAGGTAAGACAACATTGCTTTGGGGCCTACGCAAAATCACAGAGCGGGGAAGGTAGATGCTGCTGACATGCGGGCGAGAACATGCTCACAGCTCTTGGGAAACAAAAATCCTGTCTTGAAGGAACACTTTCTGTGTGTTCTAATGGGGGGAAGTGGAGAAGGCGATTGGGTCGGATGGAGGGGGGGGATGTTGCGGTCATAAATACCCCAAAAGTGAAGTCCAAAAGTCAAGGGCCTAAAGACAATATCCTTCCTGCCCAGAGAATCATAGATAGTTTTATCGTATGGTTAATTGCAATACAGTGGTACCCAGCCACGGGAGCCCAAGCTGCTTCCAGCCCAGGTCCTTAATGACCGGACTTGAGTCCTCTTTCCCCAGGGGAGGGGGGAGTGCCTCAGAAGCCCTACCTTCTTTTTTGATCTCTGTGGGCACGTTGCTGATGTTCAGGTCTTCAATGTCCAACTGCCAGAGATTGCTCAGCTGCCCCAGCTCAGGAGGGAGCTCTCGGAGGCCAGGATTGCTGAGGGCACATGTACACCATGGGAGGACACCGTGGGAGGACACACGCACACACCCCCCCACACCCACACACGCAGCAACCTCGCAGCCTGGCAGCCTCTGGGTCCTGCACCCAACCCCAACATTTCGGGCTTTGCTTTTGAGCGTTCCATTTAGACAATAACTCCAGAGCCTTTCTCGCTAGAAAGCCAGCTCTGTCTTCTGCAGATCCCTGTGGCTTAGAACTAGATTTCCTTCCTCAACGTCCTCAGCTCTTCTATTTATTACGATGCCATAAAGATTATCAGTGTCTCTTCTCAAAAAGGCAACGCAATGGAATTATTTGATATTTTCATTGTTTCGCACGCTGCACCCCCTCCGCGGCGCCTGGTGGCAGGTTTTCAGTAAATGGAAGGATGACCGACTGAGCAGTTCTCACGGCCCCTGCCTTCCCCTCGCCCACCTCTTTGACTAAGCCCTGTTCTGCAAGTCCCCCTGCTGCCTCCCGGTACATAGATGGCTTCTTCCCCCAACCCCCTTCCCCAGCAGTGTCTGGGTCCTCAGATGGGTTACAGAGGACACTCTGCCTCCCTGCGCTGGCTGGGTACTCACTTTCCCAGGTAGAGCTCCGATAAACTCTTCAGGAGGCAAACCGAGGGAGGGACGGCATCCAGGTGATTGTCATTCAGACAAAGGACTTCCAAAGACTCACTTAGGAAGGCCGGAAATTCCAGCACCCCTGCTGCGAAGAAATGGCAAAGCAGACTGGATGTTTGCAGATGATTCTGGACCATCCCAGCATGCAGGTCAGCCGGGTGGACCTGCGGGCGCAACCTCCAGAGGGCATTTTGGCAAGTCGCCCCGAATAAGGTGCTCATCTTCCTGACCGAGGGATTCTAATTCTAGGGGATGGCCCTACAGACATCCGTGCACGTGTGTGGCAAGGATGTGAGGGCAGGACACTCCATGGCACACTGTTTGTAACAGCCAAAACAGAAGACAGCCTACCGGGAGGTGGCTGATGAGTAACGAGAGAATATACAATTATTGCAAAGCATGGGGCAGGTCTACATGTGCGGGTATGAAGTGATACTCAAGAGCTACTGGTGGGGGGCACCTGGGTGGCTCAGTTGGTTAAGCGACTGCCTTCAGCTCAGGTCATGATCCCAGAGTCCTGGGATCGAGTCCTGCATCGGGCTCCCTGCTCTGCGGGGAGACTGCTTCTCCCTCTCCCACTCCCCCTGCTTGTGTTCCCTCTCTTCCTGTGTCTCTCTTTGTCAAATAAATAAAATCTTAAAAAAAAAAAAAAAAAGAGCTATTGGTGAACTGAAAACGTGGGTGTGCGGGCATGTGAGCAAACACACACCCCGTGCATTTATGTGTGTATGTTTCACGTACATGCGCCGTAACGCACATAGATGCTCTGCGATGCTCTTTGTGTTTAGGCCACACATGCACACAGGTACATGGTGTTATAGACATGCACACACATCACACGTATGTGTGCATGTTACATGCTGTTCCAGGCATGTGAACACACAGGCGCCCAGGCACGGACATGTATGTTAGACACAAACATAATGATTACTACAGACGCATCAAATTCCACCGTCGTCTCTGGGGAAGGGAATTACTAGGAGGCTGGATATTCATTCCACACCATTTGCCACTGCTCAAAAATTCTGTTTACTGGGGACCTGCCTTCTTCAATTAAAAGAAAGCCAGTCTATTAACAAATAATACAATGGGCTCGGTTTTCAGGCTGCCTGAGATGCCACCCTCTGAAAGCCAGCCAACTCTCTGGTATTTAAGCGACTTAGTTAATGAGGCTAATTATGAGATTCCCATTAAGATCATGTTGTATGTGTTCCTTCCTCGGGCACCGGAGTGTGGGAGCTGAGAGCGACTGGGGTTGGGAGCTTGGACTCGCGCACTGATGGGGATCAGAGGCTTAGGTTTCAGCACAATCTTCGAAGTGCCTTATCCTCCCTGGTAAGGCAGGGAGTGGTGGGGGGGTGGGAGGGGGCAGGACTCCACGCCTGCAAGGGTCCCTTTCAGCTCCAGCTCCCAGAACTCAAGATAAAAGATGGCCCCAAAGCCCTCTCCTCTGGCCCTCTGCCAGCCCAGCGAGATAGAGAAGCCAGGATTCTCTTGTTGGGCTGAAGTGACTTTCCTGCCCTTGATCACAACTTTCTCCCTTTGCTCTGGCTCTTCTCCACACGTGTCGCCCGCGGTATCGATGGTAATGGGGTAACCTAGGATCAGAGAATGTTCTGGGAGAGACGATAACGGAATCCCGAAATCGGAGCCCGGAAAACCAGCCTAGCGGGTCCCCATGGGAAGAGGACTCAGGGCAGTACCTCCTTCAGTGTAATGAAGGTGCAATAGACTTTTAAAGACGGCTTTGAACGTGAGGAAAATGCTCAAAAGGACTTTTTTCCCCCCCCAGTGAAAAAGAATGATTCACTTTAGCCTGCCCCGGCACACACTGAAAGAACATGCACGGGAAGAAAGAAAGGCTCACTTTCTTCCCTGAGAACACATTCAGAACACCTGGCCTCTGTGCCTTCTGATTTTCAAGTCGTACCTCGGTGTTTATGAAGCCTAAGTAACGGGCGGACGGAATAAGGAACTACCACGGGGAACAGAAGCAGCACCTGTCACAGAGCTCCTGGCCCCGTGCAGAAGCGGGTCTGGGAGAGCACAGCGCCAGGTATTTATGAACTGTAATTATGCCTAGAGTTATTTATGACTCTGCTGGTCTGAGTTTTACCGTAAAAACGGCTGTCCAAATTATTTTTGGACGAGGCCGCCGCACAAATAGGACTACTTGAATGTACATAAATCTCCTTGGAATTTTACTATCCATCTGCAAACAAGTTAGCTTTTATAGATAATTCCTTACTGGAGGATCAACAGCCCCCAGAGAATAACCTCCCCTCCCCCGCCCCCCCCCCCGGAAGAATTTTCAACCGGGTCTCCTTCTTTTCATCCAGGGGTGGGCCTCAACATTCGGGACGAAATTAGCAAACTCAAGAGGCCTTTGTCATGTGCCAAAGCCACCGTCCACCTCTGCCAGGGAAACTTCCAAGGGGTGTGGCCTCCTCACCTCGCTCTCCAGCCGGGCTCCTGCGGGCCACCAGCAAAACCGTTTTCCAGAACATTAGTACACGCTCCTGTTGTGTTTTTCGTGGCATGCCTTTGGCCTTGTACTCTGATGGCTCCACAGGGAGTGTCTGGTCCCACTGAGTGTTGGGCCCTACCTCCTCATGCCCTTCTGCATTTCTAAACTGGAGACACATTTCTAATCCACTCAAATGGACGAGGCTCAACCCACAGCAATAGAAGCCTGACCGAGGTCTATCCCAGCTACACTTTTCAAGGGTATTATACCGTTTTGGCATCAATGAGAAGAAAGTGTTTGTCCTTCCTTCCAAGTGAAATCCCCATGTCTGGACTCAATTTCCAAAGTCCTAAAGGCCCCGCATTTCAAAAAGGATGAGTTATGAAATTCCTCATTGTGCAGCCCCATTAGTGTGGTTCGGGGCCTTCTCATTTGTTTCTGGGCCATTTGGACTTCCTTTTCTGCAAACTGTTTATATCCTTTGCCCTCCCCTATTTTTTTTTCCAACTGAGTTATCCTTTTCAAAAAATTAATTTGTAGGGCGCCTGGGTGGCTCAGTTGGTTAAGCGACTGCCTTCGGCTCAGGTCATGATCCTGGAGTCCCTGGATCGAGTCCCGCATCGGGCTCCCTGCTCGGCGGGGAGTCTGCTTCTCCCTCTGACCCTCCCCCCTCTCATGTGCTCTCTGTCTCTCTCATTCTCTCTGTCTCAAATAAATAAATAAAATCTTTAAAAAAAAATTAATTTGTAAGCAGCCTTTGTATATTAGGGAGTTAAGCCAATTTATGTCGCAATGATTTGCGTTGAAAATATTTCTTCTCAGTCTGTTTGCATTATGACTTGGTTTATGATGCTTTTTACTGAACAAAGCTTTTCAATTTTTACAAAGCCCAAGGTTTTGGTCTTTTTCTAGTGACTTCTGGATTTCCCACCTAGTTTTTAAAGGACTTCTCCATCCACAAATTTTACCTATATTCTCTTAAATGTTTATAGTTTTCTTTTTCTTTAATGTTTAAAAATCTGAAATCCACATGGAAATTTTTGTAGTAGATGTAAGGTAGGGAATCCAGTGTTGTGATTTTCCCCTTCCAACTGGACAGGCAGGTATAACACAGTATTTATTAAAACAACAGAACATGTTTCCCCCACTAAATTGAAATGCCACCTTGTCATATGCTAAATTCCTATTATTTACTTAGGTCTGTTCCACTGATGACATGTTACTTTTTAAATCACATGTGAACACACACACTCACACATGACTGATGCATACGTATGTGTGTATATACACATACCAGTTCATTAAGAAGTGTAACAGATGGACAGACTATTTAGGTCATCTCCTGCAAATGTGTCCTGGCCTCTGGCATTTCTCGTCCCCATCTTACACCATCTGTACTAAAAGAGCACCTGCCAACATAAACTGAGCCAAAGAAGAAAGTTATGTTACATTGAGAATGACCTAAATATTGGTTCCTGTTCTCCGGGACAGCATCCTGAGGGATATTTGTGGGAGCATAGCTGGCTTTAGAAATCTTTGCTTTCAGGTTAAAAAAGAGGGCTGGCTGAGGAGCTCAAGGGACAGGTCCACACCTTACCCCCATACCTCCCGGAAAATGATGAATGAGAAGAACTTGTTTTCCTGGAATGCTGTCTGCTGAGCTGGCTTGGTTGTAGACCCAGTAAGAACACTCTAGGAACAGTTCTGTTTCTGATGAGTTTGGGCGAAAACAGAATCTCAGGCTGGCCAGGGCAGTGGGGCTATGCTCCCATGTGGTCTTCGTCAGACGCTATATATTGTGGCCATGAAGACCTCACGGTGCTACCCTTCCCAACCTCGGGGCTGGGGTCCCTCAGTGCTGGGCTGAAACCTGGTTCTGTCGCCGAGCAGCCACGTGACCTGGGCAAGTCAGTCAGTCAGTCCCTGTGCTGTGGACTGAATTGTGCCCGCCCCCCCTTATACGTCAAAGCCCTAGCCCCCAACGTGATGATATTTGGAGTTGGAGCCTTTGGGAGGTAATCAGGTTTAGATGAGGTCATGAAGGTAGGGTCCCCATGAGGGGGGATTAGTGCCCTTATAAGAAGAGATACCAGAGAGCTTGCTCTGTCTGTCCGTCTCTCTCTCTCTGAGAAAACAGCAAGAAGACCCTCACAAGGAGCCTGACCTCAGACTTCCAGCCTCCAGAACTGTGAGAGCATACATTTCTATTCTCTCAGCCGCCCAGGCTGTGGTGCTTTGTTATGGGAGCCTGAGCTGACTGCAACCCCGTGGGAGCCTCAGCTTCCTCACCTGCAAAGTGGGGAACCCCAAGCCATACCCCATTCCGTAAGCCTTACAGAAAGGCGCTAACAGGTGTACCATCTCTAGGGCGGTGCTCACTCACGGCAGAACCATCCACACCATAGCTACCAGTCTCATTGGATGGCAAGCAGGAAAGAGGGTTTCGGGATACCTGCAGTCCACACCTGCCTGATGAGCAAGGGGCACAGTGCGCGCCCAGGTTTCTCGGGGAAAGCCCCGTGTAAGGGCGTCCCCCGGTGGTGGAGCAGGGAACTGCCCGCCCGGCGGTCTCATCTGCCCCCAGGGACTCACACACCTGTCTCGGTCCCAGGACGCTGGCGCCCTCTGGTGGTGAAAAAGGAAATACGCTTTGTTTTCAGTCCGTCTTCATTTCTGCAGGGGCAAAAAAAAAAAAATCAGATTTTGAGGAGAGCATGACAATTTTTGCTGTGACACTATAATGCCGAGCCATGCGGAGATAAGGGAGAACATTCCATCAGCAGGGTGTTGGGGCCCCCTGCAGCTACTAGGTAAGCACCCACACTGCTTAAGCTCAGCATGACCAATGGTGATTTCGATTCTTGAGCTTTTCCATTTCAGGCAGGTGTGAGCATTTCTGTGCCTGGCAAGATGGCCCATTCCAGCAGCTGTTCCATATCACACACTCTCACTGGGGTGGGGGGATTCTCTTTCGGGGATCAAGTCCTGCTAAGAAGTGGGTGGGCTTCAGCAAGTGAAATAGGGAGGCTGGTCTCCAGGACCCCAGGGGCCAGCTGTGCTCAGCCCCACATTTTCATCTTTTATTAGAAGTCTTTGGGAGTGATTTTTATTCAATGGATGTGCATTTGGTGAGTGGCTGGCCAAAACTTTGGAAAAGAATGACAGGTTAGGCGTGAGAAGATCCTCCAGGAGCCTTTAAAATTTAGAAATGGGAGGATGCTGTTATGGGTGAATTGTGCCCCCCACCTTCCAATTTATGTTTCGAAGTCCTTTTTTTTTTTTTTTTAAGATGTTTTTATTTATTTATTTGACAGAGAGAGAGAGAGAGCACACAAGCTGGGGGAGTGGGAGAGGGAGAAGCAGACTCCCTGCTGAGCAGGGAGCCAGATGTGGGGCTCGATCCCAGGATGCTGGGATTGTGACCTGAGCCCAAGGCAGACGCTTAACTAACTGAGCCACCCAGGCGCCCCTATGTTTTGAAGTCCTAACCCCCAGGACCTCCGAATGTGACTGTAATTGGAGGTAAGGTCTTTAAAGAGGTAAACAAGTTAAAATGAGGTCCTATGAGTGGACTCTAATCCAATCTGACTGGTGTCCTTCTAAGAGATTCAGACACAGGTATGCACAGAGGGAAGATCATGTGAGACACAGGGAAGAGGGGGTTCTATGCAAGCCCCGGGGAGAGCCCTCGGGAGAAGCCTCAGACTCACCCCGTCCAGAAGCGTGGGGGGGGATAGACGTGTCTTGTGTAAGCCCCCCAGCCTGTGATGCTTTGTTACTGCAGCCCTAATAAACCAACAGAGCCACCAGCCCCAGGGGCTGCTGGAATGTGGTTACACATGCGTTTTAGAACTTGCCAGGGTAAAGAGCCCCCATGCTTACTTGCCAAATTGGTTTCTGGAAAGATCCAGGGTTTTGAGCTGTCTGCAGGTCCACTTCTCTTGAGGCGGCAGGGCCATGAGCTGGTTTCCCTGTAACCTTAGGAACATGAGGGCCTGGAGAGAAAGAGAGAGAGATGCAGAGACACCATCAAACACCACAGGGAGGACAGACTGAGGAGAAGGGTCAGCTCCCTGACAAAATGCAGCAAAATGATGATAACCGATTCACCTTCGCCAAGATTCCAATAGTGTTGGGCTCAACAGCCTCTTAGAACTCATGAAATTACACCCAACGCAGCCAACAGGACGGTCTGAACACGGTCCTTCCCTCCAGATCAATGGGAGGCAGTCATTCCAGAACGAAAGGAGTCCAAGTACGTCTCAGCGTTGGGCCTTCTGAAGAGCGACAATGACTCACGGGCCTGCCCGGGGAGCAGCGGCCGGTGCTGAGGGTCCTGGAGGCCAAGGTATCACACGGCGGCGGGGCGCCCCTGCCTCCCGTGACCTCCTCGGGGGATGCCCCGTGCAGGGGCAGGGTGGCGGGGACACGGAGGGTCACCCGCCCCAGCCAGGCCCCCTCTGCTGGCCCGGTGCCCCCTGCTGGCCCCCTGGCCATCGGCCCTCTGTCTGCCCACCAGAAACTGCGGGTGACAAGCTCCGCCCTTGGACTTGTAACATGTTTTACTTCAGTGGGAGTACAGGCGGAATGTTGTAACCTTTCTCAAAGCCTTCACTAGGGACAGGGACTCTCCTGTCCTCGGTGGGCAAGGCTCAGGAGTGCAAACGGGCTGCCCCGCTTTATACTCCCTACTCCATGCCCTCGCCTCCTCCCTTGTCAAAGAGGGTCCAGGCCGCCCCCACCATCACAACCAGCATGTCACCGAATGCCTCGTAGGGCCGTGCATGCACCAAGCCCCAGGACCCCAGGGTTGTGCAGGGCCTCCCAGGACCCCCATCCGGAGGGGGAGACTGTGAGCAAACATGAATTCCCACAGGGCTGAGTGGTAAGGTCCTGGACAAAGTTCTTTCCCTCCTGATCTGCTGCTTCTGGCCTTGGTGGGAACCAGAGAACCCAGTCGGCATGCTGCCGGGGAGAAATGAGGATACCGACTCAGATCAGGGGACTAAGCTAATAAGCCAGGGGTGCCCCTGAGGGGAGCAGTGACCTACGCCCTCACCGACCAGGGCCCCCATCAAAGTGTGCAGGCCCCGGGGCCTGAGACTTGGTGGCCCTCCTCCCTGAGAACACACAGATAGAAGGTACCTTCCTGGCCCTTTAGGGGTCCCTGAACATGGGGGGAAGCTGTACTTCTCCCGGCACGAGACCCTGTGGGGGCCCAGGTGGCTGGCCTGGCAGGACTGGGTGGCGAGGCCCGGGCCCTGCCCGGGGCTGCCCTGGTGCCTTCAGCCAACACTGGTCAGGCCCCAAGCTGGGGCTGGCCCCGGGTGCCAAGAGATGCATATGAGCTCTGCTCTGCCTTACGGGGCTCCCATTTGAGTGGGGAAAACAGAGACAGGTGGGCAAACCAGCTAAGATAAAGCAGCCCCAGGTGGATGGGTTGGGGCAGGGGGACATGGCGCTCTGGCAAAAGGTACTTTCTTGAGTTCACATCCAAAGAAGCTTCTGACCCCCAGGAATTCCAGTTCTGCCACCTCTGGGGAGGGAGACGGGCAGGAAGGCCCACCCTGCAGTGCTCCCTCGGCTTTGCACAGTGGTAGGCCTTGGCCGGGGGGGCGGGGGGGGGGGGCAGGGGCCCGGAAGGACAGAGGCCAGAGAAGGCCAGACAGAGGGCTGCTGGGCTGTGCTTTCATGTTGCTCACTTCCTCCCAATCTTTGCTCATAAATACGCACATTTTTGACAATTGAACTTTTTTTTTTTTCATCTCAGAAGTTCAGGAGAAGCCTACAGATTGTACTGCAGTGTGGACTGATTCCCTCACAGAAGCCAAAAATGAGAAAGAGAGGGCGATCAGACTTACATCAAGCTGGAAAAGCCCCAGGGGAACTTCCTTGAGAGCATTTTCTGAGAAATCCACATCCCTCAGGTGGTTTTTCCAAAAGACAGCCATCTTGTCTGGTAGAGATTCCAGGGCATTTTTGGATGCTTTACAACATTTCTAGGAGTTTGACGAGAAAGAGAAGGAGATATCGATTAGCTTCTTAAGTGCATTAAGCTTATGAGAAAGACCATTTCCAAATCTGATGTGGAAAATCAGAACGCGACAATAAGGCTCTGTTATAAATACAACTTGGCTAAGAGGCTATAAACTGTCATTGTCCCGTGTTGCTGTCCTTGCTCCAAGGAAGGGACGGGAATGGTTTCCTGAGGGACACAAAGGTGGCTCATGCTCCTATCCCTTCATTCCAGAACATCTGGCCCATTGTCCTTGGAAATAACAGCATCACGCCGGACCAAGCTCTAGAGACGAGCTGGTTTCCCACACACATATGTTTAAACCAGAACGCGAACACTAGCGATGGAGAATTTCTTGGTTTGAAACCAACAGCAATAAAACATAAACATTCTTTATGCTAGTCCATCTCTTTTAACAAGCAAACTTCCCCAGAAACAAAAACACCATTTAATTGGCAGTGCGGTGGACGCGGATTATTTCTTCTTCTTTTCTTTGTTCTTATTTCACAGCTAGTTGAAAGGAACCATGTCCTCCTTTTGGGCAGAACTCCCCCATGCCAGATGAGCAAGCTGTAACTGTGGAAAGTTCTATGGGTGTTATGGCACGAATCTCAAGCCCGGAGCCGGGGCGGGGCAGTTGCGGAGGGGGCTGGCTTTCAGGTGAGTCATCTGAGACACTCAGTGGCCGGATGCTGAGTGACACCGCTCGGTGGTAACAGGAGAACAGAAATGCTGCTACTCAGCCCGGTCACCAAGGGGAGGAAGCGAGACAGAGCCCTGAGCAGTGTTCTGGTTCACGTGAGATGTCGGGTTGACTGGCCTTTCATGATTTCCAGGAAAATACTCACCAAAGGGCAGGCCCAGGCATCTGGAAACACCTTCAGGTTATTTTTGGAGACATTCAGAGAATTGAGCGACTTGAAGCAATGAAGGAAAAGTGCAGGGAGTTCTGTCAATTTATTGTCAGAAATATCGAGCTCCTGTAGCTTCCGCAAACCAATCCAGTTAGTGGCTAGGGAAAAAGAAAATATTAAATTGGTAAAAAGACTGCGGTCAAGAACAAAATGACAAATTAGGTCAGGGTGTCGATGATACAACATACCACCTTCTTCTTCAAACAATTTTTCTAAGTAATTTTTGGAAGCTGTCAATTTTTGAAGTTTTGAGAGGTGCAGGAATCCCGGTGGGAGGTGGGGCAGTTTATTGCTGGAAATGTCAATCTCGAGGAGCCTGCGGTTGGGGAGGGAGGCAGTCAAGGCATCAGAAGAAAGAGGAAAAGCATCTCTGTTACATGTTTCTCTGTGGGCGTAATACTCTTTTCCCCTCACGCAATGCTGAAGAGCGTGCGTTGAAAACGTTGCGGTAGGACTTCTATTCATCGCATTAACTATTACCATGTCCCGTGTAGACGAAGAAAATCACATGTCTCTTTGGTGGGCCCAGGTCTCACTGACCCATAGGGATGTAAACCTTTCTCAATGTATGATAGCAAAGTCAGCTGGTGTCCCAGAAACTGCTGGAAGGCCCTAGGGCCGTGCTTCGAGCCAGCTGGACCCCCGAGTCTGGCCCTGGCTAAGGACCCCCACTCAGAAGACACTTGTTCTTGAAATGTTTGTGTGGCGCCTTCTTCCCCATGGCTTACTTCTGCCCCTATGTGCTGTGGGACATTCTCTCTTACTTCACTCTAGGGGAAGCCTTAGCTTTTGAAATCGGCTTATAGATCCTTATAGAGTGAGGATCACTGCCCATCAGTGGAGATAAGGTCCCGCCCTTCCCAGGCAGCCTCGGGGGGAAGGCTCAGGCCTCTTCCCAAGGCCCCCTGAAAAGGGAGACCAGGAGCTGCCCACGCCATCCACCTGCTGCTGGAGCGCTTTAGGGGCAACTCTTTCTCTGAGGCCCTTCCCACTTTCCCTGGGAGGTCAAATAAAAATGGGTGCCCCTGGGCCTCACTGTTTCCCCCCAGCCAGGAAGCGTTCAGCCTTCTCAGATTTCTGTCTGCAGGACCAACACCAGACATCTCGGGCGAGCAGACTGCATGGCCACCATGCGCAGTGTAAGGTGGGCCAGACAAACCGCTCCCCCCCCCCCAGACTTGTCTGCGTTCCCCTCGGAAGGAGGGGGGCACCGTATTCCTCAGAACTGTGTAAGGACAGGCAGAATTTCTCTCCTTTTACGGAGAATTGGTTTTCAAAACCACAAACTCCGATCAAGGAGTACGTAGCAGGAGGAGGACTGTGGGGGTGGGGGTGGGGCAGGCGCTGAGTACAGAGGTCCCTGTGCACACCCCAAGGGGCCTGCGTGGGGCGGGTGCCCACCTGGAGCAGATGATTTCATCTGATGACTGCACACCAGGCAGCTCCCCCAGGTGGTTCTTGGAGAGGTTCAGCTTCCGGAGGTTGATGAGTCCCCAGGGGATGACGGAGGGGAGGGAAGCCAGGCAGTTGGCAGAAAGGTCCAGCTCTGTGATCTGGCAGGAGATGTCTATGAGCCAGTCCAGATCCACCCAGGGCAACTTGAGGTGGGACCATTTCACACGAAGAGCCTGGGTTTGGAGAAAGGGGAAAAGCACCCTCGGGGAGCCCGGGGTGCCAATGTCAGCTTGGAATAGAGCAATGATTTATGTGACCGTGAGTCTGTCTGTCCATCTCAGCTGGAGTCCCAGGGCGTCAGGACCTTGGCCAGCTGTGGCTGGCACTGCGTCTGTATCTCACGGGTGATCTCTGCAAGACCCCACCCCGCTCTGCAGCCCCTAGGGGGAGCCCGCGGGGGTGCGGGGCTGAGTGTTGCCACTTCCAGGGCCGGAATCAGCAGGAATGGCACCTGCTCTGTATAGAGGAGGCCAGCCACACTTGGAGGGGCCTCCCCAGACTGGAGAAGGAGGCTGAAGACCAAACCTGGGTCTCTCCCCTGCAACACAGCGGGCCCCACACTGGGTGCTTTGTGGACGGGCTGCTTCCGGAGTGAGAAAGACCGAATATACAATGGCCAGGCCGCATATAAAAAAACAGAACTTTGACCCATCACCTGTCAAACTGCCTGGGAAACTAACCCCCTTCTCTACAATAACCAGCGCGGGGAGCCAGCCTGCCAGACTTGTGGGGAACCACATTGCCATGCTACCATCAATCCAGTAACTTCTGTAACAAACAGCCCCAAATGGCCAGGACTTGATTAATCATGGACAGCCTCCCCAGACTTTGTCCCCACATCCCACTTAAATCAACCAGAGAGGGGCGCCTGGGTTGCTCAGTCGTTAAGCGTCTGCCTTCGGCTCGGGTCACAATCCCAGGGTCCTGGGATCGAGCCCCGCATCGGGCTCCCTCCTCAGCAGGAAGCCTGCTTCCCCCTATCCCACTCCCCCTGCTTGTGTTCCCTCTCTCGCTATCTCTCTCTGTCAAATAAATAAAATCTTAAAAAAAAAAAATCAACCAGAGAAAGCCAAAGTGCTCCCCCAACCAATCACACAGGACAGCCCCCATCTCGTGAGCTGCCTCCAGCTTCCCCATCGATAGCCTCCAGTGGGGGCACACCTGAGGCTTTCCCTTTCTCCCACGAGAAAGCTTTCCCACTTCTCTGCCAAAACACAAGTGAAGGTAGCTGACTCCCTTGCTACAGCAAATTCAGAATAAATCGTCTTTGCTTTTCTCATTTGGCTGGCCTTTGTTTATTTCCACAAGAGGGAGTCAGAAGGGCCAACCGCTTGCTGGGGTGTGGTGGTTAAATACACATGAGCAAGGTTTTTCTCTTTTTTTCTGGATTATCAAAGGATTTGGGGCTTGATTCAGTTTCCGGGGGGAGGAAATCAGCTTTTTGGCTTGTTTCTCCAAAGCAACTGGAAATCCATATGAGAAAATTAGAGAAACAAAAAATCAGTGCTTGGCAAACAGGAAAATGTAACAACCAAGCCAATGGCGGGAATGACCAGTAACGTGGGGTAAGTTTGCTTTCAAAATTGGCAGAACCAGACACACTTCCTTATGTGGCCATTAGATGGCGATGTGTGTCTGGTCTTTATCTCCTTAGCGAGGCTGCCAGGATTGGGAAGACCCTCTCAAAGCTCTGATCTTTGACCCAGGGGATGAAAGTCTCTGTCTTGTCTCTCCATTCACCTGGATGAAGAGGGACAGGTGATGGTCTGCTGGATTTGGGATCAAGAGAATGGAGTTTTAACTTCAGCTGATTTTTTTTTAAAAAGCCAAGTAAGTCACTCTATTGCTGTTTCTCTTGTCATTACTGTTTCCCCCAACACTTTTTTATTTTGAAAAATTTCAGACCTGCAGGAGAGCTGAACTTGGATAGTGAATATGCATGAAATGCCCTTCACCTAGATTCCATTGTTAATCCGATGCCACATTTGCTTTCTCTCCTTTCCTTCCACACATAATTTTCATTTTTTAAAAAATATTTATTTATTTATTTTAGAGGGAGAAGGGGAGAGAGAGAGAGAGTCCCAAGCAGACTCCACTCTGAGCACAGAGCCCAACGTGGGGCTCGATCCTACGACCCATGAGATCATGACCTGAGCCGAAACCAAGAGTCGGATGCTTAACCGGCTGCACCACCCGGGTGCCCCACATTTTTCATTTTTTGCTGAATCATTTCCAAGTAAATTATAGCCATCATGGCACTTCACTCCTAAATACTTCAGCATATATCTCTACAGAACAAGAATATTTTCCTACGTGACCACTATATATGGATCATTTTCAAGAAATGAAATCAATACAGTATTATCAAATCCACGGTCCACGTTCACATAGTCTCAGTTATCCCAGAAGTGTCTTTTATAACTATTTTGTGTCCTGATCCGGGATCCCATCAAGAATCACACATTGCATTCGTTGTCATGTCCCCCTGCTTTTCTTTAATCTAGAAGAGTCCTCATGGCTTCTTAGGTCTTTTTCCACATTGGCATAGCAATTTTTCAAGTCCGCTGTCTCATAGAATACCCCATAATCTGAATTTACTCAGTTGTTTCCCCTTGTGTTCAGATTCAAGGTAAGCATTTTTGGCAAACATCTCAGACAATGAGGAGTCCTCTCAACTGAACGTCAGCAGAGGGCACCTGCTGTCAGGTAATTCCACTACTGAGAAGGCCAAGTCTGCTCTCTTGTTGAAGGTAGTGTCCGTCGGACCCGTCCTTTTGGAAAGGTGCATTTTACTCTTTGTGATTCCTAAGCAATCTGTGGAGTGATATTCTGAGACTGGTGAATATCTTGCGTTCCTACATGATTTCACCCAGTGGTTTCAGCAGCCATTGTTGATCCTCGCCTGGCTCAGTTAGTACGCTGATGGTTACAAAGCAGTGATTTTTGTAAAACTACCATTCCTCCTACATTTGTTACTTGGCATTCTTCTGTACAGAAGGGGGGTCTCCCTGCCCCATTTAAGTATCCCTATGGACTCATGGATTCTCTCTTTATTCAAAGTGTTATAATTATTATTATCATTATGTCTTTTGCCACTCAGGTCATCCCCAATTTGGCCAGTGGGAGTCCCATCAAGGGGGCTCCTGTGTTCCTTTGACATATCCCTACCTGTTTGGCATACTTCCTTACTTCCTGGCAAAACAGGATGCTCCCGTCTCCTCTGGTGCTTTCCAAACCCCAGCCCTGATTCCCTTTAGCAGAAAATGGTATTTAGAAACTAGAATCTGGGTGTTAGGCGTACCCACTGCTATTGGGGTGTCACCGCTTCTCAGCCCATTGATCCGACACAGCTCTGTATTTCACAGGAGGGCATCCTGATGCCTGCAGTTCAAATCTAGCCACATGGGCCTCTCCCTAATCCTTCTAGAATTTGTAATTGCATCACCCTTCATCTGGTTATTGTTGGGTTTCATCTGTTAAATAAGCGGTTGGGGCCAGATGATGTCTAGGTTACTTCTGGACCCAGGATTCTCCCTGGCTTGGGTGCTGAGAAGGACAGAGTGCTCCTGTGGGGAGCCTTGGGATCAGCATGAGAGCTGGCCCAGGAGTGAGCTGAGAGCAAGGTCACCGTTCCAGGCTTTGCAATGCCAAGTCAAAGAAGGTACTCCGAGGGCCTGAGGCCTCCTCTTCCTGGGTTCTTGGAGACACACACTGGTCCCGGGCCCAGGACCAGACAGCTGGACACAAAGCCAAGAGGCCCAGATTGCAGTCTGACTCTCCACTCACCCTGTGTGGCCATTTCTGGTCATCCATCACCAAGTGGATTTGTCTTGGACTGACAACGGCAGCCAAATGGAAGCTGAAAAAGGGGTGGTTTTGGTTTTGATTTTTAACAACAAATCTTAGGTGTCTATTGACAGTCCTATAACTCAAACGACAGGACCATCAAAAATAACTAAAAAACCAGAAATGATTCTGACTGTGCTTGTGACACGAACGAATGATGGTACAAAAGGATCAGGGAGACGTTCTGTCCTGACAATTCAGTCTCCCTCCTGCATCTCTTTCACGTTCTGTGAGCCCAGAGCTGCAGCCTATAATCAATCCCATAAGGAGCAGGGGCTCAACCTCAGGAGCCCCAAGCCCCGCCATGTCCGCCTGACTAACTCCATGGGGGCCTCGGGCAAGTTTTGGTAGACGTGGATACCTTCTAGGGCTCTGTCTGGCTCAACTCCCCTTAGATGAACCTGCCTGCTGATTTTGTACTGCACTAACCCAGACCCCAGGGTCATCTCTTATGCCCCAGCAGGCAGTGCGGCCGTCCAGAACCCGGCCCGTGTGCACCTCAAGCGCAGAGCCTTGACGGACGGGCTCGGCTGGTCAGCAGCCCGTCCCGCATGCAGCAGACACTAAATAAATGCTTGCGCCCTGACGAGAATCAAACCACTGAGAACTGCAATCCGTCCAGTCACACCTCCAACCGGATCGATCATCCTAAAATGTCAAGGTCTGCTCAAAACCGTTCAGCCTTCCCCCCAGCCCCAGGCTGCCTGCAGCAGAGCATCCCAACTCCTTCCCTGGGGAGCCCACAGTGCCAGTCTCCCCAGCCACTTTCCAGCTTTAGGCCTCACTGTCTCCTCCCTGCCCTCTGCATTCCCGTTGCTGTAGGTAGAAGCACCTGGGGGATGGGCATGCTCCTAAGAGCAGAGGCTGCAAGGCCAAGGAAAAACCATGCCAACCAAACACAGAAACTGCCTATTCACGAATGAACCACAGGGCTCAGAAAGTGGACCCAACGCTGAAATTCTTAGGTAGGCTGTGGGGAGCCAGGGAGTGTGGCCTCGTTGTCAGTAACTGACTGGCCCATCTGCCGAGGGGCTGCTGGGGAGCCCCGGGGCTGCCAATACTCCCCCTGGAACGCGCGTTGCTTGGTAATGCTTGGACACTGCGGAAAGCACAAGGTGGGTGGGCCTGGGAGCTAAGAGAGCTTTTGTAAAAGCGTATTCCTAAAAACCGGCCTCGTTTTGACGGGGGGTGTCATGAGGTCACTGGAGGATCCGAGATTCTGCAGGTCTGGCTGGCCTCTGCCTTCACACCGTGCTCTGTCACCACATTGGCTCGCACCCTGCCCCGGGTTCTCTGCCCTGGAATTCACAGCCCTCCTGCCTCCCGTCTAAACCCTACTAAGCCTGCCAGCTTTGCGGCCAGAACTGTCTTCCTCATCGCCCACGAGGGTCTGTGTTACCACCTGTAGCTACGTTACGGGGACACCATCTGGAGGGCGCCGTTCTAGCAGAAGAAAATCATCAATAAGAAGAGAGAGGCTGTATGTGCCGCTGATTTCACTAGACACGCCAGATGCTGCCAGTTGCTAAAATTGAGAGTTCTTTCTAGGTCTTACCCCACCAGAGTTTCTACAGGGTGGAAATCTGCTAGACTCACGACGCCCCAGGAGAACGAGTCAAAAGCAGAAGTCTGAAAACAGGACAACACACTCCGAGTATAGATATCCTTGTGAAAAGACTTCTGAGCTTGGCTCAGAGTGTGTCACTGCTGGGGAAAAACAAAAAACATGTGATATTTCTACCTGGGCTTGGGTTGGTTTGAAAAGTTTCATTAACAAAAGTGATTTTCCTTTCGGCGCCCAAACATGACAGGGTGCCCGAGTGTTTATAGAGTGGCAGGAGGGAAGTGAACACGCACACAGTTAAGCAGATGACAGGACCCTTGACGTGGAAACCAAGCCGGGTGAGCCCCGAAGCCCTTGTTACTTATTTATGTTTGGCCCAGGGAAGGATCACAATAAACAAGGTTCGGAGAGAGAGAAGCCAGCGATCGCCTAATGAAACCCATGCACCCTGAACTGCAAAATCAGAGACAGCTGGATGCGGAGGACCCCCCCCCACCACCAATTCACCAGTGCCGTGGCTAAGGCACCCCCGCTCCCGAGCAAACAGACGGAAACACGCTCATGTTTGTCCTCGAGCACGAGCCCTTTAACTTTCGGGCAAAAGAGAAGGAAGTACTGCTTTTCCAGAAGGCACAGGGGGATGACCTAGAAACTTCGTTCCCAAGGCAGTGGTAGTGATTAGGACCGAATCAAGAAGGCCTAGATGTATTTAAGGGCATGCCTCAGCGCAGAGTGATGTTTGGGGTGCTTCCGTGTACGAAAGACCTCCCTGTCCTGTGGTGGGGGCTGTGGTCCGGAGGGCAATTACCTGCCTTTACACAAACCTTCCTGAAGCCACTGGACATAAAATATCACACTGAAAGAGCCGGTAGGCCACAATGACATCACCTAGGCTTGCTTTTATGTCAGCGCAACCCTCATTGGTGGAAGAAAGATAATTGGTAAGCGAAGGGCTGTGGTTTACAATGCTTTCAGCCTGGCTTTCAACCTTGAGAGTTGTGGGCTGGTAGGGGGCTGTGTGCCTCTTCCACAGGCTAGGTGGAGAAGAGCCTCACCAGAGTGGGGGTTCACTATCACCTCCTCCTGGTCTCTACGGAGCCCTCAGAGCAGAATTCATACCTGTCCTCCCTGTGTTGCCAGTTCATTGTTCCTATCAGTTGGTCCGTGTTTGACCTGTGACCTACGGCTAACTGTGTAAGAATCTTCCCTCCTCGGGGCTGTCAATCCCTTGAGGGGACTGACTAGAGCTCCATGACATTAGGGCATGACAAGAAAAGGCAGCTTATATAATCAGTCTATTCCACCAAGACACACATGTTCAAAGGGCACGGGAGAGACAGAGAATCTTCTAAAATGTATTCGTGAATTCTTGGCCAACATAAAACCCAAGCCTTTCTTTTGGGGGTTAAGCAAAAATTCCTGGGATGATGGCGGGGGGTGCCTTCTCCTTGTTGGGCCAGCCAGAAAGCCAAGAGCCACCTTCTGATACATGAAGGAGCAGGCAGAGCCCCCAGATGGCTGGAGACACAGCGGAACCCATGGGTCTAATCTAAACAGAACGAACTCGGCAAAAAGCCCGAAGAACAAGTCAAAAGAAACCCTACAAACGAAGATGCCTGCAAATGTTCTCGGGGAACCCAGACTGTCCAAGGAGGCCAGGGAGGACAGGGATTGGGCTGGACAAAGGATCAGCACGTTGGAGACAGCGGCTCTGTCCCAGCCTCCTCGTGCATGTGAGGACTACGACGCACAAGACCCGACTGATGGCACTTGCCACCATGCCTGCCTCCTTGCCCCCTAGGAGAAACCCTCTAGGTGAGACTTCCAAACACCTGCTGCTCAAGTCCCTGCACTCTGGCAGGGGAAGGCTCTCAAGAAGAGATGGGACATTCAGCATGTAAGGATGAGCGGGAAGGAGACTGGACGTCCGTCCGTGCATGGGAGGTGGCCATGACCGATGGACCCGGCCAAGGGCAATGAGGCAGCGGCCACAAGGATGATGTTATGGGCTGAACTGTGTTCCCCACAAAAGATATGTGGAAGCCCTAAGCCCCAGTACCTCCGAATGTGACCTTCATTGGAAAGAGGGTCTTCAGAGAGATAATTAAGTTAAAATGAGGTCATTAAGGTAGGTCCTCATGTAATATGACTGGTGTCCTTATGAAGAGAGGAAATTTGGTCAAAAGGCAGGTACATGCAGAGACAGGACGTGTGAAGACGCACAGGGACAAGATGGGATGTGGCTGGAGTGATGGGTCTACAAGCCAAGAACACCAAGGACTGCCAGCCACCACCAGAAGCTAGGGAGAGGCAAGGAAGGACCCTTTCCTAGAGCTCAGAGGGAACAGAACCCTGCTGTTGGCACCTTGATGTCAGACTTCTAGCCTCTAGAACTTGAGACAGTAAATCTCTGCTATTTTAAGCCAACCAATTTTTGGTACTTTGTTACGGTAGCATTGATACAGATGGTAACAAGTCAAATGAAGATGAGAGAAGTCAGGACCCGAGAATCCGGAACATTCCATGGACAGAGGCCCACACATTAAAAAAGGAAAAGAAAGAAACAGAGATTCTTTTTTTTTTTTTTTAAAGGTTTTATTTATTTGACAGAGAGATACAGCGAGAGAGGGAACACAAGCAGGGGGAA
Organism: Mirounga leonina; assembly: GCF_011800145.1. NCBI lineage: Eukaryota > Metazoa > Chordata > Mammalia > Carnivora > Phocidae > Mirounga > Mirounga leonina. The sequence continues at coordinate 9,627,729 of NW_023270464.1, forward strand.
TGGGAGAGGGAGAAGCAGGCTTCCCGCCGAGCAGGGAGCCCGATGTGGGGCTCGATCCCAGGACCCTGGGACCATGACCTGAGCCGAAGGCAGATGCTTAATGACTGAGCCACCCAGGCACCCCAGAAACAGAGATTCTTAAAGGCCAAAAGGATGCCTGAGACAAGTAGATTAGAAATATAGTGAACAGGTAAGGAAAAGGACAGTAAGATTGGTCACTAAATTAGCCAAAAAGCCTGTGAAGTCTCCATAGTGTAAAGGAGAGTTTCAAAAACGACCTGAGAATAATTACAGGGAGTAAAGGAAGGGAGAGATAAAGAGAAAGGGGAGGTCAGCCTTCCTCTCAGACTCAGAAAGAAGATTAATTTAATGACTTAGTTAATGAAATGACTGAATGAGAAAAAAATGTAATCAGCGCTGAAAAAGCATGTCTGCTCAAAATATTTTAAGTATCAGGATTGGTAGTGGTTAGCTGCCAATATGATTTAAGGCGAATAAACAAAAGGAAATATTACCATAGAAACCACATCAAGGGGAAACATAAGTACAAAAATAACTTACAAGCAAACCTAGGATGGCATTTTAAACAGTCTGTTGTCTCCAAGGGCACACTCAAGGTCAGACTGTAGGGAAACCCTCTGGAAATTGAACTGTGATCACATGATGACACTGTGTCCATGACGCTTTGCAATGCATGCCCAGACTTCCGTGCCTACCTTTTCAGCTGACCCTCACAGTAACCCTGTGAGGTCTCGCACATAAAGAACCTCAGAGTTCTTGCTCAAAGGTAACAGAACCAAGATGGTGATTCAGGTGCCCGACGCTCGGGTCCCTTCCTACTCGACCACCATGGTCCTTTCCTGTGGCCATGGAAGAGTTGACAATTTCAAAGGCATTCGGAGAAATAACCAAGGCTCCTTGATAGTAGTAAAGATGCTCAATCATAACCCCAAAATATGACCATGCTAAATCTTTATGTTCCAACCCTGGGCAAAATAGGTAAAAGAAAAACTAAGGTGTATTCAAGATAAATGCCAGCATACAATGATAGATCAAATATGGAATGAATCAAGGAATTATAGAGCTATGTACTGCCATAAAAATGGGGGATCACCAACAGGAGGGGGCAGGAGAATGAATTCTGTGTTCAAATAGATATGAACTTGCACATCTGATTAAATTCTGAGTATGAAGGAAAAGTAAAGCAGAAAAGGGAACAGGGAAAAAGGGTGGAGGGAGAGGCAAACATCTGCTCTATCTTATCTGAGGACAAAGGCAAAATAGAGGCAGAACCAATGAGAGAAGCAGAATTAGAAGGTGGCCAATCCTTTGAACATGAAAACATGACCTTTTAAGTCATGCTTGTGTAGGAGAGGAAAACCAAGTCACAACAGAATATATTTTTAGAACAACAAAAGTATTACAAGTAATGGAAAAGACAATGCACAACTCTGATCGCAGTTGCAAATAGAAAAAGTGAAACATAATAAAGCAACTCCGCCCTACTTAGAGTAGAAAGCTAAAAAAAAAAAAAAACAGGAAAATTAAAACAATTAGACTAAGCATAGAGAAACAAGAGTGAAGTCAAAACAAGGAAGTTGATAAATAAAGCCAATTCAAGGGTCTTTGAAAAAAATAATAAAATCAATAACCAATTGACTAAATTAAAAAAAGATTTAACTGTAACTTTAATAATCTAAGAATGAAAATGACAATCTGATGACCAATGTAAAAACAATGTTTAAGTTATGGGAGGTGTTGTCCTTGGCCACAGCTAAAAACAAACCAAATAACGATGTTGAAATGCAAGATTTACTTACAAAATAAAAATTCTGGAAGTGACATAAAAAGAAAAAAACAGAATAATGTATATAAGACAAATAAGTAAAATAACTAGAGACTCACTCCCCAAAGGCTCCTAATTCAATATAATTATTTTTTAGTATTTTGTCCCAAAGTTTTTCTTTATTTTTATTTTTTAATTAATTTTTTTTTAATTCCAGTGGAACTAACATACAGTGTTATAGTAGTTTCAGGTGTACAAGATAGTGATTCAGGATTTCCATACATCACCTGGTGCTCATCACAAGTACCCTCCTTAATCCCCATCACTATTTCCCTCATCCCCCACCCACCTTCCCTCTGGTAACCATCAGTTTGGTCTCTATAGTTAAGAATATCTGAATGCCAAAAAGTGTTTAGTAAAATTTGTCATTTTTTCTTCACTAAAATATTTTAAAAGTAGATAGAGGATTTTTCCTTAAAAAAATCATTATGCTTCCCGCCCCCATAGTATTTCAGTCATTCCTTTTAAAAATAGGAAGCTTACAAGAAATATTCCACCACTAGTTCCAAGTTAATTTTGCCAACATCTATTTGAGAAAGAGGAAAAAAAAAAAAAAGCAGGAAATAAAATGTCTGCAGTTAACTAAACTACTTAGCTTACTGTTGAGAGAAACTCCAGTTTCCTCAACTTTTAAATAAAGACAAAAATTTTTACCTTATAGGACTATATAGGTGATTAAAGTAGTTGACAAAGTTCTCTGCCAGCTATGAAGTCTTACGTAAATGGGAGATTTACTGCATATATAAAGTTTCAACCATCCATCCATCCATCCATCTATGAATGCATTCATCCATGCCACATCTAATCATCCTGTTCCAGCCCTACACTGGGCGGGGGTGGGGGGGTGGGGGATGTCAAACACAGGGTAAGCAAACTTGGCTAAATCCCCTGCTTTTGAGAAGCTTCCTTTCAAATAGGGGAGTTGACATTAGATGAGATTATCACCCAGACAACCTCAAACTTTGTTCAAAGTGTATAAATAAAATGGACAGGAAGCTCTGGGAGATATAAGGGGGATCTGACCAGGTGTGTGGGTCAAAGAAGACTTCCTGAGGATATTGTGTGGGGTTCAGATTTGAAGGGTGTCCTGGTCAAGGAGCAGTGATGTGCTGAGTGCTGAGGACACAGGCATGCTTCTTCCTGGCTATGTGCCGTCCACCCTGAAGGTGGAAGCACGGATGGTACAGTTTCCTCCTACAGCTGGATATGTCTGTTTCCTTCCCCTAACTTCTTCTTATTCTTCTTTTAAAGATTTTATTTATTTATTTGACAGAGAGAGAGAGAGCACAAGCAGGGGGAGTGGGAGAGGGAGAAGCAGACTCCCTGCTGAGCGGGGATCGAGCCCCCACATCGGGCTCCCTGCTCGGCGGGGAGCCTGCTTCTCCCTCTCCCACTCCCCCTGCTTGTGTTCCCTCTCTTGCTGTCTCTCTCTCTGTCAAATGAATAAATAAAATCTTTAAAAAAAACCAAAACATTGGCTGAATCAAATTCAAGGATCAACTGACATGTACATTGTATCCATGATCTATTTGTGTTTTGGTGAGTTTTTTTTTTTTTTCAAAAATCTTCCATTGCTCTCTCTTTTATATTTCTTTTTTTTCAAGACCTTATTTATTTGTCAGAGAGAGAGAGAGAGCACAAGCAGGGGGAGCGGCAGGCAGAGGGAGAAGCAGGCTCCCCCTGCCGAGCAAGGAGCCCGGCATCCCAGGACCCTGGGATCATGACCTGAGCTGAAGGTAGGCGCTTAACTGACTGAGCCACACCCAGGCGCCCCCATATTTCTTTTTAAAATTATATTTTCCTACAAGTATTTTGCTTTAGTATATAAAGCATTCGTCTTATTTCTGACGATGTACCTTTATATCTATTTGTAAATTTGTAAAAAAGATAATGCAATCTCCCTTTTCCAACTGGGATAAATGCCCTTTTAAAAATATATTCCGATGAGTTTCTTTTTTTTTTTTTTTTAAAGATTTTTATTTATTTAACACAGAAAGATAGAGCACAAGTAGGCAGAGCAGCAGAGAGAGGGAGAGGGAGAAGCAGGCTCTCCGCCGAGCAGGGAGCCCGATGCGGGGCTCGATCCCAGGACCCTGGGACCATGACCTGAGCCGAAGGCAGCCGCTCGATGAGTTTCTGATGCTTAACCCTTACCCGTTTGAAATTTATTTGTATGGTTACCAATGTCTATACTGATTGATAGGCAATTGTCTATACCGATATCCCCGGTTGCACCATTTGACACGGTTCTCATTCTTTCCTGGCTGTATTTTTCAGTTTGTCATTTAAGCTCAAATAATAGTTTGACTCTTCCTGCATCTCTGTTTCATTCATGACTTTCTCCATTTGAACGAAGTACCAGCGGTTTCTATCACTGCTGTTTTGTATTCTGTTTTAAGAAGACAGGAGGAAGCCGGTCACGAACACCTTGAAAGGTCCCACAGCGTACTCGCTCGTTGGTTCTACCGCATCATCTGGCTACCCGACTTCAGGCTCTCAGGAGAACTAACAGCATGGAGAGGAGCCACGGGGAAAGCATCCAAACGAGGAAGGCACAAGGGCAGGGAAAGAGTCAGTATTTGGAAACTAGCAAGAACAGACGCGTGTGGGATAATCAGCTAAATTCCCCACCAGGGCACAAGAAAAGCTGAACGGATGGGCAGAGGCCCGAACAGTCCCAAGTTTGCTTTCACAACTTTTGAGGGGCTGGTGAAAGGCTCTCTCTTCCTCTCCCACAAGTGAGTGGTGCCAACGCCAGACTCCGGGCGGTGAGTCGGCCCCTAGCGCTCTGTCTTACCCACTGGGGCACTGCTGCCCAGAGACTGAATCCTGGGGACACCGGTTCAGACCCCTTCTACACTGGCAGCTGTGGGCAGGGCGTGCGGGACCAAGAAGGTGGGGATGTGTGTACGTCCAAATGCTCTGGAAAGCATAAAACTCTGGAATAAAGACTCTTTGCACCAAGCGTTAGGCCGAACCTAAGACAAAGGTGCTCCCCAGAGCACTTGGGGTCCCCCAGGAAAGGCTGCTTGCCCATATGGTGCCTCAGGGGCTCTCGGGAGCATGCAGCCCCTGCTCTCGTTTCCTTGCAACTCTCACAACAGCCCCAGAAAGCCCTCTAACTGCTGAATGGAGACAGACACCATGACTATTCCAGGACCTGCTGAGACGGCCTTTCCTGGCATTTCTGAGTTTTCCTGCTCCTTTCTGGGCACGCCAACATCAAAATGTTGCTATTTCTCATGGCAACAAAGCAAACATTGACAGGGCTCTCGCCACGAACACGGCCGTCTCGTTAAAATGTTCAGGCAAGAGTCTGGCAGCTTTTAAGAGGGGCGCCTACCAACAGGAGCCAAGGAACAGCTCCGGCCAGGTCCGACTTGGCTTTGGGTCTGCTCTGCTAAAAGTTGTGTCCAGACCACGTGGTGTGGGCTCTCGGAGACCTTCCTTACCAAACGCCAACAAAACCGAAGCCACCTGTTCCTGCCAGGGGAACACTGACGTGGGCTTCTCTGCAGTTCCCCCCGTTGGTGGGCAGAGGCAAGCTCTGGGCAGCCTGGGGACCAGGGGATGCCTGACCCAGAGGCACGCAGGAAGGTTCTGAACCTCCCTTGGCGGTGGCTTCCACCGAAGCAGCAATTACATTAAAAAAACAAAAAACAAAAAACAAAAAACCTAGCTGGTGGAGGAGGAGGCTAGAGCATAAACACAGCAAAGACAAGATGACTAATTCAGCAAGGTCACTGCCTCCAAAGCCAGCCAAGCCAAGGGAGCTCTCAGGCTGCATACACAGGGCAGCAAATCACCCTTTGAATGACCGCCCTTGTCTACTCTTCGGAACCCAAATGCCGGGTCAGACCCACCGCACACCTGGGAAGGTAACAGCACTCACCTCTGGTTCCTGAGTCATCGTTCCTGACGGCTGGGTCCCTCTGGGCTGCCTGAGTCCCTGTCTCCTGCCGGCCGCAAGGAATGTGCTGTCACAGGTTCTAGATCACAGGCAGCCAGACACACCCACTGCCAGGCCCTTGCCTTTGAAATTCACGTGAATAATAAAAATACCACCTGCTTTGGGGAAGCCCAAAAAGGCCTCATGACTCAGCCTGCCTGTAATTTCATTTTCTCTTCTAGGCCAAGGAGAAGAAAAGTAACATTGTCTTTTCTTTGTCTTCTCCTTCTAAAATGCAATGATCACTCTTATGCTCTATCTTGGCAAACGTAGGAGGAATTGCCCTGTGGAAAAGGTGGCAAACAGAGATGCCAATCATTTCTGCTTTTAACCTTTAGCCAAGAAAATCAAAGTCGCCGGCTCTCAAGCTTGGGTGTGCACTGGAATCACCGGGGGAATTTTTTAAATGAAACTGAGGCAGGTCCCATCAGAGATTTAGATTCAGTTAGTGTCAGGTGTGACATGAACATGGGTGTTTTTAAAAGGTCCCAGGGAGTCCGTCACAGAAAAGTGTGACAACCACTGATGTACTTGGGAGGGATAGTTCAGGAATCATGAAATGGGAAAAGCCCTGAGTTCAGGAGACTCAGGTTCTGGGCTGAGTATAACTGTTTAGTAGTTGCTGTCCTTGGACAAGTCACAGGATGTCTCTAAACCACAGTATTTTCATCTGGAAAACAGATTCTATTGCCTGCAGTTCTTACCGAGGGTCTTATAGCGATCAAGTAGGAAAGAAAGTGTTGGGAAAAAACACCAAGCACAATATAAATGTAAGGGCTGCACGATCACTATTTCCTTTTACAAAGTGAGGCGGATATTTATTATTTATTGTATGTTTACTATCAATAAGAATGACATGTATCATATGACCTCACTGATATGAGGAATTCTTAATCTCAGGAAACAAACTGAGGGTTGCTGGAGTGGCAGGGGGTGGGAGGCATGGGGTGGCTGGGTGATGGACATTGGGGAGGATATGTGCTATGGTGAGCGTTGTGAATTGTGCAAGACTGTTGAATCTCAGATCTGTACCTCTGAAGCAAATAATACATTATATGTTAAAAAAAAAAAAGAAGATAGTAGGAAGGGAAAAATGAAGGGGGGGAAATCAGAGGGGAGACGAACCATGAGAGACTATGGACTCTGATAAAGAAACTGAGGGTTCTAGAGGGGAGGGGGTTAGCCTGGTGATGGGTATTAAAGAGGGCATGTACTGCATGGAGCAATGGGTGTTATACGCAAACAATGAATCATGGAACACTACATCAAAAACTAGTGATGTAATGTATGGTGATTAACATAACATAAAAAAGAAAAAGGTTTCCCAGATCAAAAAATAAAACAAACAAAACACCGCAACTTTGCATGTTCAGTGTCACTTGCAGCTTCCAAGGGATGCTGGGGTGGAGGCTAGAAGGATAACTTCACAAGATACGCTGAACCTGCCCTTGTTCTCTTTGGCCACCTTGCTTCCAAGATGATTGTATATTCTCCCCTAAATAAACTAGGTATTTAATCTAAAAAAAAAAAAAAACTTTAAAAACTTTTCTTTAAAACTAGGAAATTCTAGGGGCACCTGGGTGGCTCAGTCGTTAAACGTCTGCCTTCGGCTCAGGTCGTGATCCCGGGGTCCTGGGATCGAGCCCCGCATCGGGCTCCCTGCTCCGCGGGAAGCCTGCTTCTCCCTCTCCCACTCCCCCTGCTTGTGTTCCCTCTCTCGCTGTGTCTCTCTCTGTCAAATAAATAAAATCTTTAAAAAAAAAAAACTAGGAAATTCTTTAAAAACTAGGAAACCGGCAAGAATAAGAGAACAGTTAAAAGGAAATAGCAAGGGGCGCCTGCATGGCTCAGTCGGTTAAGCATCTGCCTTCAGCTCGGGTCGTGATCTCAGGGTCCCGGGATCAAGCCCCACATCGGGCGGGGCATCCTCCCTGCTCGGCGGGGAGCCTGCTTCTCCCTCTCCCTCTGCCTGCTGCTCCCCTTGCTTGTGCTCTCTCTCTTTCTGTCAAATAAATAAATAAAATCTTAAAAAAAAAAGAAATAGCAATAAATATAATACAAAAAGATGGAAGTAATAGATCAGTATGGCAGGTCCCACACAAATGTGAATTGAGTGGACTGCTCAAAGACATACTCTCAGATGGGATGAAAAACTAAATGCTGTTTATAAGAAATACACCTAAGATAATGAAAAAACTGAAGATGAATGTCTGGGAAAACCTGTACAACACTGATGCAAAGAAAAAGAATGCAGTGTGGCCATATGAAGAGCAGACAATTCCAATTCTAAGGACAGAAGCATGAACAGGATTAAAGCAGGCATTTGACATCATGAAATAAGTCAAAATGGGGCATAAAGCCATTAAATAGGCCTATAAAGCAAAAACTTATAGAACAATGTGAAGAACTAGAAAAAGAATCAGAAGTAGGAAATACATATGTATATATATACATATATGTATATTTATAAATATGTATATGTGTACATATTATGTGTGTGTGTATTTCAGATTCTGAAAAAGAAAGCTAGCACAAAATGACAACATATGAAAGACCTGCATATGCAACTGACAAGATAAAATTAGAGGAAAAAAGAAAAATGTTTAACTCAATAAACCTAAAAAAAGAACTCCAATAATAATAGCTATCATCTATTAGGTACTTATCATGTGCCAGGCATTGGTTTTAGAATGTTACAACTATTACCACATTTAATTGTCAAGTATCCTTCCAAGACAGATACTTTCTCTCTCTTTATTTTTCTTACCTCTCAGATGAGGAAACCAAACTCAGAGAGGTAAAGTTACCAGATGAAGGTCTGGAGCCCAGATGAGACTGTGAAGTCTCATGCCAGGGCCTTGCCTTAACCACATCACCCAAAAATACTCAGAGACAAATAAAATACTCAAAGAAGAAAACATGAAGGTTTTAGTACAGATAAAAGCTAAAGTTAATGAAATAACAGACAGAACAAATCATAAAAAAGTAAATAAAATCTAACAAGTCCTTTGACAAGACCACTGGAACATGTAAATCCCTGGCTGGTCTGATTAAGTTCAAAAGAGAAAAAGTAAAACTGTCCAACATCATAAATGTAAAGGGAAATATATCATCATCATTCATTATATCAACACATTAAAGTAGAAAAGCTAACTGAATATATCAATAGCTGCCAAAGAGAAATTTGACAAAATCCAGCAATCTTTCCCAATAAAAACTCTTAAGCAAAAAAGGAATACATGGAAACCACCTAAATCTAACAACAGTCTACTTACCAAAAATCTACAGCAAATGCCTATAAATTGCTGAGGTCAAGACCTTTAAAATCAGGAACAAGAGAGATGCACCTGCTATCCTCATGATGATTCAACTTTTGAAGTTTCTAGTGATACCATGAGACAGGAAATAAAATAAGTTATATAAATTTTAGAAAAGGAGGGACAAACCTATTTGGAATTTGCAGATGACTTGATCATATGCCTAAAAGTCTCAAGGAACTCTTCTAAAAACTATTAGAATTAATAAGAGAAGTTGGTAAAGGGACTGGATAAAATGTAAATAAACAAAAGAGCTTTTCTCCATACCAGTAACATTGGGTTGGAAATAGAAATGGAAAAGAATCATAATCCATTCACATAGCGGCAAAAACAAGAAAGAGGACACAAATAAACACGGCAGGTGCAGGTTCTTTAAGAAGAAAATGATAAAATCTCATTAAAAATATGAAAAATAATATAAGATAAATAAAATACAAAATCTTATGAAAGAACATGGAAGCTGCACAGAGTCATCATAGGAAATGCACAAAAGTTAGAATAGATGTCTAGTAACAGTCAAGATATTTTCAAAGAAAGAAAGCAAACAAGTAGAAAACATGCATTAATAGGCTGTAAAACTTAAATGGAACATCTGTTCTCAAAACAGTATGGCATTTACCTAGAAACAGATTAATAGGCCAGTGGGCCAGTACAGAGAATCCCAAAATGCATACAGATAGATACTGGGGAAAATAACATGATGATATTTCAATTCAGAAGGGAAAGGAAGCTAGAAAGTGTGCTAGAATAACTGATCATCCATCTAGAAAAGATGAAAGCTAGATTCTCTCCCTCATACCTCACATACAAATAAATATCAGAAAAATTAAAGCTTAAAATGTAAAAACTAAAAGAAAAAAAATATTGTGAGATACTCCAGGAGGAGAATATTTCTATAAAATTGAGGGGGAAATGACTTTCTTACATAACCCAGATGCCATAACGAAAAAGATGTTTGATTACATATTCTTATATCTTTGTTATCACAAAAGATAGCAGACAAAAGAAAAATAAGGGGTTGGAGAAAATACTGGAACATGTATGATAAAAAACAGTTTAAAATCTGATATACAAAAAGACCCTCCAAAATGAGAAGGAAGACATGACCAACGCTTCAGGAAAATAACCAACAAACAGTAACAGGCAACTCACATGAGGGGAAATGCAAATAGTTCATGAAGATAGGACAAGATGCTCGATATTGTTAATAATAATAGTGTGGACATCAAAACAAGAAGATCTCATTTCCAGCCAACAGACTGATAAAAATTAAAAGGCTCCTGGATATCTAATGCTGGCCAAGGTGTGGGAACAGAGATTCTCACATAATGTGGCTGAAAGTGTGAATCACCACAGCTTTTTGGGGAAGTGATTCCCAAACAATCCACTTTGGGGACTTTGATCTACAGAAGCAAACAGCCTAGAAAACCAGGCTATATAACAAGGGGCAAAACCCAGAAATAATCCAAATGTCCACCAATGGGAAAAGGACTAAGCTACGTTCCCTCTATAGATTTAAGGCATGTATTTAAAGAATGAGTTGTAGCCACAGTGACTGATCTAGAGGGAGTCCATGATAGAGTGCTAAATTTAAAAAGCCTAGGTGAAGATGATGTAAATAACACAACACTCTTTTTGTTATTAAAATGGAAAACTAACTAAAACTATATCCTGCATATTTTTCCAGTTTTATTCAGATATAACTGACATATAATAGTGGGTAAGTTGGGGGGCGCCTGGGTGGCTTAGTTGGTTAAGCATCTGCCTTTGGCTCAGGTCATGATCCCAGGATCCTGGGATCCAGGTGCATCTGGCTCCCTGCTCAGCAGGGGGGGGGGGGGTCTGCTTTTCCCTCTTCCTCTGCCCCCCTCCCTGCTTGTGTTCTCTCTCTAAGAAAATCTTAAAAAAATATTGGGTAGGGGCGCCTGGGTGGCTCAGTCGGTTAAGCGTCTGCCTTCGGCTCAGGTCACGATCCCAGGGTCTTGGGATCGAGCCTCGCATCGGGCTCCCTGCTCAGTGGCAAGTCTGCTTCTCCCTCTCCCTCTGTGATCTCTCTTGCTTTCGCTCTCTCTCAAATAAATAAATAAATAAATAAATAAATAAATAAATAAATAAAATCTTAAAAAATATATTGGGTAAGTTGAAGGTGTACAACTTGTTGATTCAATACACTTATATATTGCAAAATGATTACCACCAGAGTGTTAGCTAACACTGTATAATATCATCTAGTTACCATTTCTTTTCTGTGGTGAGAATACTTGAGATTTACTCTTTTAGCAACTTGCAAGTATATAGCACAGTATTATTAACTATAATCACAGAGCTGTATATTAGGTCTCCAGAACGTATTCATACCCTATGACCAACATCCCCCCATTTTCTGCCCCCTCCAGCCCCTGGCAAATCATCTACTCTCTGTTTCCAGGAGTTTGGCTTTTTCTGATTCCACGTAGAAGTGTGACCATACGGTATTTGTCTTTCTGTGTCTGACTTATTTCATTTAGCACAACGCCCTCAAAGTCTACCCACGTTGTTGAAAATGGCAGGACGCCTTTCTTTCTTGTGACTGAAAAATATTCCATCGTAGATATGTACCACCTGCTCTTTATCTCTTCATCCACAAGCAGTGGCTACTCACCATTTTCCCTGAACAACTGCTGGACAAGGCACTAGCTTCGATGAAATACTTCCTGAGGAGATGTTTGCTGGGGTCAGGACTGTCCAGTAAGATGTAGGAACAGAAAAAAGCCCCGTGCCGAAGCAGGAATATGGCGATGTCTTCGTTTCCTAAAGGACAGAAAATGGCATTCAGATGTAGAGTGTGTCACTGCTGTCCAAAATGGCAGACGCCAATAGGCGAAACCGGGAAGGAAAAAGTAATTGTGCCGGTGGACCTTCTCTAGGACTTCCCTTGAGGTGGCAAATTCCTGTTCGTGACTTTTTGTGGGACTCTGCCCTGTGGAGCGCCTCCTACTGTGGTCCCATTTGCCACAGTTTGCCTGTCACTGAAATCCCCTTGCAGGGGCCAGTGGGGCCAATGAGGGAAGGTGCAGACATTTTGAAAGAGAGACAAATAACAGAATTTGCAAGCGTCTCCACACAGGCACTTTAAGAGCTAGGGGTGAGGGGGAAGACAAGGTCCCCCATCTCCAACGTGTGAGGGTTCCCATGGGTGGGGCTGACGGGGGGGGACCCACCTGACTTGATGGCCGCGTACAGGGGTAAGCGCACGATGACAGGAAACTCATTCTTCCTGACTGCGTAGCTTTCCGGGTCGGCCCCGTGCGTCAGGACGAGGAGCTTCACCAACCCCAGGTGCCCTCGCTGACAAGCCAAAGCCAGCATCCAGTTCAGCAGCCGCTGGGGGCTGCAGGGACCTGGCAGGAGATGACAGGACAAAGGGAAGGTGCCACTCAAGGGTTTTGGTTGTTCCCATTCTGCTCTCCCCTCAGACTGTCCCATTTCCAGCCGCAAGTCGCTTCTATCAAGTTGGTAGTGTTTTCTGGAATAGTCCCTCTGAATTGCATATGCCATTTTCCCACATCGTTATAAACCCACTTGCTCATCACATAATGCCACGTGAGGAAAAGCAGCATTCACAACAGCATATGCGGTTCGACTGTAACTGGATTAAAAAAAAATGCACGTGTGGAAATAAGACTAAAAGGTACTACCCCGTGTTGCAGTTATATTATCTCTGGGTAGTGGGGATTGTGACTATTCACCTCACCCCTTTCCCCATCCCCAGCCCTGACCTCATCCCCAGAGTAGCATTACATACAGGGACATGGCCTTTGGAGACCAGCAGCTTAGGGTTAAAATATTTTAGTTGTGTAATCTTTTAAAGATTTTTTTTTTAATTTTTATTTATTTGAGACAGAGAGAATGAGAGACAGAGAGCATGAGAGGGAGGAGGGTCAGAGGGAGAAGCAGACTCCCTGCCGAGCAGGGAGCCCGATGCGGGACTCGATCCAGGGACTCCAGGATCATGACCTGAGCCGAAGGCAGTCGCTTAACCAACTGAGCCACCCAGGCGCCCCTTAGCTGTGTAATCTTAAACAAATTTCTTAACTTCTCCCTAACTCAGTTTACCTATTGGTAAAATGGGACTAATAGCATGCATCCTCCCAAGTTTAATGTGAGGATTGCATGACATAATGTATGTCAAGTGCCTGGCTCAATATATTCTAACTCATTATTTGTCGTTATGTTTTTAGAGTACTAACACTTTAATGCATTTCTAAATTATCTGTGAGTACATATATTACTTTCAAAAATGAAAGAAAAAGGCTTTGATGAAAGAAATAGATCTAACTACCCAGCCTAAAACTTTGCAAATTACTCCCTGCAAGAACCACTTACTTAATTCCAAGAGGAAATAACACTTAGCACACTGAAGGAACAGGGACAATGTGGGCTGAAGTATTACAATATCTTCAAGTTCAAAGTAATGCAACATCTTTTGGATGTAGCAGCCATGGAAAAATGATCTCATCCTCCATGCTGACACTTCCAAATTGCATCATAACATTGTCTCATTTCCAGAGGCTGAGAGTCCTTAGGAACCAAAGTGCTCCCAAGCACGGAGAGAGGGACCCTCCCCTCCATGGTAGGAAATTGACTAGGAAACAGGGGTGAGGTCAGGTTGGAAGAAATGAAAATCCAGCACAGAGGGTGCCTGGCACAGTGCCTGGGCTGCAGCAGATGCTAAATAAATGTCCCTTCTTCTCCCTCTGATTACTAGAATTAACAACTGAAAGGAGGTGGTGCTCAAACAGATATTAAAAAGTGATCCCCAACTGGCTTACAGCAACAATACCTAGAGAAGAGAAATCCAGTCACCATGCTGTAACTTCTGTTGAGGTTGGATGTATACCCATCTGAGAAGGCTGTATTAGGCTATATTTCATAGCCATGATTTTAATGTGAAGAAATCAGAGCTCAGAGAGGTTTGGGAACTTGCCAAAGGTCCCACAGTTGGTAAATGACAAAGTCAAGACTTAAACCCTGCAAAGCTAAAGGATTTAGACACTTGAAACCAAAGGGTGCTCTCTTAACCATATGAAACCCCTACATGTATTTTCTGAGGCCCGAATCCAATGATACTCTGAGAGAGCCCCATTAGGGTCTCCATCTTTCTCTTCCTCCTTTGCTCCATCTCCGCTCAGCTACAGAGACCAGACATTACATAATGACGTACCTTAAATGACATCCACAACTACACAGTGATGTGCCTACCTCTGTGAGCTTCTCATCTCTCTTCTCAAACCCTCCCTTGTTCTCTAGTTGTGTCTCATACGTCTTCTGGTCTCAGACTCCTGACAGTGGCTGCCTTCCCTCCGGTTCGGGAATTCACAGGGGCACACACTGTTTTGTCCATCTCTGCACTTCCTGCAGAGTCCAGAACAATGCTCTGGACTCCTTTGGTCCTCAGTAACTCTGTCCCGAGTTGAGGTGAAGATAGGATGCCCCAGGAGCATGCTCAGGTCCAGCCAAGCTCCCTGCTCTGCAAAAGTGGGCAACCTAAGCCCTTTCCTCTCTTGTCTGCCAAGTAAACTCCTATCCACCCTGCAAAACCCAGCTCAGATGTCAGCTCCTTATGAAGACCAGACAAGACCATTCTCTATGTGTAAATACTTCACTGTGTAAATACTTCAACCTCAGCATGGTTACACTGCATGGAATTACTCCTTTCTGCTTTGATTTCTCTGCTTAACCAGGAGCTATGCAAGATCTGGGATCACCTTTTTAAAAAGTCTCCATGTCTCTCAAGTTCTGCAGAATGCCTGGTAAGGCATTAGTGAGAGACTCATATGGTGAATGCTCAATAAATGTAAACTGCACCAATTAGGTCATGAGCCAGCTGGTGCAGACACTTTGGGGCTACAACAGAGCTAATCTTGGGGATCCCTGAAGAGAGGAAGTCTGCCTTCAGGGGCACCCAGGCTCCTCCTTGCCCTCCTAGGTCTGGCTGCACCCAAACTACACCTGTGGACCATAACACGGTCCTGATTTCTATTCTCCTCATTCTCCTTCCAGACACATGAAGAAAGCACTGGCTTAGAACCAAGTCTGAGCATAAATCTACTCAAAGCACACTGTTGGACAACCCCCCGACAGGACGGCTACATAATCGGCTACAGGCCCAATGCAAAATACAAAGGTGAGCCCCTTGTTCAAAAAAATATCAAAAATTTCAAGATGGCGACAGTGGAGTGTTGAACCAAGCGTGGGCCTTCTGAGTGCAGGGCCCACACCGTTGCACACCAATGAAGCTGGCCTTGTTCAAATAAAACCCTAACTCCCAAAGACCACCGCTAAGGTAATGCCTTATGAAGAAATGAGCTACCGAGCCACAAAAAGGCACGGAGGAACTTTAAATGCATATCGTCAGGTGAAGGAAGTTAATCTAAAAAGACCACAAAATCTATGAGCTCAACTATATGACATTCTGAAAAAAGTCAAAACTACAGAGACAGTAAAAAGATCCATGGTTGCCAGGGCCGGGGGTGTGGGGGGCGCTAGGGGAAGGGAGGGATGACTCAGTGGAGCCCAGAGGACTTTGAGGGCAGTGAAACTGTTGGGTATCATACACTAACGGTGGATACATATTATACATTTGTCAAAACCCACAGAATGTACAAACACAAAGAGGGACCCCTAATGGAAACTCTGGACTTTGGTTGGTAAGAATGTCTCAGTATTGGTTCCTCAATTGTGACAAGTCTATGATACTCATACAGAATGTAAATAATGGGGGAACTTTTTGGGAGGGGAGGTATACGGGGGCTCTCTGTACTTCCACATCAACCTTTCTGAAAATCTGTAACTGTTTTAAGGATAAAATCTATTAATTTTTTTTTTAAAAAGGGACATAGATCCATATTCTTTACCAAGTAGGGTGTGAAAGAATTTACCTCCTGAGCTCAAGGGAATGAGATGTGGGATGTGGCTCGACTGTCAGTTTGATGGCCCAGATTTCTGGTTCTCCTGCTTGGTGAGAGTGTAAAGAAACAAGTATTTTGAGGGAAAGCCGCCCCCTGCCCGCCCCCACAAACATCTGTCTGTTTCCCAAGAAGGGGTGATTCCTGAGAGGTGGGCAAGGAGCTCACGTCCTGGGATTTACCTGGCAAAGACTCGAGCAACTCCTGCACAACGTCAGTGTGCCCAAAATGTGCTGCCACCACAGCTGGATTGTCATCGGTGGGCTCGGTGGGCAGCTCCACCCGTCTCTCGGTGAGAAGGTACCGGACGGTCTCCAGATCGCCATAGGCCGCCGAGATGCTCAGAAGCTGGCCCTGGTCAACACAGAGCAGGGACAGGACTTCAGTGAGATGGGTGCTGTTAGGAATGGCCCAGAGAATCAACTGGACATGCTTCACCAAGTCCACAGGCGAGCCTGGAGCTGGTACCACGTGCGGCTGTCGAGGACTTAAAATGAGGCCCATGCAAAGTGAGAGGGGCTGGAGGTGTTAAATGCCACGCAATTTCAAAGACTTAGTGCAAAGCTGTCAACTCTCTTGTCAATCATTTTTATATGGATCACACGTTGAAGTGATCTTTAGTATATTCAGATCAAATAAAATATACTAATATTTCATCTGTTTCTGTTTACTTTTTGAATGTGACTGCTAGACCATTCGATATAGATGTGGCTCCCGTTCTATTTCTTCGGGACAGCACCGCTCATGCCCTGAGCTTCATGAGGATGGAGATCACGTGAGTGTCCCCATCTGAAGCAGTATATTAATACGTGGACAAGGAACATGGAGGTTCAGAGAGGTGTCGTGACTTGCCCAAGATCACACAGCTAGAAAATGGCTCTTGACTGTACAAATGACCCTGACGTTTCATGGGCTCGCTAGGTCTGCAAAAAGAATGCTGGGTTGGCACGTACAGAGTTTGACTGCGTTACTGAAACTTTAAGTCCTCCTGAAGCTTGGCTATTTCCGATGGACTCGGGCATCCGCGGCGTTCGAGGCGGCGGATGCAGAATCGATGCACGTTGGAATGAGGCGACCTGTGCTGTGGCATTGACGGAGAACCTACTGTGTGAGGATGCCAGGGGCAATCATGACCTCCATGAGTTTACAGGTGAGTCTGGAATCTGCATGAAACAGCCACAAGCAAGCATATTTTACTCCTGATACAGGTGTATTAGGAGTCACTTTCGGGTGAGACAGGCAGGGATGGGACAACAGAATCCCAGGGATGAGAACTGATATATTAAGCTCTTATCATGTGCCAAATGCTGCATGGAACATTTTATTTGCATGGTCACACTTCATCCTGATAACAGTCTTAAGAGGACTGTATCTGTTGTTGATTAAAAAAAAAGAAAAGAGCTAGTTATTTTACCTGCAAAGCGAGTCTATTTGGGAATAGCAGAGGAACTGCAATTCAGGACAGGGAAACTATGGTGAACCATAGGCAAGTCTGGAGAACAGAGTCGGGGGGCTTGCTTTTGTAAGGGAAAGGAGGAAGCTGGGAGGGTGTTTTACTGAGTTCCTTTTGGCTGGGCTGTTGCTGGGCAAGGAGAAATTCTTCCTTCCTCCTGCTTGGGTATGGAAAGTAAGTTTCTCCTCCCTGGGGAATGCAAGGTTTGCTTCTTAAGGTGAGTGGTAATGCATGAGAACTTGCCCTGCAGGGCTTCCAGACTCCCATTATATTTATTTATTTTATTTTAAATTTTTTAATTTTTTTCAGACTCCCATTTTAAATGAGGTTTCCTTTATTTATTTTCACACTGTGTTTCCATCTTGTGGGTGAGGAGGGATGGGAGGGAGGGAGTTTACAGTCTGCAGAACTATCCAGGATTTGAACTGGGGTCTGTCTAGCCAAAGCCTAGGCTCCGTTCTGTCCAAGACTTCCCAGGAAATGTGGGACTTGGAGGGAGGTCCGGGTTGTGCAAGTGAAGTGAATGAGCTGGCCATGTGAGGTATGCATTCAATATGACCAGAAAAGAAGAACCCACTGGCCTGCCAATCTGCCCAGGGTGTGGCCCGTTAGGCCTGCCATTCCAGGAAAGCACTTGCATTAGGGAGAAAAGCCACAAGGATTGATTAAATGATTCACCACACACAACCAACAGTTGTCTAGACTCTAGTGGGTAAGAGGCTTAAAAGCCCCATCCTCACAAAGTGGTGATGCCATAAGAAGTAACCCAGAGGCCAAGAGGGACCAGAGGGCAGGAAGGGTTGGGCTGGCACCTGGCTAGAGACAGCCCAGAGGCTCCACAGCATGTAGTTATTTTCATTCAAACAGCATAGAAAAGTATAATATAAAAAGGAGGCCTCACTCCATGCCTCTCCTTCCTAACGCCCTTTTGCAAAGGAAACTGCTCTTACATAGCCTTCTAGAATGTGTTCATCCATATTGACACATGGGTAATCCCATGTGAAACCACATGTTTTCACTTCATTCATTACAACTTTTATTGGCATATAGCAACCCTACAGAAAAGAACACACATTGTGTGTTCAGTTTCATGAACTCTTACAAAGTGAACACATTCATGTGATGGACACCCAGACCAGGGACGCAAGATGATCTGTTCCCAGAAGTCCCCTTTCTGCCCCCTTCCGGTCACTGTTCTACCTGGAATAACCACTATCCTGACTTCTAACACCATTGCCAGTTTGTATATATTATTAAAGTGGAATTATACTTCACTTACTGTTAAATTTAAGTTAAATTTTTTTTTTTTTTTACTTTTTGCTCTGAAATGGAGATTCATAGGAAGTCACAAAGACATTCCTGAGGGGCATCCGTGTTTCCGTAACTCTGTTTCCCCCAACGGTGACAGCTTACACAATGTAGTTCAAGATCAAAACCAGTAATCTGACATTAGTATAATGTGGGTATATCATTCTGCCATTTTGTCACATGTATATACATTTGTGTGATCACCACCATGATCAAGATGCAGAATTCCTCCATTGCGAGATCAGTCTCTCTTGAACCCCCCCTTTATAGTTACATTCACTCTACTGCCCTCCACCATGACTAACCCCAGAAACCATGAATCTCTCTTCTATCTCTATAATTTCGTCTTTTTGAGAATGTTATACAAGTGGGATCATACAGAATGTGACCTTTTGAGACTGTTTTTTTTTAAATCTCCTGCTCAACATAATGCCCTTGAGATCCATCTGAGTGGTGGTATATTTCAAAGAGTTTCTTTATTTTTTAAAATTTAAATTCAATTAATTAACATATAGTGTATTATTAGTTTCAGAGATAGCATCCAGTGATTCATCAGTGTTATATAACACCCAGTGCTCATTACATCATGTGCCCTCCTTAATGTCCATCACCCAGTTACCCCACCCCCCTACCCTCCACCCCTCCAGCAACCCTCAGTTTGTTTCCTATGATTAAAAGCCTCTTATGGTTTGTCTCTCTCTCTGATTGTCTTGTTTTATTTTTTCCTCCCTTCCCCTGTGATCCTGTTTTGTTTCTCACATTCCACGTATGAGTGAGATCACATGATAATTATCTTCCTTTGATTGACTTATCTTGCTTAGCATAATACCCTCTAGTTCCATCCACATCATTGCAAATGGCAAGATTTCAGGGTTTTTTGATGGCTGAGTAGTATTCCATTGTATATACATACTACATCTTTATCCATTCATCTGTAGATGGACATCTGGTCCCTTTCCATAGTTTGGCTATTGTGGACATTGTTGCTATAAACATTGGGGTGTGGGACCACTACATTTTATCTTTGGGGTATATCCCTAGTAGTGCAATTGCTGGGTCATAGGTTAGTTCTATTTTAAACTTTTTGAGGAACCTCCATACTGTTTTCCAGAGTAGCTACACCAGCTTGCATTCCCACCAACAGTGTAGGAGGGTTCCCCTTTCTCAAAGAATTTTATAATGCTTAGTATTATATTTATATTTGTAGTACATATTATGTATTTTATATATTTACAATTTATATCTATATTATATTATATTCCATTGTATGTTCAACCATTCATCTGCTAAGAATTTTATGCTTGCCTTACTGCACTGCCCAGAACTTCCAGTAATATACTGACTATAATTATGTATAATTATTCTCAAATTAAACTGCTAGTATTATATTGAGAGTAGATATCCTTGCCTTATTCCTGATGTTAGGGGTAAAGCGGTCTTTCACCATCAAGTATAAAGTTAGTTGTAGGTTTCTGTAGCTATTCATCAGGTTAAGGGAGTTCCCCTCTATTCTTAATTTTCTAAGAGTTTCTATCATGAGGGTATTAAATTTAGTCAAATGGTTTTTCTGCATCAACTGATACGATGATGTGATTTTTCTTCTTCAGTTTATGGCTTAATCCATTCAAACTGCTATAACAAAATACCAAAGACTAAGTGGCATAAAAACAACAAAAATTTATTTCTTACAGTTTTGAGGCTGGAAGTCTGAGATTTGGGGTGCTGGCCTGGTCAGGTGAGGGCCTTCTTCCTGATGGCTGATCTTTTGTTGTATCCTCATGTGGCAGAATAAGGCTAGGGAGCTTTATGGGATCTTTTATAAGAGCACTAACCCCTTTCATGAGAGCTCCAGCCATATGACCTAATCACCTTCCAAAGACCCCAGCTCCAAACATCATCACATTATTCAACATACGCATTTTGGGGGGACACCAACATTCAGTCTGTAGCAGTCTATTAATAATGGAGGACTATATTGATTGATTACTGAGTACTGAACCAGTCTTGTATCTCTGGGATAAATCCCATTTGGTCATGGTGTATAACTCTTTTTATATATGGCTGAAATCTATTTGTAATATGTTAAGATTTTTTGCATCTATATTCATGATGGACAGTGGTCAGAACTTTTCTTTTTTGTACTGTCTTTGTCTGGTTTGGGTATCAGGTAGATTGGACTCATAGAAGTGTTGGGAAGTGTCTGTAGAGTTGGTATTAATTCTTCTTTAAACATTGGGTAGAATTCTCCCACGAAACCATCTGGGTCTGTGGATTTCTTTTTAGGAGGTTTTAAATTATAAGTTGAATTTCCTTAATAGTTAAAGGGCTATTAGAATTATGTATTTTATATTGGATGTGTTATAGTTTCTATTTTTCCAGGATTGGTCCATTTCATCTAAGTTGTCAAATTTATGTGAGTAAAGTTGTTCATATTGTTCCCTTACAATCCTTTCGATATTTGCAGGGTATGTACTGATATTCCCTATTTCCTTCCTGATATTAGTGATTTTTCTCTTTTCTCTTTGTTAGTTTTACCAGAAGTTTGTCAATTTTGTTGATCTTTTCAAAAACAGTATCTTTTGTTTCATTGATTTTCTCTATTGTTTTTCTGTTTAAATTTCATTAATTTTCTACTCTTATTTTTGGCATTTCCTTTCTCCCACTTGCTTTGGATTTATTTTGCACTTCTTGTAGTTCCTTTAGGTGGAAGTTTGGATTATTACTTTGAGACTTTTCTTCTTTTTTAATGTAAGTATTTAGTGCTATAAATTTCCTTCTCAGCACTGGTTTAGCTGCATCCCACAAATTTTGACATACATTTTCATTTTCATTTAGTTCAATGTATTTTTTAAATTTCCCTTGAGACCTTCTTTTTGACCCATGGATTATTTAAAAGTTTGTGGTTAGTTTCCAGGTGCTTGGGATTTTCCTATTAGCTTTTTGTTATTAATTTCCAATTTGATTCCTCTGAAGTTAGAGAACATATTCTGTCTGATTTTAATTCTTTTAAATGTGCTGAGGTTTATCTTATGGCCTAGGATATGCAGTCTATCTTGAGATATGTTTTGTGGACACTTGAAAAGAATGCATTCTGCTGTTGTGTGGAATGTTTCATAAATTTCAGTTCAATTCTGTTGGTTGATGGTGTTGTTAAGTTCTGTATCCTTGCTGATTTTCTGCCTGGTTGTTCTATCACTTGTTGAGAGAGGGTATCAAACTTTCCAACTATTATTGTGGATTTATCTAGTTTTCCTTTCTGTTATATCAGTTTTTGTTTCACTATTTTGCAAGCTCTGTTGTTTGGTTCATGTGCATTTAGGATTGCTATGTCTTCTTGGTGGACTGACCCCTTCATCATTATGAAATATCCTCCCTGTCCATGGTAATTTCCTTTACTCTGAAGTCTACTTTACCTGATATTTAGCCACTCCTTCTTTCTTCTGATTAATATTTGCATGGTATATCTTTTTCTATCCATTTACTTTCAACCTACATATAGCCTATTTGAAGTGAGTTTCTCATAGGCAGCATATACTTGCTCATGTTTTCTTTCTTTTTTTTGTTGTTGTTGCTCATGTTTTTTAAATCTACTCTGGAATCTCTTTAAGTTTATGTATTTGGACTATTTATGTTAATATAGTTATTTGTATATTAAACCTAAGTCTGTCATGAAATTTTTTGTTTCATTTTCTGTTTGCTCCGTCTTTGATTTTTTCCCCTGCCTTCCTGTGGTTTCTGAGACATTTTTAAAATTCCATTTTGGGGGCACCTGGGTGGCTCAGTCGTTAAGCATCTGTCTTTGGCTCAGGTCATGATCCCAGGGTCCTGGGATCAAGCCCCACATCGGGCTCCTTGCTCAGTGGGAAGCCTGCTTCTCCCTCTCCCACTTGTGTTCCCTCTCTCACTGTGTCTCTCTCTGTCAAATAAATAAATAAAATCTTTAAAAAAATAAAATAAAATAAAATTTCATTTTGATTGGTCAATAGTGTTTTGGAGTGTATCTCTTTGTATTGTTTTTAAAGTGGTTGCTCTAGGTATGACATACATGGCTTAACAAAGTCTACTGGTTTCAATGTTTTATCAATTAAAGTGAAGTGTAAAAACCTTTCTTCTTTTACAGCACATACAGAATTTATAATCAGATGGAAAATGCTTGATATAATATTATGTAAGACTAAGCAGCATGCAAATATATATATCCAATATGACTCTATCTATATTAGAAACAACACATGCACAGATCAGCAGACGGAGAGAAAATATAACGAAATTGTTAAGTGGGACTGTTTGGATGCATTAAGAATATGGTTACTTTCTTTTTCTCTTCCTCTCTACTTTTACATATTTCTAAGTTTTCTTTTTTTGAGCATGTGCTATTTTTATAATGGAAGAGAAACGTAAAAGAATACAGTAACCTGAACCTTCAGATCGGCCTTTTGTTGTTCACATTTCAGTTATGCCTCCCCTGTCCTCTGGGAAGGTGAAAGGGTTTGCGTAGATGGTGGCAGGTTGAGAAGTTGGCTTGAAAGGACCAGAACCCATGAGTTTACATGTGAAATGAGGTAAAAAAAATCCCCATTATGATTATGATGATAACAAGGAGATAATCTGAATGGTAACCTTCATCCAGGCCAGGTCCCCAGTCTGGCTGGAGGAGCCAGCATCAACCCTACCTTCTCCAGATGGGACGTGCTCTCATCACAAGCCTCTCTGAGCAGGTGCCGGGCCCTGCTGGGGTTTCCTTGCTTGTATGCAGCATGAATGCCTTCTGTCCCAGGGCACTGTGCTGTGGGGTCACCGCCTGGTGTGGACGGTTTGCTGCCCATGTCCTCAGCACCTGGGTAGACAGAAGCACACACACAATGTCACCATCACTTGCCAGGGCTGCTCATGGGGACCACTGGAAAGGAGAGCAGGATGTGCTCTCTAGGACATAAATGTGAGGATTCAGGTGGCCCTGAAATAATGCCAGTGTCACCAAGGACAGCAGACCCCGGGACCAGCAGCCCTGGGGGA
Organism: Mirounga leonina; assembly: GCF_011800145.1. Lineage (NCBI taxonomy): Eukaryota > Metazoa > Chordata > Mammalia > Carnivora > Phocidae > Mirounga > Mirounga leonina. The sequence goes on from NW_023270464.1 coordinate 9,651,565, forward strand.
GGGACTTCCTGTGTGGGGCTGGTGCTCAGCCAGGCTGTCTCTGCAGCCACACCCTGCCGTAGTGGAGGGGGTCCAGGACACCTAGGGCCGCTGTCTGGCTGGGAACAGCCAGGCTGATCTCATTGACAGCAACAGAAAAGCCAGGGCTTTGGTGACATAGCGGATGGTCCAGCCAAACTGTCCCCCTGCTGTTTCCCTCATGGGGACTTAGTATCTAGTGGTAGAAGAAAGAAAGGCCTAATACTAGGGATTTGGAAATCTATCCCCTCTCTGCCTAGAAAACCCCACTAAGGGCATGGGATTTAGAATCAGCAGCCCTCATCCATACCTGCCCTTGCACAAATATGCCACAATTTGATCTTGGCAGTCCCCTAAAACTCTGGGCCTTGGGATACCCTTGGACCACTGATGTGACTGGTCCAGGGTATCCCTAAGAAATCGCGTGACTCTGCCATTCTGGTTATCTGAAATATTCCATTCTGGTTATCTGAAATGTGGCTCAGCCATCAGCCAGTATCTTGCTGTTCTCTAATAGTGGACACTGGCTGTCCTGGGTGGAAGACGGTCCAGGCTGCTCCAGGACAACTGAGGACCTGGTGCTACTTAGGAGGAGTGGTCAGCTTTGCAGGAGGCCATGACGCAGCAATGCTGGGGCATCCACTGAGCAGCTGTGATAGGCCGAGCACTGTACTGGGTGCTGAAGATGCAGACATAAAGGAAGTCAGCTCCTACCCTCACTGAGCTCTCCCCTTAGAACAGGGGTTTTGTGGACCCTGTGGCTGATAAACAGGTTTCAGAGGTTGCCTGAACATCCTAAGTTGGACACAAAGCTGTGTGAGCATGTGTGCGCATGTGTGCGCATGTGTACATTTTTTCTGAGGAGAAAAGTCAAGGCTTCTACCAGATTTCCAAATGTGTAAGTGAACCAGAGTTAAAAGTTTTACCTCTATAAATGCTACTTAAAAGACTGCAAAGAATGAGGAGTTATGTTCTGATTGTGTTGAGTGAAATAGGGAGATTTTCCAACCATCCTTGGCCAAGTCCACACAGTCAGTAAAAGGCAAACCTGAACAGAAGTTTGGTCCCCTAGCTCTCAGGCTGGGGTGAACCCCCTCCATCTCTCTGTTGCCTCTTTGAAGACATGAATAAAAAAGAAGCTTCTTCTCATGTGAAAATAATGCTGAGAAAGGTTGGTTTCCAAATATTCTTATCACAGAAGTGAATCACACTATAGCAGCTAACTTTAGGAAAATTAAAAAAAATTATTTATTTACAATAGCATAAAACTACATGCTTAGAAACAAATTTAACAAAAGATGGGAAGACCCATATAAATGTAAAGACATCCCATGTTCATGGATTAGAAGAATCAATATTTGCAACATGTCAATGCTTCCCAGTTTTATCTATAGGTTCAATAAAATCCCAACCATAATTCTCATAGGCTTTTAGGGGATAGAAATTAACAATCTAGGGGTGCCTTCGTGGCTCAGTCAGTTAAGCGTCTGCCTTCGGCCAGGTCATGATCCCAGGGTCCTGGGATTGAATCCCACATTGGGCTCCCTGCTCAGTGGGGAGTCTGCTTCTCCCTCTCTCCCCTGTTTGTGCTCTATTTCTTGCTATCTCTCTCTCTCTCAAATAAATAAATAAAATCTTTTAATTAAAAAAAGGAATTAACAATCTGATCTTCAAGTCTGTATGGAAATTCAAAGGATTTTAAATATCCCAAGTAATCTTGAAAAAGAAGACAACTGGAAGATGTACACCACCTGATTTCAAGACTTACTATAAAGCTACAGTAATCAGGGGGCACCTGGGTGACTCGGTGGGTTAAGTGTCCAACTCTTGATTTCAGCTCAGGTCATGATCTCAGAGTTGTGGGATCGAGCCCCACATCAGACTCTGCACTGGGTGTGGAGCTTGACTGGGATTCTTTCTCTCCTCTCCCTCTGCCCCTCCCCACTTACGCTCTCTTTCTCTTTAAAAAAAAAAAAAAAAAGCTACAGTAATCAAGACATTGTGGTACCAGTAGAGACAGATAAATCCATGGGACAGCATAGAGAGTTGAGAAATACACCCATACTTGTAATACTTGTATATCCAATCGGTTTTTGACAAGAGTGACAAAGCAATATGATGAGAAAAGCAGTCTTTTCAACAAATGGCGCTGGAACAGCTAGACATCTACAATGAATAAAAAGAAACCCAGACTCCCACTTCGTACCACACACAAGCATTAACCTGAGATGGATCATGGACCTAGCATAATGTTTAAAATTAAGGAACTTCTAGAGAAAATACATGAGAATATCTTTATGCCTTGAGAGTAAGCAAAGGTTTCTTAGATGGGACACAGGAAACAATAACTATGAAAGGAAAACTTGCTAAGTTAGACTTCACCAAAAATTTCTACTCATCAAAAGATTGATCTACCATTTAAAAATGAAAAAGCAAGTTAGATACTGGAAGAAAATATTTATAAAACATAACCCCCCACCCCCAAAAAGGAGAGAATGGTATCCAAAATACACAAAGGACTCCTATAACTCAGTAATAAAGGACAGTCCAATTAAAAATGGGTAAAGATTGGAACAGCAGAAGATATTAAAAATGCTCAATACCGGGGCACCTGGGTGGTTCAGATGGTTAAGCGTCTGCCTTCGGCTCAGGTCATGATTCCAGGATCCTAGGATCGAGCCCCACATCGGGCTCCTGGCTCAGTGGGGAGCCTGCTTCTCCCTTTTCCTCTGCCTCTCCCCCTGCTCCTGCTCTCTCTCTCTCTCTCTGTATCTCTGTGTCTCAAATGAATAAATAAAATCTTTAAAAAAATGCTCAATATCATTAGTCATCAGGGAGATGTAAATTAAAACCAGAAGGAGACACCAGTCTACTCCCAGCAGAATTACTAAAATTTAAAAAGACTTACAGTACTTGGTGAGGATACGGAGCAACCAGAACACTCATATCTCATTGGTTGGAGTGTAAAATGGTATAACCATTTGGAAATAAGTCTGGTGGTTTCTTATAAAACTAAATATACAGCTACCCTATGATCCAGCAAGTCTATTCTCAGATATTTACCCAAGAGAAATAGGTCTAAAAAACTTATCCAAGAATGTTAATAGCAGTTTCATTCATAGTATCTCCAAATTGTAAATAGCACAAGTGTCCATCAACAGAAAAACAGATTAACAACTACTGTGGTTTAGTAACTATTCAGCAATAAAAAGGAATAAACTACTGATCCATGAAATGAGAGACAGGAAATCTCAAAACATAATGCTGAGTGAAAGAATGATTGCACAAGATGACTCCGTTTATATGCTGTTCTAATCTAATCGATGGGTGGGGGAAAAAAATCAGTATAGTTCTTCCTGGAGGCAGGGACAGGCATGAAGTTTACTAGGGAAGGGGCATGAGGAAACTGATGTTTTTTTTCATTACATTGGTGTTATTTGTCAAAACTTATCAAATGGTCTAATGAAGAGTTGTGCATTTTGCTCTATACGGATTTTATCCCCAAATGCTATAAACAATATTGAACTGTAGCCAATAATATGAATGCCGAAGATTTTGAGGGTGAAGTATATAGACCCTTCTTTGAAATGCACTGTTGACGGATGAATAGAGGGATGGACAGATGGATAGAATGTGAGAGAGCAATTTTAGAAAATGTTAATGGTAGACTTTAGGTGGTGGGTAATGGATGTATATGGTTCGATTCTTTCAACTTTATGTTTCAAATTTTTAGTAAGAAAATGTAGAGAGAAGTGAATCAAAATATCATACCCTAAACGCAGGGCCCACCATATGGCATCCTGAATGAGATCCACCAACAGGGCAGAAAAAAAAAATCCTGCTCTATAGAAAGGCAAAGACAATCTGCTTACAGTAAAGGCCCTTGAAACCGTTCAGGGTCTTTACAGCTCATTCTAAGCCATGACTTTCACTATTTCAAAGGCAACCGTTCTGAAAATCCATGTAAGTGGATAAAGCATCACACACGCTCTGCATCATTCCCGAAACACCAAAGCAAGATTGCTGTGTCTGAGTGGAGATTACTGGGGTTTTTTTTGGCTGTGTATTTTTTGCAAAGAGGAATCAGAAAACGGCTTAGTGTGTAAGTGGTTGCACTTGTGAGTAAGGCAGCTTCGCTCCCCATCACACGCTAACAGTCCCATTAATTATTTACTGTCAGAGACCCTAGGACATCGGAGAGCTGGCTGGAAGGAGAAAGGCATTGGCAGGTTTCGAGAAGAGGGTAGAATCAACAGCAGCAGCATCCATCAGAAGAGACACTTAATTATGTCATCGCTCATCTTTCAAAATTAAACAAATATTTCCCTTATCTCTGTAAAATACAAGCATGTGTGTGTGTGTGTGTGTACAAGCAAGTATGAAGTGACCTCTTCTGTTTACTGTAGGAACGTAAATAAAAACAGTTCACCTTCAGTCCCAGTTAAGTGACACTGAGAAGGCAGAACCTAGGGATTAGGGTGCATGTCAATTTACAAGGCGGGGGGCGCCTGGGTGGCTCAGTTGGTTAAGTGTCAGCCTTCGGCTCAGGTCATGATCCCGGGGTCCTGGGATCGAGCCCCTCGTAGGGCTCCCTGCTCAGTGGGGAGCCTACTTCTCCCTTTCCCTCTGCCTCCTGCTCTGCCTACTTGTGCTCTCTGTCAAATAAATAAATAAAATCTTTAAAAAAAAATTACAAGGGGGATTTTACTTTAACTTGACTTTTAAATAATGCAGCATATGTGCGGTAAATGATGTAATCAGAACCAAGACTCTGCTCGATTCTATTTATATATTTTTTAATATAGTGGTGTTTTCAGTTTTGGATCTGATTTTCTTAGGTTGCATGGACAACGCATGTCCACCGTCACTGATGCTGAGAGCTGGGGATTCTAGTGCAATCAAATTGTTGGGAGGACATTATGGGGAAAGATCCACTAATGCACATACATTTAATTTAATCTGCCAACTCCTTTTAATTTCCTGAAATTACAAAGAGAAGGGTTAACATGTATTTACATTGAAAGAAAAAAGACCACAATGCCAATAGTTAGTATTAAGGATGGGCTGGCGTAGAATTAATAATGGAATTAGAAAAGATTTTTATTCTTTATTTTTCAAGTCCCCCATAATGGAATTAAATGAGTGTTTTATTTTAAACTTTAAAGAGATTACACAAGTAATAAAAGAACACATTCTCACTGAAAAAAAAATACAGAACTACATCATATAAAAAGCAGAAACCTCTCCTCCCCACCATCAGACACCTTTTCTTAGAGGTAAATATTTACTTTTATAGTACTTTTCCCCCAAATACTACAGTTTTGTAGTTGACAACTGGTGACCTCTGATTTAAACTTAAAGTGGAGGGATGTATTTACTTCAAGCGAGATTATTCAGAGATTTGTGCTTATTTATCAACCATTGTCCATATTTTATTCCTGTACACAGTAAAATATGACAGTTCTCAATATTTTCCTCCTATGCTGTAAAATTCATATTAAAAATATAAACACTCAAAATGTATTGTATTTCAATACAATATTAATGTACCAAATAAGCCAACTAGAACCAGTAGGAAAACAATCGTAGAACATTAGAATGACTCAGCTTCAAATTTAAAAAATTCATTTTAGTTCCCATTACAATGTCATTATTTTCTTATATAGCAGCGAACATTCCATATATATATAGATACACATCTATATGTGCATCTCGCTTGCTTTTAATGCAAAATATGCTTAATGAAGTAAGTTACCAAGTAAAGGAGCAGAAGGGAAAACCAAGAGCACAATTTTTTTTTTTTTTTTTTTTTGGTGGTGTGACTTGTTTGATTTTAGGAGTCAGTTTATTAGAAGTAGGAGCTAGTGAGGGGAGACTGCAAATATAGTGGATGGCTAGGGTTATGGATTCAGCCCATGTAGAATTATTAAGACAAGAAACATCTACAGTAAGCGGGGTGAGGCGATAAGTGGACAACACATTCGTGGCTGGTGACAAATGTTAATATATACACAGCCTGGTATTTAACTATGCTGGACCTGGACACTAATTAAAGTTCATTATGTGAAGAAGTACTGGGTTAAAACAATATTTAAAAGCCTGTGCAATGAGAACATTATTTAGTCCTCAATAATCACTTTCAACTTAATATTCTATTTATAAAGAAATACTTTTAGTAACACTGTATGTGTTCTAGATTTGGCCATTTCGAGGAGAAATGGGTTTGGTTGCCAATGACTTGGTATCTAAATACCGTTTCTGTAATTCAGGTTTTAGGAATACAGAGTATTTTGACTACAGAAAAACTAATGGAAATTATTCTCTTCTTTAGGGGAAACGGTAAAATAGAATTCCATGAATATTATAGTGATGTCCACCGTAAAACCCATGTCCCTTGCATGAATAGATCCTTCATGTGGATGTCCCCCCTCTTAAAGAGAGTCCTCCTTTGTTTGTCAGTTCGGAATCTGTTCTGTTCTTATATCCTTTTTGTTGTTGCTCTGTCCTTATACCCTAAGGAGAGTCCTACCTTTTCTTCTAGAATGGTATTTGGTAAGTCATCTCTCCCAACCCAAAAATCAGAACAAAATTCTCTCTCTACTGTTTTTTTCCTACAAATCTAGGACAATGGAGAGGCAATATGAGAGTGACTTTAATTCTGTAAGTTCTAAATTTTGGCCTCTCATATATATATAAAGTCATACGATTATATATTATATATAATTATATTAATATTATATAATTATGTTATAATTATATATATTATATTACAGACATATATAATACATATTATATTTAATTCTCTCTTTCCCACCGAAGAAAACACGTATGATGGAATGAGAATGTTGTCTGTCAATTCAAAATCTGTTGCATCCTCTGCATATCCTAGAAAAGACACTCACATTTTACTTGCACATCCATGAATTTTTTTTACTATGTTCATCTCTATCATTAGAGTAGCAAAAAGTAAAAACATAGCACTAGAACAGACCCCTAGTTCACAACAAAGCAAACAAAAGTAAACTTTAGGATGCTACTGACCTGGTCATAACTGCTTAAAGACCATCCTCCACCGAGTCCCTGTGCAGCCAGAGCACGGGGGCAGGGGTCGTCCCTCCCCGGAGGGGATACCCTCCTGGCCCTGCAGGGGCTCACCTGCTGTAGCCCCAGGTTCACCAGCCTTCAGCTGGAAGGATGCTTCTTTCTTTGCAGCTATCACTCTGGGATTTTAGCCTCAGTAAGCAGTTTTCATCTCTGGGTCGAATTACGGTGAAATCCAACCCTTTATTTATTCGGGGAAGAGGCAGAGGCTGGGGGGCTGTGGAGGACGACATGACCCCCAGGGTGACCCCCAGTGATAATTCCTCACCAGCTGCAGATGGCCGGGGCTCAGCCCCATCACGCGGGGCCACTTGGATCGACCAGCATCAGAAAAGAAAGCGCAGGGAGCGAGGGCATCCTGGCTCATGGCTCATGTAGAACAGCGCTCAGCTCCGGCAATGAGGCTGAGTGCTTCTCATATCTCAGAGCCTCGCAGCAGACACACAACTTCTCTGTGGATCGTCTCACCAAATGGATTTTTGTTAATAGAAGGGGGATGTGCAGTTATATATACAAACAGCTCACCCAAGGGAAAATCGCAAGTAAAAGTGCTATTTTCTTTAGAAATTTTAAAAAATACAATTAAGCGTAAGATGCCCTGGTATGCCCACCTGGCACAGTGAAAAATTTAAGGAATTCTAACCTTCATTGCTGGCTAGAGTGTGGTGACATTTGTCATTGTGGGAGGCCGGGCAAATTGTATGGCTGTTCCAGAAAGCAATAGGACATTACTATATTAACAAGACCCCATTCTCCGAGGAATTTATCTGAAGAAATAACGGGGCACACCCAGAAAGATCCACTCCTAAGGTATGACACCGCCCTGCCGAGAAGAACCCGCTAACCACGTAAATGGCCAATATCAGGGAATTAGGGAATGGCTTATGGTAAAGGCAATGTCTAGCTGCCCAATAGTGACTGGTGCTCGATTTTTGTCCTTTAATCTAATGCTCACAGCAACACTCTGAGTAGGTGTTATGGCTGCCATTTTACAGATGAGGGAGGCCAGGATGCAGACTTTGTTCATGGTGATGGAGCTGGCTGGGAGCTGGGCAACAGCAGAAACAGGTCCTTCTGACCCCAGAGCTCAGAATTACTCCGCTTTCCAATTTAATGCCTGTTACGGATTGCATATTTGGGTACCCTCAAAATTCATGTTTTAACCCTGACACCCAGGGTGCTGGTATTAGGAGGCGGGGCCTTTGGGAGGTCACTGGGTCATGAAGATGGAGCCCCCCCACAGTGGGATTAATGACCACATAGAAGAGACACAAGAGAGCTTACTTCGAGGCTCTCTGCCTAGTGAGGATCCAATAAGAAGATGCTGTCTGCACACCAGGAAGTGGGCCCTCACCACCGACAGAATCATCTGGCACCTTGACCTTGGACTTCTAGCCTCCAGAACTATGCGAAATGGGTGTCTGTTGTCTAAGCCACCCAGACTGTGGCAATTTGTTACGGCAGCTGGAGCTGACTTTTCAAATACTGCCTCAAGGTAGTTCAAAATGAGCAACTACCATGCAGCCGTTACAACAGATAATAATGAAGACTAAGAATGAAAAATGCTTCCATAACGTTAACCTAAGAGTGTAGGATATGGGGCCCAGACTGAAGCATCATGGGAAAATACCTAACAGAACACTGGGTGACACCATTTGAAAATATGCAAAGTAACAGAATTTACTCCAGGTTGGTAGATTATATGGGATTAAAGTGCTTTGAAAGAAAGGTTTCTAATGTGTAGAGTCTATTATTTTCGTTTATAAAAATTGAGTCTGTCTCTCCCTCTGTTTAGAAAGAAAGCCTGAAGAGCACACATATGTGACCTGCCTTCAGCAGGTGCAATGAATGGAGATGTTTTCTTTTATTTGGGTTTTTCTGTCTTTTCCAATATTTTTTTTCCCTCACCAAGTGTGCATTGACTTTGAAATGAAGAAAAAGAAATTACAAGATGAAAGATACCCAGCCCAAATTTGACTACTTTCACCCTGGCTTCATGAACTAGTTCTTTGATGGCCTTATCTAAACTGAAGGAACCGACAGCTGGAGAAACCAATTGTTTCAGTTCTGGGAAAAGCCAGAGAACAAGAAAATCTCTTGGGACAATAATCTGCAAGCACGTCACAGATTTTGAAAGATAAAATAAAATGGTCTAGTAATAATAATAATAATATTTAGTATGCCAGTAATTGGTGCCATTTATTGAGTTCTGCCTGATGAGGTAAGAAATGATGACACCACCCTCCATGAGGTGACCAGTGCTCTGAGGCGTCAGAGAAGCTCCCCCTACTCAGCTCCCAACAGCAGAGCTAGGACTTGGACCCTTCCCCAACACCTGCCACCAAAATCCGACCCCTAACGCCTCAGGCTGTGTACTCCCAGCCAAACATATCATGCTTATCTGGAACATAATGTGCTTGGCAAACACATAGGAACTAAAAGGTGAGATGATCCTATCTCATTAGATGCAAAAACCAGAGAGGAAATGATGGAAGTCAACTCCTCCATGAATTTTCTGGGACAGCGGAAGAGAAATACAGAGCTACAAAGATGAATTCTTTCCAAAAAAAAAAAAAAAAGATGAATTCTTTCCTGCACTTAGTTCCTCTTCCAAAAATTCACTTATTTATTGCTCATTCATTCTAGAAATATCATACACCCAGTATATGCTGAGCTAGACCCTTGGGACACAGCTTGATGAAACAGAAGGAAGAGGTAGCATGTGAGGCTATCTTCTTCCCAGATTTTAAACATCTACCACAGAAACCATGCTCAAGAGACTGCCCTGGTAAAGAAAGAGGAACCATCCTTCTGGGGAAATAAGAATCACAGAAGTAAAACAGTTCCTTTATTTAATACTCAAATATAAAACAGCACAATCTGAAGACAGAAAAAGCAATCAGTCACACCGTGGGGAGGGGATTGTGTTTATAAACACGGAGGGTGAAGACCACCCTTTGTCACACCAGTCCGGCTTCTGGGGAACTGATTTCCAAGGGAATAATTCTATGCATTTAAAAACACGATGCAAAAAAAAAAAAATGCATTAAGATGCTGATTGCAGTACCGCTTCGTGGGGCAAAGAAGGGTGGCTATGCCAAGGACCTAATGCATTATAAATGCTTACGGTGATGAGCACACGGAGGGACACCGCAGCACCAACAGACTGACAGGAAGGAAAGACTCCAAGACGATAACACTGGTTTTTCTGACGTGGAATTTGAGGCGACCCCTTCCCTTTGCTCCATTTTCCAGTTACTTCTGGTACTGCTGTCATGGAAAAGTGGTTTTTAAAAATACACTTTTCAGGTTAGCAAAGTAGAACTTCTGGCTGAATCCACCTTCCTCTTAGCAAAGATGGCGCAAGGGAAGAGAGAAAAGATCTCAACCTAGAGGGAAGTGAAGCATGGGGCACCCAGATTTTTCCAGTGGCATCCCAAGAACCATGAACTATGCTAGAACGTGGTGATGGAAGTGCCATTCAACTCAGATGATAAGACTTGGGTTCAAGTCCTAGCTTGGTTGCTTAATGGCTGCATGGTCTTGGCAAGGATTTATGTCCGAATCTTGTCACCTCTTGTAAAAACAACAAAAAGACACATTAAAAAACTACTGCAAAATTCATGACCCCTCCCCCCCAAAAAGATGAGCATACAAATAGGGATTATTTGCAGGGAGCCTACCTTCTTCCTCCCCCTTCCCTTCCCTACACTGAAGTCTCCTTCCCACCGTGGACCCCAGGCTCCCTCAGCCTTCACTCCGGTGTGTCTCCCACCTGGAAGGAGGCCCACCCCTTCACCATTTATCAAAATTCTCCTCCTGCTTCTAGGCTCAGCACAGATGCTACTCCCGAAGGAAGACCTGGGGGGTGCGCTCTCCATGGGCTCCCTTCTCCTTCTTCTTCCTGGCCAGGACCATCCTCTTGTGAGGTGTCTGTCCCCCTCCTTTCTGCCCAGTAGTGCTGCAGCCTGGGCCCTACTTCCTCAGAGTCACGTGGGCCTTGCATTGTGCCATGCACACAGTAGGTGCTCATTCAGAGTCACGTGGGCCTCGCACTGTGC
>NW_023270464.1:9662754-9804938 GCF_011800145.1 Mirounga leonina
CATTCAGAGTCACGTGGGCCTCGCACTGTGCCACGCACACAGTAGGTACTCATTCAGAGCTTCTTGCATTCAATCAGTTGAACCTCCAGAGTTCTCCTCGTGTCAGTGAAGGGTTCACCTATAATAATCTTGCTCATCTGCAGTATCATTCAGAATGGGCACGGAGGGCACCGACTTCTCCCGGTAAAAGAGGAGAAGGATGTCTTCGGGCCCTTCTGGATTTACTTTTCCGTGAACGACTTCATTCGGGCCCACAGCCTTGCCTCCACCCCACCCACCTGCTCCAGCGTGGCGCCTTCAGCAAAGCAGCAGCCGGGTTCATGTCAGGTCAAAATCTAGACTGTTTCAAGATAATACTCTGGGGCTTTCCAACTCATGAAAGGATCCCAGGACTTAGTCATACACGCTGTGAGAGAAGGAGGCCCCAGAGCACACGGGGCCCCGCACAGGAGCGGGAGCGGGAAAGGCCATGGCACCCTCCTTTTGTACCCAGCTGGGCGCGTGTCTCTCTACATCACCCCCTTGTGCCTCTTGGAGGTAATGGCAGCACTTACCCGACAAGGGTGGTGATATGGTCAAATGAATGGAAGTAGGGAAGTATGGAAAGTGCTAGAACACTATGTGACCCTTAGCGGGCTCTGGTAAGGGCTAGCTCTTATTATCCTTATTTGAAATTAAGTTAAATGTGGCGTGTGTCTAAACACTTGTGAAGTCTGAGGTTCTTCTGTCTTACTCCTCAGGCATCTGAGATAAATCATGGGAATTCAAATGGACAAGCTGGTGGTCTTCTACTGACCTCTGGGTAAGATGTGAGTGGGGGCCAAGCAATGGAAGAAAAGAGCTTGCCTCTAGGACCCTTGCTGAGCTTGCAGGGGAGTAGAGCTATGCATGCACCTCAGATGTCTGGGCACCCCGAACTCCAGACAGGGCAGTATGTGCCCGTGGACACAGCCAAGCCCATACACACTGCCTGTCACACACAGCGGAAGCTCAATAAGCACGTGGATGAATGCTACAGGCCAACGTAAGGGGAGTCCATTGTTTGTTCCGACAGTGACCTTATCTAAAAATGCTGCTGAGTGAGATCAGCCACGTTCAAGTAAGTGGCTTTTGAGTTCATCTTGATTAATAGCTCTTCTTTCAAATTGTATTAGCCCATTAGAGCTGCTCTAACGAAATACCACAGACCAGATGATTTATAAACGACAGAAACTTATTTCTCCCCGTTCTGGAGGCTGGAAGCCTGAGATCGGGGTGCTAGCATGGTTGGTGAGAATCCTCTTGTGGGTGGCTGACCTCTCATTACATCCTCGCATGGCGGAAGGGGCCAGGGAGCTCTGCGGGGGTCTCTTCTGTGAGAACACTAATCCTATCATCCTTGTGACTCAGTCAAGGCCCAAAGGACCCACCTCCTAATACCATCACCTTGGCCGTGAGGGTTTCAACATACAAATTTTGGTAGGACACAAACACTCAGGCCATGGCAATGATCTTACTTAAAAGCATGGGAAATGCCCAATAATATTCCCATGTAGGAGGTAACCTTACAGTTTATATAATTTTTATCCTGGAGGCAGTGTTCCGAGTTAACTGCTTGGTTCATCACTGTAAAATCCTTGATAGGAAATTACTGTGATTTAAAAAAAAGAAAAACAAAACCCCAAACCAGAAACTGGTTGTAATCAAAAGCCTGACCAGCAAATTGATACTTTCTCCAGGGAAAGGTGTTAGGATCCAATGCTCACTGTCCCTTCTCAGAGGAGAGAGTGGCCAAGGACAGGAGTCAGGGCACCCCCCCAAAAAAGAGCATGCTAATAAATGGTGTATGGACAACTGGGGGGCCACATGGGAGAGATACGGTCAGATCCATTCCTCACTGAGAAACCAGGATGAATCCACATGGATCAGACACATGAATGTAAAAAATGAAACCACATAAGCAATAGAAGAAAACAGGTGAATTCCCTTTTAACCTAGGAGGGTATAACCCTCTTAACTGTGACTCAAAACCCAGTAGCAATAAAAGACTGATAAATCTGACCACATTTTAAAAATAAGGGTTATCGAGTATAATTCACACAGCATAAAACCCAACGATTCCATTTATGTGAAATGTTCAGAATAGGCAAAACTTCAGAGACAGAAAGTCAGTGGTCGTGGTTGTTAGCAGCTTGGGGAGGGACAGGTAGAGAGGGACTGCTCCTTGGTACAGGGTCTCTTTCCCAGCAATCAAAGTATTTTACCTTTAGAGGACTGATGACTGTTGCACAATTCTGGGAATATGCTAAAAACCATTGAACTGTGCAAACTGAAATGGTGAATTTATGATGTGTGAATTTTTTTTGCACATGGATATCCAATTGTCCCAGCACCGTTTGTTGAAAAAATTATTACTTTCCCTCTGAATTTTATTAGTGCCTTTATAAAAATTCATCTGGCCATAAATGCCTGGGTTTATTTCTGGACTCTTAATTCTATTCCACTGATCTGTATGTCTACCCTTACGCCAATACCACACTATCTTGATTACTCGCACTCGGTAGTACATTTTGAAATCAGGTAGTACGAGTCCTCCAACTTTGTTCTTCTTTTTCAAGATCATTTTGGCTATTGAGTCTCCTGTGTTTCCACATGAATTTTAGGATCAGCTTGTCAATTTCTGTGACTATTTCAGCTGGGATTCTTTTTTTTTTTTTTTTAAATATTTTATTTATTTATTTGACAGAGAGAGAGACAGCGAGAGAGGGAACACAAGCAGGGGGAGTGGAAGAGGGAGAAGCAGGCTTCCCCGCGGAGCAGGGAGCCCGATGCGGGGCTCGATCCCAGGACCCTGGGATCATGACCTGAGCCGAAGGCAGACGCTTAACGACTGAGCCACTCAGGCGCCCCATCAGCTGGGATTCTTATAGGGACTGCATATGCAGACCAATTTTGGGAGTACTGCCATGTTAACATTACTAAGTCTTCCAACCCATGAACACAGGATGTTTTTCCATTTATTTAGGTTTTCTTTAACTTCTTTCAACCATGCATTATAGTTTTCAGTGTATAAATCTTGCACTTCTGTTGTTACATTTATTCTGTCATTTTATTCTTTGTGGTACTACTATAAATGTGTTTTAATTTCATTTTCAGACTGCTTATTGAAAGTATATGTAACTGCAATTGATTTTTACATTTTAATCCTGTATCTTGAAAACTTGCTGAACTGCCTTATTAGTTCTACGTTTTTGTAGATTCCCTAGGATGTTCTATAGAAAATATTATGTCATCTACAAATAGAGATAGTTCCACTTTTTTCTTTACAATCTGGATGCCTTCTATTTCTTTTTCTTGTTTCATTATGCTGGCTAGACACTTGAGTATAATGTTGATTGATGTTGTGACACTGGAGATCCTAGTTTTGTCCTGGTGTGAGAGAGAAAGCATTCAGTCTTTTATAATTAAATATGATGTTAGTTGTGGATTTTTAATAGATGTCCCTTATCAGGTTGAGGAAGTTCTCTTCTGTTACTGATTTATTGAAAATTATTTTTTTTTTATCATCAAAGGGTGTTGGATATTGTCAAATGCTTTTTCTGTGTCAAGACGATCATGTGTTTTTTCCTCCTTTTTTCTGTTACTATAATATATTATATTGATTGATGTTAAACCAAGCTTGCAATCCTTGGATAAATCCCAGTTGTTCATGTTATATAATCCTTTTTATATATTCCTGGATTTGATTTGCTGATATTTTGTTGAGGATTTTGCATCTGTATTCACAAGAGATATTGGTCTGTAGTTTTCTTGTGGTATCTTTGGTTTTGGTTTTAGGGTAATCCTGAGCTCATAGATTGAACTGGGTGGGGAGTGTTGCCTCCTCTCCTATTTTTGGAAACAGTTTGTGAGGTTGATGTTAATTCTTCAAATGTTTGGTAAAATTCACCAGTGAGGCCATCTGGGCCTGGCTTTTCTTTTGGGGAGTTTTGGGATTACTAATTCAATGTGGCTACTTATTATAATTCTGTTCGGATATTCTATTCCTTCTTGAGCCAGTTTAGATAGTTTCTCTTTCTAGGAATTTATCCACTTCATTTAGGTTATTGAATTTGTTGGTGTACAATTGTGCATAGTATTCTATCATAATTCTTTTTTCTTTTTTTTTTTTGGACAGTTGGTAGTGATGTTTTCATTCCTGATCTTAGTAATTTCAGCTTTGTCTCTCACTTTTCGTGGTCAGTTTAAGCAAAAGTTTGCCAATATTGTTGATTTTTTTAGAAGCCAACTTTGGGTTCACTGATTTTTCTCTTTTGTTTTTCTAGTCTCTATTTCATTTATTTCTGCTCTGGTCTCTATTTCATTTATTTCATCTTTGTTCTTCCTTCCGCTTGCTTTGGGTTTAATCTGTTCGTCTCTTTCTAGTTTCTTATGACAGAAGGTTAGGTTATTGATTTGAGAGATTCCTTTTAAATATAGATGATCATAGCTAGAAATTTCCTTCTAAGCACTACGTTAGCTGCATCCCCTAAGTTTTAGTATGTTGTGTTTTTGTTTTCATTCACCTCAAAGGATGCTTTAATTTCTCTTGTGATTTCTTCTTTAACCTGATTACTTAGGAGCATGTTGTTTCATTTCCACATACTTGTGAATTTCCCAAATTTCCTTCTGTTACTGATTTCTAATTTCATTCCATTGTGATCAGAGAACATAAGTTGTATGATTTCAATCCTTTTAAATTTGTCGAGGCTTGTTTAAAATTTAAGCATGTAAGGAAAAACCCCCACAAAACTCTGTGTGCCCCAAAACACACAAACAGGGGTACCAAGACAAATGACAAATAAGAAAAAAAAAATCGCAACTTATATCATAGACAAAGGGTTAATATGATGAAACAGGCATGTTCTTACAGTGCTGGAGGGAATGCAACATCCTGCAACCCCTATGGAGGGGAATTTACCAATAGCTAGTCAATTACATCTGCATTTCCCCTCTAAGCCAACACTCTGGCTTTTAGAAATTGCACCAAAGGTACAATGTCAAAAATGTAAAATGATAACTACACAAGGCTATTCACTGCGCCATTATTGTGGACGAAGCAATCCAGATGTCATCTGCAGAGAAATGGCTAAGTAAACTCTGGGACGTGCACAGAATAGAATCCTATGCAGTGGCAAGAAGGAAAGAGGAGGAGTTCTATATACTCTGGAGCCATCTCCTATTGTTCTGTGATTCTCAGGGAAGCTCCCAGTACCTCCTTCCGGGGGTGGGCAAACAACATTCCGGCCCCTAGGGCCCTGGGTGCTGGGTCTGCTCACCCCATCCTAGAGCTGGAAGACAGAGACTCAGCAGAGGGTCGATGAAGAGCCTGAACTTGGCCTCCAAGTGGCAACTCCAGCACAATGCAAGGGAGGAACCCAGCACTCACGCTTGGTTTGCCCTGACCTTCAAATGACACTTGTTCCTGGAAGGAGAGACTCGCTCTCTTCCTCCCTGCCACCGTGCCCACCGGTCACTCTGCTAAGGATTCTATTGAAGCCCCTCCATAATCTCCATGCATCCATAAGTACTGATGGTGGGGACAGAACCTGTAAGGAGGTGTCCCCCCTCCCCACCCCCAACCTCCCAGGCAGGGTCTGAGTGCACCTTCCTTCCGGACACATACACTAAGACAAGCCGGCTTCGGGGGAAGCACCTGGGGATCTCTTGAGAGAATGAGATTAGAGACTGAGGACAGAGACAATATTTTGTGAACGTCTGAGGAAGATCTGAGCAGAGGAGTTCTGAGGTTTTGGCGTGTGCTTTAAGTGGAATTCCCCACGGATGCCTTGTCAAGAAACTTTCGTAAAGATTTAAGCTGCTTTGTGATTTTAAGAATCCAGGCTAGAGTTTCCTTGGAATACATCACTGTATTGTGATGCCAGAGGCCACGAAGTGGCTCAGATTCCCCTTGGATCTCACATAAATATTCATTTATCTTCCACTTTTTTTTTTAAGATTTTATTTATTTATTTATTTATTTGAGAGAGAGAAGGAGAGAGAGAGCGCACACACACAGGAGGAGGGGCAGAGGGAGAGAGAGAATCTTAAGCAGGTTCCATGCCCAGCAAGAAGCCCGATGTGGGGCTTAAGCTCACGACCCTGAGCTCATGACCTCAGCCGAAATCCAGAGTCGGACGCTTCACTGACTGAGCCACCCAGGCGCCCCTTCTACTTTTTTTTTAACAAATAGATTATACGATGATTATGTTCTGCAACTTGCTTTTCCCACTTAAAAGTTCTTCTGGATCTGCACATGGAGACCCAGACATCTTATTTCACGGTAGTTCTTTGTCCTCACCAATGGACTTTTAGGGCATTTCTAGTTTTTTTTGTAATTCCCTTTCATGCTGTGCTGAACATCCCGTGTGTGCATTTCTGCTCACCCGTGAACTGTATCTTCAGGTTAATTCAGAGCAGTGGGAAAAGAGGATTTATTGAGCCTTAATTTTTATAAAGATGGCCAATTTACAATTATAGCCTTAGTTATCAACTCAAGATTAGTTAAAAATATGAAAAATGGAAGAAAAATTATATCCTTGCTATATTACATAATATCAAACTTTCTGATTTTTCCCAATCTGAAAAGCAAAATAACATATCTCATGGTTGGCTTTGGTTTGCATTTCTTATTCAGCATATTTTCATAGGTAGACCCACCATTTCTATCTTTTTCAATGAACAGAACTCTCTACTTCTATTTCTTGGTTCATTTGGAAAGTGGAATGTTCTTTTTCCCATTGATCGGCAAGTGCTCTTTGTGGTATATGTTGAAAATAGTTTTTACCTGCTTGTTTGTCATTTGAGGAGAATTTTCTGCAGAAGAGTTCCAACTGTTACAAAAGCACGTTTATTAATCTCCTCTATATTGAAAAGGTTTGTGTTGTGATGTTAGCTTTCATGTACAAATGTATGAAAGAAACAGGCAAGGTACAGACCAGTGGCTGTGATCAGCTACATTTTGTGTAAAGGAGGGAGAAAGAAGAATCTGTTTTGCTTGTATGCATACATATAAAGCAATTCTGGAATGACATAAGAATCTAAGAATTGTACATTGATACTTAGGGTTTTGGAACCATGTGATCCCATAGTCAACTGAAGTTTTTGAATCTTGGCAAGGGGAAAAAAAATGAGGTCATTTGCTCTTCCTTTTCCTCTGCATGTCTTCAGGCAGAGATACACACCCTCAAGTTCAAACAACAAAAATTGACTCCAGCTGATTCGCCTCAATACGGGACTGCCATCTGCCTTCCAAATCCAAGAACAGGCAGACAGACGCAAAAGAAGCAAAAAGCCAGGATTGGGGACCCTCCGTGGCTCTCAGAGTTCTAAGTCGATGTACTTAGTATGTGGATTTCAGGGGAGCCCCATGGGTGATTAGGGGGGTTACAACGTGGCCTCTGAACAGTTAAAAGCCAAAGCCACGAACGTGTACAAGATAATGCTTAACAGAAGCGAATGGGAGCGGCCTCTCCCCTTTGCCCTAAGACAGAAACGTGGAGGAGATCTTCAGTCTGCACAAGAGCTGACATTCCTGGGAGCCGTGCTCCTCGGGGGCCGGGTTTCTAGGGTGGGGCTGAGGGGCACCCCGCTGCTCTGTGGCTGTCACCTTCTCGGCCTCTTTTCCTGGATGGAAATGCCCACGCACAGTACAAGCTTTCCTCAGCGCAGTATTAACCCTGCTGCATGACAATAGGGCTCTTTGTTTTTATGAGTGATATCCTGATCATTAATGCGAGGAGCTCCGTGATTCTCTGTAACCGCAAACATCCCAAGAATGCCTGGGCTCCGCTACCATGGCCCCTGGCCCACTGAAACCTGACTCCCACCTCCCTGCCCCGTTCCTCTGTGACCTGTGTTCGAGGCATTCCCTGTGGACAGCTGGAGGCTGAACACTGAAGATACACAGTGTTCAGCCTCACTAACAGTGTTCTTCCATGAGACATACGCATTTTGCTAATTTGGCCAAAAAAAAGATCCTGAACATGATGGAAGGAAAGATTTTGACTTTAATGAAAATGTTTTGGATTTAAAACTTTAATCAAACAACTTTTAATTAAAATAAGTTTTAATTAAAACGATTCTATTTTGAAGATTAGATTTGGGCTCGTCGCTTTTTAGTTCTACCCACATTTGAACGTGAGGACCGGCCACATTTTCAATCCTGTGCCTTCAGATTAAAATCAAAGACACCTCCGTTTTTAAGAACTCCCATTTTAATCATCAATAGTATTTATCATTTTCACTGGCAGAAATCCAGTCCAGGGGAGGCTAGATAATTTGCCCAAGAGGGAAAGAGAAAGAAATGAACACAAACTGAGGGGCTATGGATCACACAAGCAGGGGATTACACCAGTATGGTGCTAAGCATTCTGTGAACATATTCTAACAATGCCTGTGTTACAGATAAGGACTAGGCTGTGGAGGGACCAGGATATACATTTTTTAAAGATTTTATTTATTTATTTGAGAGAGAGAGTGAGCATGAGCAGGGGGAGGGACAGAGGAAAAGGGAGAAACAGATTCCCTGCTGAGCAGGGAGCCCGATGTGGGGCTCAATCTCAGGACCCCGAGATCATGACCTGAGCCGAAGGCAGATGCTTAACTGACTGAGCCACCCAGGCACCCCAGGGGCAGGAATTTGAACCCAGCTCCTTCTGACTGCAAAGCCCACATTCTTGACATTGTCACCCACTTTTTCCTACAAACTACATACTTCAGAGATATCAAGAAGATGCTAGAAGATGGAATTAAGACAGCAGACTGAACCCTGATACAGTCATCACCTCCTGCCCCAAACCCTCGGAAATTTTATTTAAAAAAATATTACCTGAGGCACCTGGGTGGCTCAGGCGGTTGAGCATCTGACTCTTGGTTTCAGCTCAGGTCATGATATCAGGGTCCTGAGATCCAGCCCTGCGCCGGGCTCTGCGCTCAGTGGGGAGTCGGCTTGGGATTCTCTCCTTCCCTCTCCCTTTGCCCCTTCCCCCCAACCCCTAGCGTGTGTTCTCTCTCTCTCTCTCAGATAAATAAATCTTAAAAAAAAAAATCATATTAGCACAGGAAAACAAAAAGGAGACCTAAGAGGATAGGAAATCACGGTGCACAAGGTGGAGAAGGTTTGAGGAATGCTCCGAGGCATAGAGGAAGGGGGAGGGCCACCAAGGTCACCAGCAGGGGCATTGCAGGGAGGGGAAACCACAGTGAGCCCCAGCCTGTGCCAAGCAGTGGGGGTGGAGGGTGGGGGGCAGGGTTCTGCCTCTTCTGTGCCAGATGGCAAGTATGGCACTTCAGGTGGGAGGTGGCACCCGGAGGCGCATGGAGCCCCCTCTCCCCCCAGAAGACACGCTCTAGGCACACCGCCGGGACAGCCACTGCAGTCTCTCTGTCCTCTCTCTGTAGGCTGCAGTGACTGATGCCGCATTCACAGACAGCTCCGGGGAATCCGAGCCTCGGAGATCAGCATCCAACTCCGCACCCACAAACATTTGAGGAAGATGAACACAATAAGGAGAAGCACTCAGTTTCACCGACCGAGCCCACAGGCAGATGACAGATTAGCAGGAACAGACCTCCCTACCTCTCACTCACACGCACAGGACGTAAAGTGAAATTAAGCTCCCTGCTTATAGCCGAGGACCCAGTACCACTGGAAGCACACGGGCCACTGGGGCCAGAGAAGGTGGGGCGTATCTCCTCTCAGCCCTCCTTGGGCCTGAGTGTCCCCAAGGGGAAGTGAGCAATACCTGCTCAGGCAGGCTCCTGCCACGTCTGAGAGCCTGCATTGCTTCCTGTACACTTACATTACTGCCCGGGGCTGGGGGGCTAGACAAATAACCTAGTCACTGAGATAAGGGAGTGTGGGCAAACTCTGGACTCTCCCAGTCCCCGATACAACAACCAACACCCGCATTCAGGAGGAAAGGATGAGTCAGTGCCTGAGCTTCTCTAAGCAGCATCTTGGGCTCTGGCTTTCTCGCATCTCAGGGACCCATCTCCACCCAGAACCAGTGTTCGCAAAGCAAGAACAAGGCCTCCGACTGAATATGAATGATGTCTTGGAGAGACACAGGAGGACCTGGCACCCATAAACAAGGCTCAGCTAAAAAGCTCAGAAATGAAAACTAAAAGAGCTGCACAGTAAAGCACATTACGTGGATGGCAGAGCAGAATGGACAGGACTGGAGGACGCCTCGGTCATCTGCAAGAGCAAGCAGAAGGTGCAGCATCCAGACACAAAGAGAAGCGACAAAAAATTAAGAGATATGGAAGACGATGCTCAAAGCTTTCCAAAACGTGTCTAGTAAGAATTCCAGAACTATATCCTCAAATAAATAAGAAAAATTCTTGAGGTGAAAAAGGATGAGTCCCCAAAGTGAGAGGATATGACTCAAGAAATTGGAAAGGGAAAGTGAGTTTAGAAAACAAGAGAAAAGGAATAGAAAATCAGAAATTATATAAAGAGAAAGCAGAGAAATAAAAAAGAACCAGACCCAGAACTGATTCTTTCAAAAGACTCATGAAACAATCTCCCTGGAAGATTGACCAACAAAAGATAAGAGGGAGGGTGGGTGGGGAGGGAGAGGGGGAGGGAAGGAGAGAGAACAATGGTGTCTTGAACGAGAAAGGAGACAAAACTATTCAGTAGAGAATCAAATCATGAGACCACCACAGGAAACGGGACCCCTTAAAGAAATGGTGGATGGCAGGAATTAGACAACAAATTCCAAGGCTGGAATATCTTGTCACATCAGAAAGCAAGGAGGGCATCAAAGACTCCTGGGGTCATGTCCAAAGACAGAGGAACCAACCCAAAGGAGCTTCTACTGGTCAAAGATGAACAATTTTAGCATCAAAAATCAAGTAAGTTAAAATCCATGAGCTAATAATGGTATTAAGAAGAAAGACCCTCCTTACTGGTGACCTTTGAAAGATACTAGGGAAGCAACTCATTTTCAGAAAAAGGAATAAATAAATTAAGGGAAAGAATCATCCATTCATTCTGACTTTCCCCCCAAAACTTTAACTCAAGTTACCACAGAGGTGATGGGAGAAAGTCCTTCAGAGATAGACTGCAGCCAATAGATAAAGAAGGAATGACAGACTCAAAAGAGCACCACTTTGCAAGCCCGAATGAAATAACTGGTCTAAGCAATGATCAATGACTAATAAAACCATTAGGACCTTTGTAGTGGATTATCAGGGTAACAATACCTGAAATCACTGAAAAATCTTACCACCAAGGAGAGACCATTAGACATCATTTAACTCCCACCATTGATGAAACAGAAAGTACAAAACACCAACTGTCTAGCCTTCTTGCCAAAACATCTTACTGAATCTCAGCAAGCCTCTGGATCTATGAAAACACAGAGAGGAATGTGTTGAGCAACACACACCAGATGCAATCACCAAACTCCAGACTGTGGGAGATGGCAAGTGTGGTTTTATCAACAACTGAATCGCAAGGAAAAGGTAAAGGAAGAAAGGAGAAAGGAAGAAATTAAGAACCGTATCACCCAACAGAATGCAGAGACCTTGATTCAAAAAACCGGATTCAGACAAAGCAGTGATAAAAACACATTATGGGCACAGGGACACCTCGGTGGCTCAATCAGTTAAATGTGTGACTCAGCTTGGGTCATGATCTCAGGATCCTGGGATCCGGCCCTGTGTCGGGCTCCTCCAGCTAGGTGGGGATTCTTCTTGTCCCTCCCCCTCTCCCTCCACCCTTCCCCACACTTGTGTTCTCGCTCTCTCTCTCAAATAAATAAATACAATAAAATAGAACACATCATGGGCACAATCAAGGGCATTTGAACACTGACTAGATATCTGATGTTATTAATGAAATGTTTTTATTTTTTAAAAAATATATGTGAAATATACTGTGATTTTTTTTTTTAGCCTTTTTAACATGGAATTGGGTTCTAAAATAATCTTGGGGGGGGACAGGGATATGAACAGATCAAGATTTGGCTGTGATAGTTATGCAAGTTGGAGCAATGGACACAAAGAGATCCATGACAGCATTCTCTCTACTTTTGTAATATGTTCAAAAATTTTCAAAATAGGGTCACCTGGGTGTCTCAGTCAGTTGGGCGTCTGCCTTTGGCTCACGTCATGATCCCAGGGTCCTGGGATCGAGCCCCACGTAGGGCTCCCTGCTCAGCGGGGAGTCTGCTTCTCCCTCTCCCTGTGTCCCTGCCCTCAGCTTGTGCTCTCTCTCAAATAAATAAATTTTTTTTTTTTTTTTTTTACTTTGATGGAGACAGAGATAGCGAGAGCAGGAACACAAGCAGAGGGAGTGGGAGAGGGAGAAGCAGGCTTCCTGCCGAGCAGGGAGCCCGATGAGGGGCTCGATCCCAGGACCCTGGGATCATGACCTGAGCTCAAGGCAGACGCTTAACGACTGAGCCACCCAGGTGTTCCATAAATAAAATCTTTAAAAAAAAAGGTTTCATAATATAGAAAATAAAAAATAACTAAGATAAAAACATAACACTTCAAAATTCTGCCTAAGCTAAAGATTTGTGAAAAGAAAAACAGCTGTTTTATATCTAGGCCAAAAAACTGTGGTTTCTGAGGAAAAAAAACCAAGAGGGGGTACTTTTTTCTCTGACTTTTTGGGAGAGGAACTGAAAGACTGGGGCCCAGGGTAGGAGGGAGTACTTTTCATTATATTCCCTTTTGTACTTCTGAATTTTATATCAAGTATATGATTTATCTGTGATAAATTTATCTGTGAATAAAATAAAAAATATATTTTAAATATATTTTTAATTTTAAATATATTTTAAATCCCAAAGCCGCTATGAACTTTATGCCAATACACTTGAAAACCTAAATTAAATGGACGCCTATCTAGAAAAATGTATTGCCAAAATTAGCTCAAGATGAAATGGAACATTTAAATAAAGCTACAATCTTTAAAGAGGTGGAATTGATGGTAAAACATCGACCCAGAAAAAAAGTACCAGGTCTCGATAGTTTTATGGGCAAAAGGTTTTATCCAGCTTCTTGGAAAATTCAGCCCTTATCCTGTGCAAACTTAAGGTGGGTTGAAAAAGCAAGTTACAAAAAGAGTGGCACAGTAGGAAAATACTTCTTTTAAATGTTTACATATTTAAACTGTTCGGAAAGGAGCAGGATTGCCAAAACGTGAGTCTGGTTGCCACCCCCCCCACCCCTACGCTGCACACGGGGACAGTGAGCCAGCAGAGGGATGCCCCCCTTTCTCTCTGCTGAAGGGCTGGCACCCGAGCTCAGTATCCCCTGAGTCTGATGGCTGAGGGACTGTGGCATCCCCTGGTTCCAAGATGTCCTCTTTTCACACCAGCATGCACACCACTGACAGGCTAGTCTTCTGGGGGGGGGGTATGCTAGACCCTTCGCGGGACCGCAACCCACCTCTTTGAAGCCCTGGCATGGCTCCCTAAAAGAGGATGAGAAACTGGGGACCACACGCGATCCATCTTGCAGACCCAGGCTTTGTGCCTGCCTTTTCCTCAGTGAAGCCTCTTCCTTAACTCAGGCAGGTGATGTGGAATTTATGGCAGCCCTGAGGGGACCCACCTGGCAGGACGGAAATAAGACTACATATTTATGGACTCCCATATATTTAGCAATGGTATAAATTAGGGCAAAGGGTTCCAATTATCTTCAAAATAACAGTTACCTTTGGGGGCTGATGGAGGGCAGTGGTCAGCGAGAGGTCCTCAGAGGACCCTGAGTCCCCTTTCTTTACTCCTCACCTGTAACCCATTACCAAGTTCTGTGGTATATTAAAGATGGCCACACCTTTTTGCTTTCCCTCCCTTTAAGAGGTGTAATCTCTCCCGTCCCACCGTGAATCTGGACTGGCCTTCCCCCTGTTTTGACCAACAGGGGGCAGCAGAAGTGATGAAGAGATAGTGCCCTGCCTGAGCTTCAAGAAGAGCTTCTGCTTCTGAATTCCCCCCGCCACCTGCTCTGCTGGAAGGAAGTGGGGGCAGGTGTTTGATGACGAGAAAGCACGTCGAGAGGGAGAAGGCACGTGGAGGAGCGTGGGGGGTCAGATGTGGGAGAGATGCAAGAAGGGCCGCCCCGCGGAGCCCTGCAGCATCCTGATGCACAGAATCCTGGGGAGTCACAAATCGTTGCTTTGAGCCAGTGGGTTATGGGCTGGTTTGCTACATAACACTAAACACCTAAACAAGTCGTGATAGCTTTTGCTTCCGAACAGATCCCAGGTCCCTCCTCTTCTTCCTGCTCCTGCCCCACCCACCTGGGCCACGTCCCCATCCCCTGGGCCTCCTCTGACTGCTTTAATTACTCTCAGCATCAAGCCCAAGCCCCTGCCCTGGCCGGCCACGGAGGCCCACATGTGCAGCCTCACCTGACTCTTCTAACACTCTGCTCCCGCCACACTGGCCATCTCGGGGACCTTGGCCAGGAGAGCCCTCCCCCAGCCCTTTATGGGACTGACTCCCTCCCTCCATTCACCTAATTCTGCTTCAATAATGCCACCTCGCCCTAGACGCCTTCCCCGACCTCCAAGCTAGAAGAGTGCCCTCTGCCCACCTGCACACTGGTTGACTTCCTTTGTGGCCCCTTTCCCACTCCTGGTGGTGGCGCACCCAGCTTATTTCTCGTGTTTGCCCCCTGGAATGTATCATGAGGACATTTTCTTGCTTTCCCAGTGCTCGGTCTGTAGAAGGCTTGGACACAACGTGGAATGAATGAAGGGGCACAGGAAGGAGAGCCGGGCACATCATCCTATCTTGTTTTCAGGATATTTACAAAAACTCTCTTCTTCCCAGTCTTTGTGTGGCTCCCTCCTTCTGGTCAACCAGGCAGACCTGAAATTTAAAGTCACCTCCTCAGAGAGCTCTTACCCAATAACAGTGAAAAATAGCCCCCTGGTGTCCCCTGAGCACCTCCTCTTGCTGTAATGCTCTCTTCGTCCAGCATTGCTCTCTCATTTTTCCTGTTCTTTGTTGTCTTTTTCTTCCTGCCAGAATTACAAGCCCTATAAGAGCAGAGGCCACACTCCTGCTATGTCCTAAGTCTCTGGAACACTGTCCACCACAAAAGGATGCTTGGTAACTGTTGACAAAATCATGCTGAATGAATAAGACAAACAGAAAGTGAGGTCTTAGAAGAAACACAGATAACAAAAAAACTCCCATAATAAGTGACAACGGAAAAATACTCTTCTAGCAGCACTTTTACTGTCTTTTCTTGGCATCATGGGAAGTTGCTTCCCGTGTCATTTAGACACATGCTCTGCCTATCGAGTCCACTGACTGCAAATTTCCTTAATAAGGCTCTGAACCATATAATTATTGGTTTATCTGGAATTCACTGCAAAAATATTGATCTTAGGGGCGCCTGGGTGGCTCAGATGGTTAAGCGTCTGCCTTCAGCTCAGGTCATGATCCCAGCGTCCTGGGATCGAGCCCTGCATTGGGCTCCCTGCTTAGCTGGAAGCCTGCTTCTCCCTCTCCTACTCCCCCTGCTTGTGTTCCCTCTCTCACTGTCTCTATGTCAAATAAATAAAATTTAAAAAAAAATCTTTAAAAAAATATTGATCTTAATAAATCTGACATAAGAAATCAATTTTAGGGGCGCCTGGGTGGCTCAGTCGTTAAGCGTCTGCCTTCGGCTCAGGTCATGATCCCAGCGTCCTGGGATCGAGCCCCACATCGGGCTCTCTGCTCCGTGGGAAGCCTGCTTCTCCCTCTCCCACTCCCCCTGCTTGTGTTCCCTCTCTCGCTGTGTCTCTCTCTGTCAAATAAATAAATAAAATCTTTAAAAAAAAAAAAAGAAATCAATTTTAAAAATTACCTGAGAAGGTAATAAGACTGGCATTAAAATAAAATAAGATAAATGCCCACTGGGATCCTCAGGAGAATTCAAGAACACACCTCAGACATAACACAGGCACAGAATGCCCTGAAAGAAACGACCAAGAAAAGGAAAGAGCTTTCTGGAACTCACAGATGAATGCCGAAATGAAACAGTCAGTAGAGGGGACGGAAGATGAGTCAAGAACATCTCTCAAATTTTCAGAAGAAGAAGAAGAATCGGAAAATGTGGGAGAAAAGATGGGCAACATGCATCATGACTACAAGGAGTTCCAGAAAAACAAACAAAATCAAACCCAAAGGAGAAAAAGCAGAGGAGGAAGATATTATCAAAGGGAATACAAGGAATTTTCTGGGCCTAAACAGTTGGCCTACCCAGTGCCAAGCAGCAGGAATGAAAAAGGACCCTCACCCAGGTCTTGTGCTATGAAGACCAAGATTTCAGAAGACCGAGCATACAGGGAAGATTCTAGAAGCTTCCAAAGAGGAGGAAAAAACCCAAACAACCCCAAAGGTCACCCACAAAGCAGAGGAATCAAACCACATTAGAGGACAGCAGAGTGGACTCTTCCGCGTTCTGAAGGCAGACGGTTTCCAAGCGGGACCCCGGGGAGGGCAAAATGAACATGCTTCCAGGAATGTCCAGTCTCTTCCGTGTGCCTGCATAAGCCCTGGGCTAGGAGTTTTCTTGATGATGTGCTTCAGATAAATAAGGGCCCAAGACTTCTGAGTATGAGCCAGAAACGGGGGATGGAGGTAAAAAGAAGGGAAGGGGTGCTCACCCCTTGACCCCCACAGGACAAGGATGACCCTGAGTCCCCAGGCCAAATCACCGTGATGGGAACATATCACTGAAGACACGAATGCGACCCAAAGATGAGTCTACACTGATCGAATTCAGCATGGATGGAGCAGCCAGGAGACACGGCACGGAAGTGAAGGAAATCATTTATTATGGCAGGCAGGCCATGGACATTGGCTCGGCTGACGGAGCAGATGTGCAGGCATATATTCTCCAAGTAGAGAAATGGTAATGACGGGAAGAACTAGAATCAGACACAGGAAGTAGACCCTTTTGGGAGCTGACCCTGGTGCTTTGCCTTAGAGTCTGTTCTGCATCACTTGCTTCTTTAACCAGGGGTGTGTATTACTTGGGTAACGTTTCATATGCTTATTCTTGGGTCCTGCAATTGTGCTGGGTCATAGGCAGTGCTAATCAACTCTTACGATAATAAGCAAAATGTAGAAATCATCTAGAGGCACGTTAATGGAAGGCTGATTGGATAAACATTATTCTATTCACGCTATCGAATTTGGTGCACATGAAAAAGCCCACAAGCCAACTCAAGGGAAAAAAGTTGCACAACGTATGTACAATTGACTATCACGCACGTAAAAGCAGAAACACGACAAAAGGACTGTGTGTGTGCACGCATGGGCATGGGCATAAGTACAGGGAGAGGATGGGAAGGAAACACTCAGCTACCAGTGAGCACTTGGAAAGGATAGGAAGGAGCCAAAGATCACAGTGGCTTTCTCTATATCATGTGACGCTTCTATGAGAACGTGTACAATTCTAAGTCTCTGATAAATTCAAGATGCCAAAAATAAGTTATTTGGGGTCTTGGTTCTCTTGAAATGACCAGGCAGGTAGGCAATTTTATTTTTATTTTTATTTTTTTAAGATTTTATTTATTTATTTGACAGAGAGAGACACAGCGAGAGAGGGAACCCAAGCAGGGGGAGTGGGAGAGGGAGAAGCAGGCTCCCTGCCGAGCAGAGAGCCTGATGTGGGGCTCGATCCCAGGACCCCGAGATCATGATCTGAGCCGAAGGCAGACGTTTAACGACTGAGCCACCCAGGCGCCCCAGGTAGGCAATTTTAAACCAACACCTGGAGACATGCCCGGCCATTGGATGCTGGGCGGGGGGAGGGAGGGTAGATGGGATCAAAGCTGCTAAGGACGACCCTAAAAGAATGAGCAAAATGAAGTATAATCCAAAAAAGTTGTTTACAGCTGAAAATATCATTTCTAACTAATGTGTGATTTCTTCTCTAACATCAGGATTATGGGCTCAGGATGCTTGAGATACATGTTTCTGGGTTTTTTTTTTGGTCTTTTTCTCTTTTCTTCTTTAAGACAAATGTCAATAAATAACAAGATGTCTAAGTAGAACCTGGACAAACTGAACCCTGGGGAGGCCAGGCTGGTGAAGGACTTCGAAGGAATATTGGAAGCCCCCTATTTTCATTCATCAGGGTTCCTGAAAATGTGCGTGAAATTCATTTACTAAAGTTTGGATTTATAGGTTATGCCTGAGGAGGGGTCCATACCCAGAGAACTAAAGAATTTCATAAAAATCCCTAAATACGGCTGCTTCGAGGTCTAACTCATGTGGACCAGGAAATCAGACAGGTGGAAGAAAATCCTCGTCCTTCTGCCCCGGGACCTGGGGATGTCTACACAGGCACCTTCCTGCTCACAGGTGTCTCCGTGGGGGTCCGGGTGCAGGGCTGGAAAGAAAAGCCCCTCTCTTGGCCACTGCATGCATGCCAGGTAGACACAGAGGCTACCAGGTGGGACTGCCCTGCCCGCCCCTCAGAAGGGGAGACAAGTAAGGGCCAATGTTGGGTAAGGGGAGGCGGGCCGTGGGTCAGGGCTGAGGGCTTGGGTGAGCTTCAGGCTCCTGCCCCCTAGAATGGATGCTCCCAAGAGCTGGCATGTGGCAAGGTGGAGGGAGCAGGGTGGGGGGAGGGGAGAGGCAGGAAGTCAGCTCCTTCCCTGAGCCCAGCTGGCCATGGCCTAATGGCTGCACAGACCAAGGAGTAAAAAAAAGCTCAGTGATAACCAAGGAGAAGGCTGCTTGCTCTTGAAGGCAGTGGGTGGTTTATTCAGCCTGAGAAGGAATCCACAGAGAGGGAGGGCAAGGCATCTGCTTCTAGTTATTTCAAGAAAGGCGGAGCGGGGTAAGGGATTCTTATCAGCCCAGGTGGGCGGAGCTAGATGCCACAAAGGCAGGACTGGTCTTGCAGCATAAACTTCGTAACACTGTCGCCCTTTGACAGACTGGCTTTATTCGAGAGGGAGTCAGTTCCCCATTGCTAGAAGTAAGCAAGTACATTCTGGAGAAATAATCAGAAGATCTGAGCCTCCGATTAAGGGTGACATTAAAAGCCCCATCGAAGCCAGAGCTTCTGCAGTTGGGCAGAGCTCTGCGGGCATGAAGCGCAGCTGAGCTAACTGCTCCCCTCATGGATGGATGCCCGCAGCCGTTTTCCCCACCCCCGAGGCCACTGCTTGGCCTCTTTTTGCTTCACCTCCCTCAGTAAGGGATTCCTTATTGGATACTGGATACGGTCCCTGGAAGGTCCAGGTCTGCTTCTGAGGCCAGGCTGGGAGGGGGGGGGGGGGGGGGGCGCCCTATGGACCACAGTCTCCTTTTTTTTTTTTTTTAATTTTTTTTTTTAAGATTTTATTTATTTGCGAGAGAGAGAACGAGAGAGAGCATGAGAGGGAGGAGGGTCAGAAGGAGAAGCAGACTCCGTGCTGAGCAGGGAGCCTGATGTGGGACTCGATCCCGGGATTCCAGGATCATGACCTGAGCCGAAGGCAGTCGCTTAACCAACTGAGCCACCCAGGCGCCCCCACAGTCTCCTTCTAAGCAAAGTCCTGCCCACCCTCCTCGCTCCAATGGTGTGAACCTGGCCCAGCAGGCTCGAGCAGGACATGGGCTCCAGGAACAGGTTAGAAACATGGGCTGGCAGTTCCGCTCGGAGAGGCCCACATCCACGCGGCCCTGCCCCCTGTAGGATTTCCTACAGCGGTCCTCCAAGAAAGCACACTCCCACCGGAGGGGCACTTCCTATTTCAGCCTATTTCCTAGTTCTATTTCCAGAAGGCAAGAAGAGCCCCTACTTGAGCAAAGCACGTGGCTCTTGGGAAGTTATTTTTAATACAGATTTGAAAAAGCCAAAAGAAAAAGAGAAGGACACTGAAAGTAGCTGTGTAAAAACCTGGGATTTGAAGACCTTCTGGAATGTTCCTTGTCCTCCTTTGGTCCATGCTGGTTCAGGGGAGGATAGCGCTCTGAGAGGCAGGCAGCTGAAGTCAGGGCGGCTCACAGAGCAGTGGGGGACCTGAGCCACCCCCCGGTGACCTACGTCTCCCTAAGCACCCCTCATCCCCCAGAGAGTCTCGCCAAGAGTTCTAGGCCTGAGTTATTTAGACGTTTGTTCACCTTTCCATTTTCCAGGGAGCCTCACCTCAGCTGGCAGGACAGGTTTTTCCACTCTGAGGAGTGTCAGACGCCAAAGAATGTGTCTCATGGTGTGTTTGTTCACACAGATTGCCCGGCAGCCCCGGCCCACTATCTCACTGACCCTCGTTCTATCAGCCCGTGCTCTCCGCTCATCCAAGCTTTCTAAATGTTCCTCTTGCACCACAGGCCAGCTGACTGCTGATGGTGCCAATAAGGTTGCACGGTGCCTTCCTGGGACACAACTGTGCCACACAAACACAGGACAGGCCCACCCAGACCCCCTGGCCCCACCGGCAACTGGTGAAGTGCTTGCACCTTCGTGGGCTCTGGAAGGGCTAGCCATTCTAAGCACGCACAAGGTGAGTTATCCGAGCAAAACAGGTTTGGGCGCGAGAAACACCCCTAGGACGCATCGGTACGCAAACAAAATGCCACCACCCCAAAACCCCAAAGTAAAACATGAGTTCTTCCCTGATTTTCATTAACGTTTGGATCTTTTTCTAAATATGTTCGGAAGCCCAATAATAACTTTATCGTTTCCAAAGCATGAGGTCTTCCAAGCATTGTTAAAAAGAAAGAGCTTCTAAAAGTGAGAGAGAGCTGTTCCTACATTGACTATAATTTGAGTCTTATCGGTTTACTTCCTGGCAGTCAATTTTCCTTTGGTGATGCTGGGCGTTGGGTGTGTGCTAAGCTTCCCTGGGGTGAGGTGGGTGGATGGGGGTGGCGGGAGGGGAAGCAGGGCTCCCTGGGAACCCAGGAGGTCTGGGGAGAAGGTGAGCAGAACAAATCTGGCTCATCTGCTGGGGTCACAGCCCGGATGGTGGGTGCAGATATACCTCCATT
Source organism: Mirounga leonina (assembly GCF_011800145.1). NCBI lineage: Eukaryota > Metazoa > Chordata > Mammalia > Carnivora > Phocidae > Mirounga > Mirounga leonina. The sequence continues at coordinate 9,683,727 of NW_023270464.1, forward strand.
GGTTCCAGAAAGAAATGAGGAGATAAGAGGCCAGTCGGAGCAACGCTGGCCTTAGAAGTGAGCACTGAGATGTGCCGGTTAGATCACCAAACATCGGTATTTAAAGAGGCAACACTGTTAAAAATAAATTGCAGTGTTATTCTTCCGGTTGCAAATGTAATGCAAAACAAAACAAAACAAAAAAGGAACACATGCTCAGTGTAGAAAACATAAAGCCGGGGCGCTTGGGTGGCTTAGTCGTTAAGCGTCTGCCTTCGGCTCAGGTCATGGTCACAGGGTCCTGGGATCGAGCCCCGCATCGGGCTCCCTGCTCCGCGGGAAGCCTGCTTCTCCCTCTCCCACTTCCCCTGCTTGTGTTCCCTCTCTCGCTGTGTCTCTCTCTGTCAAATAAATAAATAAAATCTTTAAAAAAAAAAAAAAAGAAAACATAAAGCCTACGCATGAGCAAAGAGCAGTGGTTGTAATCTCCATGTGACTGTGTTACCCTCTGAATGTGCCCTGCCCCCAGGCTGTGGTCTTGGTGTGCAGATTTGTATTTTGTGAAAATAAAATCCAAACATGCGATGTTTCTAAAATTGGGCCTGCAGAGCTTTGGGGTCAAGGTGAAGGCCAGCGGGTGGGACTCACCAACCCTACCTCTCACGACTGCCCATCAAAGCAACTCCACTGTTAACTGCTACATATGCTCCAGGTAGGAATTCATGCAGGCCGCTTAAACAAATAAATAACAATATATAAATATGACACATTATGTTTTTCAAAGGGCTGAAGCCCACTAACTCCCATCATGGCAGATGGAAGGACAGGCACCAGTCCTTCACCTCTGTCTGCATCCACAGCCTGGGCGTGGCCTCCTCGTGGATGGAGCTCTTCATCTGCGGGGCCCCCATGTGACTTGCTTTGGCCAAGGGCAACAGCATGCCATTCTGGGCCTCGACCTTAAGAGACCTGGTGTGTTTCTGCTTTCTTCACTTGCATCTCTGCCGCTGGCGGGGGGGGGGGGGGGGGGGTGGAGAATGTCACTGACATTCACGTTTATCACTCTAGCTAACATGCAGTCAGCAGTGACTCCTTAACCTGGAGCCAGAGGTAACAGGTCTGTTCATTGTCCATTGGCCCAGCTCCCAAGGATCTGTAAGACTCGGTGGGGATCCCCGGGCCCCTCAGAAAGCCATCATCTCAGCCTTGCAACTTGGTGGGTAGACCAGAACATCAGCGTGACCTGGGAGCCTATTAGAAACACGGAATCTCGGTGTCCCCGGACCTACACAGTGAGAATCCGCATTTCACCAAGATCCCCAGGGGACTTGAGTATATATTGCAATTTAGGAAGTTCTGTTCTAGGGGACCCAAACATTTTAGACCAGTTGATTCTCAGCCCCAGCTGCACATTAGAATCATGGGAAGGGGGTGGAGAAGTTTTTAAAAATGCCCATGCCTGTCCTTCCCCCAAAATGCTGTTCCAATGGGCCTAGGGGGTGCCTGGCATTGGTAGACATAGACACCCCAGTGTTTCTGGGGGCCAGGGTAGAGACCTACTCATTTAGATCACCAACTCTTGACCAGGAAGGGGACAGGGCAGATCCCCTCTGGGGCCTTTTCATCTGACACAAGCACCCACCCAGTGAGCCCCAACATCGCCATTCTACCCTCATTCCTCAGGATCGCTAAGAGGAGAGACAGGTGGAATAATGGAGCTGGAAAGGACTGGAAAGTAGATGTACTACTCAAAAACTGGATAACATGTTCTACTGCAGGTCACCTTGATCTCAGGCTAATAAGGCAAAGCCTTTCTAATGAGTAATAGAAAACAGACATATGTCTGTTAAGAGAGAAATACCTTTTCGAGAGCTGCAAGTCGAACGTTCTGAGAACGTTTAGTGCTGGGCAATGTCGAGAAATGAATTCTTTTCCCATTTCATAATTTGATTTACGTGCAAAGCAATCTTCCAGAAACATCACTGTAATTAGCTTTGGGACATCTTCAGCGGAGAGAGACACGCAAGTTACTGAACAAAGTGTCTGCTGAGCCAGGTACAACGCTGCGTCGCTAACTTCATGGAGGGTACAAACACCCTGGCCCTCTCAAACACAACATACGGGCCCTCTCAAACCCCACACGATGGCCTAGACTCTATGGGCGAGAATTCTAGAGTGAAGACAGGGTTCAAATAGCAGTTCTGCCATTTACAAATTTTTGACCTTCACCGAGTTTCTACGTATCTTTTACTCTCAAGTTCCTCAGCTATAAAGTGGGGATAAGTGACCATTTTCTAGGTCGTTGTGAGGATTAAATGAGATGATTTCCCAAAGCACTGAATCCAGTGCCTGGTATGCACTCAGGGCTTAACAAATATTTATCGTTAACAACAGTGTCAATGCCAACCTCTTAACTTGTGTTAAAAGTGGTACAACTCTAGCGGAAACCTGCCAATACATAGAAAGAGGCTTAAAAGTGTTCAAACCTAATAATCCCACTTCTATAAATATATTTTATGGAAACAGTCTCAAAACCATGTATAAAAAGATGGGAATGGGATGTTCTCGGTAAGAGTCAGCAACTAGAAGCAACCCGAACATTCCCACACATCCAACAGGGGAGCCAGGACTAGGTCGATCACTTTATACAGTGTTCCCACATAAGATGATCATACAAGCTAGGTGACTGGCAAAGTTAGGAGAAAACAGTAGGATACTAAACTGTATACACACTATAAAATTAAAACAAAATCCCTGAAGCCTAGAGAAGCAGACTGGATGAGAACAGACCAAGCTATTAGCAGTGCTGTGTTTAGGCCACGGGGACTCCTGGAGATTTCTTTTCCCCTACTTCTCTCTCTTTTTCTTTTTCCTTTTTTCAATTTTTCTTTAACAAACATGTATTATTTTTATCATGAGAAAACAAAACCAAATCCCCATTAAAAAATCTTTTTAACCAACATGAAGTAATGCCCTGATTCTTAAGATCTTTGCCTCCATAATAAATTTTGTCCCCCAGCCCCTTGATGTTTAGAATTTAAGTGAGAATCCCAAGATATACTTTATAGTGAGACTTTCACCAAGTAATTGGCATTTTTAACCTTCCGTCAAAAACCCTTTGTCCTGGACTCCCCACAGGACGGCAGGTGATGCCCAGCGTGCCAGGCTGGCCCTGCTCTTACCATTACGGGTCTCCATGGCACGTTCCGGACACACAGCTGAGCCCTCTGGCCCCACACACCAGTACATGCTGGGCAGTCGCCGAGACATGCCAGCCATCGACTCTTGGGTGGCTGCTCTCCAAGTCAGTCCCGGCCGGGGTCACCGCCGCCACCGCTCCCCAGAGGATGGACGAAGGCACAGACACACAGTCATGGCTGAGCAGAAAGCTGTCTCGTTCTGGTGCTGAAAAACATCATAAAATCAGAAAGTGTGTTCTTAATTGTCAAGTCCCTTCCTGTACCCTTGCATACATTTATTATTTATATATTGCACCTCGGTATTCTTCTCCTGGGCAACATTCCTCCTCACATTCCATCTGTCTAGCCACGCCCAGTCTGGTGGGGGCAGTGAAAGGACAGAGCTCCCCCCACCTCACCTTGCACCCCATGGGTCATGTCTACTTAAAAAACAGTCTCGAGGGGTGCCTGGGTAGCTCAGTCAGTTAAGCGTCCGACTCTTAACTCTGGCTCAGGTCATGATCTCAGGGTTGTGAGATCGAGCCCCACACTGGGCTCCGCAGTGGGTATGGAGCCTGCTTAAAATTCTCTTTTCCTCTCCCTCCGCCCCTCGTCCCTGTGCATGCTCCCCTTCTCTCGCTCACTCTCTCTGAAACAAAAACAAAAAACCAGTCTCGAAGCAATCCCAACAATTGCAGACACCCACTGGTAAAGGGTTCATTGTTCAATCAACACATAAACGTTGTCTGTTGCCCAGCGACACCAATACAACTAAATGAGGTTTCTGCTTTCAGAGGCTCACACTCAAAGCTAGGGTGGGGCAGACACACCTAATAACTGATCACGATATAAGGCCTTCCCTTTGCCCAGGACAAAGTCTTCTGGAAGCCCAGAGGCAAGATTATAATCGCAAAGAAGCAAGCAGGCGACCATCCCGAAGAGAAGGGGTCTGGAAGGCGTTGGTACTCGTTATGAAGACAAGTCCGTCTGAGCCCTGGGGGATGACAGGAAGGAGCCCCACACATTCTGCCTGCCTGGGTACATCTGGCCATGGCTGAAGGCATTTCTGGTTGTCACCGCTTGGGGTCTGGGGTTCTACAGGTATCTAGCGGGTAGAGGTCAGGTTCATTACTGAACATCCTACAATACACAGAGCAGCCACCCACAACAGAGAATTATCTGGCCCGAACAGTTCCAATCATCTGGAGAAACTCTGAGTTAGATTAAGATTTATCTCCCCAAACAAACAAGGCTGTGATAACTGCTGAACCAGGGTGTTGCTCTCTTATGCCGGGCTCCCACTGAGCCTGGGGCAGGGGGTCCCCAACACAGGTACCCATCCTGCTATGATGATTAAATTTCCAGAACTGCCTTGAGGGCAAGACCCAGGTCCAGCTCAGGCCTGGCACGGGATAAATCGCACAATGGGAGGGGATTACTATGTGAAATGCATGTGTTTCTACTAGTGTTTGCAGAGAGTCTATACTATAACTAAGTACAGGGTCATTAGCAACTATCCTCTGAGACAGATAACTGAAATGGAGAGTGATACAAAAAAAAAAAAATCAAGGTCATGTAAATCATGCCCAAGACAATACGGAAAGGAAAAAAGCACAGTCTGGACATCAAAGGCTTGGCCTGTCTCTATCACATGTCAGCAGTGTGACCTCAAGCCGAAACTTACGTGTGTCTCAGTTTTCCCATCTGTTAAAAATAGACATGCACCCTCTCACACAGACGACCTCGCAGGGTTGCTGTGTGATTTGAAATAAGGTAAATTTTCCGCAGTCACTTTCTATAATAGGGGCCAGAGGTGGTTCTCACCTACGGTACCAGTGGGAGGCCTGGGAGACTGATTAACAAGCTCAGAGTATCAATGCTGGAGGGCAGACACACTGTCTCCCCACCGAGCAGGTTTTAGAAGGTGCCCTGAACAATGTGGGCACTGAGCAAGCTACAGAATAAGGCTGGGAGAGCACTGGAACTTTCTCATCTTAGATCCTGGAAATCAGGCCCAGGTAGGCTGTACTCCTATAGGCAGGGGAAGGTCAAGGAGCTAGGAAACCCCTCCCCCAGAGGCCATGTCCATTACGACCCCCCACCTTTCTGAACTAAAGAGTGAGAGGTTTCAGCAAACCATACATAGAAAAACCTGTGTTTGGAGTATGGGAGCCTGAACAATCCAAGGAGGAATGATCAATCTGGACAAAATTTAGGAGACCATCAGAGCTCTCTAAATTGTAAAATCTGATTAGGAAAACCAGCTTGAAACAAGTACACGGAAAAGCAGCAAAACCATCTCTGTTTTAAACTAAAGGCTCCAAATCCTACAGTAACATTCAGAAACCAAGGAGCACGGTGGCCATCTGCTTTTAAAACACCTCCTAAAATCAGCTACCACATCTACCTAACAACCCCTTAAAAAAATCCAAATGCTAGTAGACGTTCCTTCTGAAAACAGAAGTGTCTTACCATAGAATGCTTTTTTTTTTTCCCCCAAAAGATTTTATTTATTTATTTGACAGAGAGAGACACAGTGAGAGCAGGATCACAAGCAGGGGGAGAGGGCGAGGGAGAAACAGGCTTCCCGCGGAGCAGGGAGCCCGACGCGGGGCTCGATCCCAGGACCCTGGGATCATGACCTGAGCCAAAGGCAGACGCTTAACGACTGAGCCACCCAGGCGCCCCCCATAGAATGCTTTTAAGTTAAAAAAAAAAAAATCTTTAAAATATTTTAGGCCAACCCTTGCCCAGCACTTTTGTTCCCCTTTTCATTTTCAGTTTCCTTTTGAAAATCTCTTTTACCAATGGAGGATTTTACGACTGGCGCAGTTTTTCAATTGTAATTTGTATGTTGGCTGAGACTCTAAGGTAGAAGTTTTAAAATGAGGTGACTCAACTTTTGCTTAATCTTTGCCCTCCAACGGATCTTTGCTTCCTCGGGCTTCTTTTGGGTTCAGACCAATGCAACAAATCCTGGTTGCAAGTTACATGTCTTGTTTTCATTACGGTGGATACATCCTTAAGAGGACTTCAAGAGGTTTTCTGTCATGATTATTTTAATACCTTTTAAAACCTCACCCATTTTTCGTTTGCCAACTCTGTATACTTGCATTAATGAATAAACCTGAATACTTAATGAAAAATTAAAAAAAAGGGGAACCTGACATTCACTCGCAAATGTTTCTATTGGGCCCCTCCTATGAGGACTGAACTCCACAAGTTCATGAAACTTACAGCTGGTGGGGAAGGCGCAGTTAAGTAAGTGCTTGCTACAAAGTTTCTGACAGAGGAGAAATATAGGAGACCCAGGATCTGCTCACCTCTCTTTTCAAGAGGCTTGGAAGGGATTGCCAGTACCAAAGGGCTGGAAGACGCTTGCAAATGAAGCATGTTAGCCACGCTCATCTTCTCCAGTAATTTTTTGAATGAAAAGCATGGTAGAGATGGTTGATCCACAGTCCTCGATATCCCTTTGGTACTACTAGCTTCCCCTGATCAGGTACTGGCTTGTCTACAAAATGTGTTTAATGGATGCATGGACATCAAAATATCGAGGAGCTGCAGACAAGAGAGATGTGCAGGTCTCAGTCCCAGATGAACACCCAGGGGTCTGGGAACAGAAGCCCTTCACGAGTCTGAAACCAGAAACAAGTTACGACTGTCCATTAGCCATTCTATCCCTGTGCCAGTGTGTACTAGGCACCTCTTAGTTCTGGGAGTGAAGATGCAGCAGTGAGCAATGCTGGTGCCTAGGAATGGTCTCCGGACCCTGGAGCTCCAGTCGAGACTGCGAGGCAATTAAAGGAGAGAGCAAATCAATGAAGAGGGACCATAATACCATTGGAGACTCCAGAAGGAGAGTGAGCGAGGGATGTGAGAAAGAGGCTGGGCTTAGAGGGGGGGTGGCTGGCCATGTGAAGAATCAGGGGTCGGGCGCCTGGGTGGCTCAGTTGGTTGGGCGACTGCCTTCGGCTCAGGTCATGATCCTGGAGTCCCTGGATCGAGTCCCGCATCGGGCTCCCTGCTCGGCAGGGAGTCTGCTTCTCCCTGACCCTCCCCCCTCTCATGTGCTCTCTCTCTCATTCTTTCTCTCAAAAAAAAAAAAAAGAATCAGGGGTCAACACTGCAGAGACCACATGCTGGAGAGCAAGATGGGCCAGGGTGGCCAGTGGCGGGGGTTGGGGGTGGCAGGGGCACTGGCCAGCTGGTTGATGATGCCAGACCCCATATCAACCGAGGGAAAGGAGGTGTCCTGGATTTCATGCCAATCACAAGGAGAAATTATTGCAGAGTTCTAAGCAGAGGACTGACCCATTCTGATTTACCTATTTAAAAAAAAAATCACTCTGGCTGTCAAATAAAGAACTGGAGAGTGGAGAGGGAAGGATTGTAATCATACCGGAAATGGATACTGGTACCTTGGACTAGGATGGAGACTGTGAGAAAGAAGGGTTGGACCCAGACACACAGGTAAACCCAACAGAACTTGTTAACAGACTGAATTCAAGGGATGAGGGTATGGGATAGAGGAAAATTCCCAGCAACTGAGTTGACCATGGGCCTATTCCCTGAGATGTGGAAGCTTGGGGGAAGGAACGTTTCGCTGACCCCAAAACCTCCTTTAGGGACAAGTCAGGTGTGAGGTTTGTATGTTTTTAACTTTTTTTATTCTTCAGGGACAGAAGCAAAAATAAGTAGTCAAATGACAAGAGGCATTTAATGTTAATGTTTTCCAAAATCATGCCTATTTCTAGGTGTCCCTTTAATGTCTGGGCACTTTGTCACAATGCTGAGTGGCTTGCAAACTCTAAAAAGAGGGTATTCAGTGAGAGCCTTGCTAAAAACTTAACTGCAGGCTCCTGTTTTCTCTACCTCTCTGACCCCGGCTGATGTGTCTGGGGAGAAAACTTCCTGGCCTCCAAGTGTGCAGGGACAGGCTGGGCTGGCCAGAGGTCCCCCGATTCTCCCTCACCATCTCCCTCTGGCCTCCAGCCTTCCCAGGCTCCCCTCCTTGCCCCGTCCCGGACCTCACTCATCTCTGCACCCCTGCCAGGCAAGGTGGCAGAGATGGCGGGCTTTACCGGGACCTGGCCAGAGCCGCATCCGGTGGGCAGAAGCCCGGCCCAGGCTTTGCGGGGGTGGGGTGGGGTGGGGTGTGCAGGCGCCCTCGGCACCCCTCAGAAGCAGCCCCCCCACCCCCGCGGAGGCCAGAGATCCCGGGCAGTACCTCCCCAGGCACACACGCACTCACACTCACCCGCACACTGGCGCGCTCACCCTCGGCCCCCTCCGGGCTGAAGGAAACCTGTGGACGCCCTGGTGGATCTTCCCGACTTTTGTTTTTCTCCCCTGCTCCCCCGGCTCCGACCCCGGCCCGCGCGGGGTTTCGGGGGTGGCCCTCTGGGGCCCCGCACCCTCCCCCACTCGGCGGGCCGGGGAGGCCGCGGGGCCGCGAGACGGGGGCCGCCCGCGCCCTCGGTGCTCCCCCCACCCCACCGGGCAAGGGCCACCTCGGGGGAGCACGCGGCCGCCCGGAGCGCGGGCGTGGGCTGCGGGGGGGGGCCGGGGCTCCCCGAGACCTGGCGCTGGAGGCAGCCAGGCCCCCAGGCGGGGCGCGGGCCGGACCGGACGGGCGCTTACCTGCGGCGGCGGCGGCGCAGGGCCCGGGGCGCCTGGGACGCGGGGCCGGGCGCGCGGGGCCGGGCGCGGCGGACTCCAGCGGGCCGGGGCCTGGCCGTCCCCCTGCCCTCCGCCCCCTGCGCCTCCGGCCGCGCGCGCCGGGGCCGGGCCGGGCCCAGCCTCACTTCCTCAATCCTGCGGCCCGCGGGCGGGCGGCGCGGAGAGCGCGCAGGGCGAGGATCGGCCGCGGCTGCTCCGACCGGCGACGGGCGCGGGGAGGGGGGCGGGGATCCCTGTGGTGGCCCGCCTCAGTTTCCCTAGCCGAAAGCCGGAGGTGCCCAGAGGCACCGCGCCCGCCTCGGGGAAGCCGGGGCCCGTGAGCCCTTGTAGCGCGAGGTCTCCCCCAGGTTTGGGTACCCTGCTCTGTCCCCGCGGGGCAGGCGCGGCGACAAGATTGGTCGGTTCTCAGCTCAGCCCAGCTTTCACTGCCCCTCGGCTCTGCTCGGCGGGCAAAATCCAACGATTAACCTCTGACTCGTATTAGGCGTAGACTCGCAGTAAATATTTAAAAATCAGGGAATATTCATTTATGTACGATTCCGTATAGGGCAGTATAGAAACAGATGTTTGTAAAGCTTTCGTATTTTGCAAACTGTGCCCCTCCCGTCACATGAAGTTATTTAATTATGGATGTATATAGAGAGATGTCACTATTTGGTGAATCATCTTAAATTGTGTGGGGTGTTTTGGGCGGGGGAGTAGATAGCCCAGGGCGGAATGTTGGCAATTGATCATGTTTCGACTTCAGGTAAGTACGTTCATCACGCCATTGAGGCCATTATCCGAAGGCAGATCATAGGGACGCACGTCCATGCCGCGGGCAGCCATCAGATCTGGCTCCACGTGCCAACCCCAGAAGAGAAGCCCGCTCAGAAAAAAGCAGATGGTTCTGCAGCCTGGCAGGACCCGCGCACTGGACTCTTCTCACGTAATGTTAGGACTGGAACCTTCCCAGATTTAGCGCAAGACGGAGACAAATGCCCACCACCCTCACTGCCATCTCACAAAGGCCCGGCAGACGCAGGGCCCCCGCACGACCCCCGCACGACCTCGCGGGCGCTCTGAGCAGTGGCCCCTCGGCGAGGGCACCACCGGGCGGCTTTGCTTTGCTCCCAAGAGGCCTCCAGCTCTCCCGCCACGGAACGCCCTTGCAAAAGGGTGGGTGCGGTTTTGCAATCCTGTCCTCAATACTTCGGCCCTAATTCCAGTACTCAAAAGGCAGCAGTGTGATTGCTACCGAAAAGTCCCTAATAATTCGCAGGGCGTGGCGTCGCAGTGCTGAGTGAGCCGGGCAATCGCGGCGCGGCGCGGCGCGGCGCCTCCAGGGAGCGCGGCCGCGCCATCTAGCGGCACCGTGAGGAACAGCAACCCAGTGCCCGGGCGGACGCTGAGCTCCTCTGGCCAATGAGGCTGGGGCAACTCAGCTTCCCTTTTACATGAGTTTGGGAATAGGCTAGGGAATGTCTCCAATGTAAAAAAACAGCCGAGTGGACTGTTTTGAGCTGGTTACATCCCAACATTTAACTCTATTCATTAGGCATTAGTTAATCACAGGTTTGCATGGGAAGGTTATTACAGGTCAGTTAAGATCTCTTCCTGCTGCTTCTTGCCCCCCACTCGCCCCCCCCACCGGCCTCCCCCACCCGTGGTCCTCTAGCTTTTGCTCTGCCTACCCAGGTTCTCAGCATCTCATGTTGGAATGACCCCTTCTAAGGTGGAATCAACTGGAAGCTACCTCCTCAACCTAACATTTCTGCCTTCTGAAGGCCTAGTGGCTGATTGCTACCCTCCCACCCCACGCCCACTGCCTTCTAGTCATTTCTTCAGCTGGGAACTTAGTTTCCTCAGACATTCTTCCCTGACGCTTTATTAAAAAATCCCTTATCATCCACGTTTAAGCTCAAGTCAGATATATGTAGGAGCAAGGACAGTAAAAATTCTTTGTCCATTATAGGGAAAAGCTAAGGCATTCAAAAAGGTCCACTGTTAGAGAATGTGCCCACCTCCTGTGCCCCCCACCACCACAAGCACACAGGTGCACGCGTGCACATGCACATGCATGACAGCCAGTCTGTGTCCCCAGAATGGTTCCCTTCAGAGAGTAAACCAATTGAAGGAAAAGGCCATTTTCCTAGAATGTTCTGCTCACATTTAGATTGAGAAATGAAAGTTTTCTAAATAAATAAGTACATACGTAAGTGCATACATTAAGAGAGATCTGATCCAAGCCTCCTTTACGTGTTCTCTTAAAAGATGGCACCTCGCTGCCCCATAGTCAGAGTGATCATGGATGATTAACATCAAATACACAGGTGCAACTCGATGAACCTAACCAAGTACAAGGGATATTCTTGATCCAACCTCAGCGTCAGCTCACGGCTTGGTGATTGAGGCTTCTTAGAAACTTAAGGTAGGCTAAACCCAAACACCTAGATCCCTGTGACAAAAATGGAAACGTGTGCACACAATAGCAGGATGCAATATTTTCCCTAAAACCCTGTGCAATCCTCCCCACCATTTTCCGGACTCACCCGCTCACTAGTAAAAGGACACTCGGGCAGCTTAGGTGACAGCTTACGCTTCACCAACTAAGATGCGGAGCCTCTGAGGCCGAGCTCCCTGCCTGCTCAACCTTCAAACCAGTGGGTTTCACGCTCAGACTAAATGCTGAATTTGAATCCTCAGCTATCAATACTGCTTTATTACAAGCCATTTTGTACAGAAGCTCTGAGAAAGAGAAAGGTCAGCCACAGAATTACAACGAGTTTCATCGTTAAGTGAAAAAACGTAATGTTTGTCAAATATCCGATTTTATTTTATCATTGTTGTATTGCCAGACGCGATCTGTAGTTGGGGTCAGAATTCCGAGGCCAATAGATTTTTTTTTTGAAACCATACCACAGGAATAAACCTTAAAAGAAGTGAAATCTAATACTATATAGATTTCCATTTCTAAATACAGTATATTACAGAAGGTTAAATATACCACCTCTGTTTACTTACAACTATAAAAAGATACATTAACTATACCAGTTATAAATAATGTAGCATTTCATATTAAAGGCAGCATTGTACAATGAGAGAATAAGAACCCTCTAATGTATTACTATCAAGGTTAATGTCTATAGTTGCTTGAGATAAAATCCCGAAAATTCAGTGTATGAAGTCAACTCCTGACTTAGCCGACAGTTTAAGTGATAAGTGTTAACTGATGTAGAGAAGGTGAATTGCATATTGCCTATTTCTGACAAGAATGACAACCCCATTCCATGTAGGACTTTCTTTCATCCATACACTGGTTTTGATGTTTATTTTATTATTGCCCTCCCCCAATTTAATCCTATAAACATAATTTAATTCCCAAATATAAGCACCATCAGAAAAGTAACTAGTTAATAACAATGAAAGTATCCAAATAACGCAATTACGTTTGGTTTTGTTTTTTAAAAGCGTGATCTGGGGAGCACTTTAAAACTTGGGATTGCACAGCGTTTGCACATATAAAGAGGAAAAGAAAAATTCACAACATGTTAGTGCAGTACTCAGGCCACTTTAGTAGGAGACCCAGTTCTTCCATGGAGTCTGGGTGTTATTTGTTAATTAATCATTGACATCAAAATAGGACTTTAAAAAACCAAGCTGTATTAAAACAACAGCCTTTCCAGTTGCGTATGTTTTGCTAATCTAAAATAGATAACCAAACTGGAGACAAAGAGAGCTACACAGGCTGATCAGAAACCATTAATGCAAGTGGTAGAAATTCATAATTTGTAAAAGCGAATTATGGCTCTGGTTTGTAAAACGCAGTTGCCAAGCTGTTGTCATGTCAGAGTACCGGGTCCTCAGCAGTGATGGAAACACTAGGGATGTTCTCTGCCTGAGAAAGTGCCTTGGTTAAGGTAGACCGTGACATAGTTTTAGATAAGCAAGCTGGCCGTTGATTCGGTCATATTCCAAAAGGAGTTTTGGTTTTAAGCTGAGTCCTGTGGTCAATGTCAAGAAGCAGTCCTTGAAGACCCACGCCCTTTCACACCCAAGTCCTTCAGTACCTTTCCATGGTACTTGCTTCCCCAAAGCTCCCCACACTGGATCCTCACAATCCTGTTTTTGTTTTGTTTTGAACTTAGTCCTGTTTCTTTCCCACTAACTGGTAGGAAGGGCTTGTTCTGTGGGCAGGTAACCCCGAGGAGGCCACAGATGCAGGGCCCTGTTTGCAGAACAAGCCGGGCTTTTTTCCAAGTTCTTATTGGAGTCAGAGTCGGCAAAACATTTTTAAGTGACCGCTGGAGACTTCAAATACCACTTCCTGTTGGCCTCGCCCTGAGCCTCTTCACTGTCCCTGGGGGACCTGGTTGGAAGGGAAAAACGGAAGTGGCCCCTAGCTCCATCCCCAGGCAGGACTTCAATGCCACATACACAACATATTGGTCAATGAAACAGGAGTGTGAGAGGAAAACTCAAATCGTTCAAATCCAGTAGATTTAAAGTCTCCAGAGCAGAGTAACCCGGGGAGGCGGGAAATGCAGGTGTTCTTCGGCAGAGTTCCATCTGCCACATTCAGCTGTCAAAGGTTTGAGGAAGGAGCCCACCTTTCTTCCTTCAGGGGCTCTTGTCATCAAGTTTGATGGTGACAGTTTTCACTTCTGTGTATTCAGCCAACGCATATTCACCACTGCGATCACAGGAAAGAGGAGAATGTAAAACGGGCATGTCACCTCGCCTTTCGTTGCCAACTGTGGTCTAACGCTTGATTGGTCAATTACTCTGTTGGGCAGTTTGGAGTCGGTGCAAAGAGTCAGAATGTGATGACTTAATAAGGGAATAGCCACGAGCATCACACCGTTAGTGCATTTAAGTAACTTCAGTTTAAATATCAAGTGTTTTGATGTGTGATGCTTTGGAAATATTCAGAAGGACTAAGTGTTTGCCTTTAATGGATGAAAGGGATGAGGGGGGCGAGAAAAAGAGGTGGATTCCCTGGGTGGGGAGTAGAGAGTGAGAAGAGGGCCCACGTGGGTGAACAAGGAGGGGAGCAGGGGATGTGGCCAGAGGATCCACAAGGAACAGGGACACGGAGGGCCTGGAGTTGACCTCAGAGCCCACAGCTGGCGACCAGTTGTAAAAGGAGTAAGCCAGCCCAGAGCAGCGAGGGGGGCAGACATTAGCACAGACCGGACACAAGTGGGGGACCACGACCTTTGAGTTCGCCTCTTTGGTATCTGTCCCTTCTTTACATCTTGCAGAGCCCGGTGACCCTTCTCAGGTGTCATGGGCCATCGTCAGGGCAGCTCCCCTTCCCAGAACTGAGATATGGCTTTGGGTATGTTTAAATGCCTCCGTATCGCGGGGAAAAAATAAATAAATAAATAAATGCCTCCACAACACGTGCTCTGCTGTTAAGTAAATAAAAATGTGTCCTTGTTGGGGAAAAGAGGTAGAAATTGAGGTGGCCACTGGAGGGTCTGTAGAGTCCCATGTCATCCCTTCGGTCCGTGGTTCTCAAGTGTGGTCTCAGAGCCTCAGCAACATCTCAGACCTTGCACAAAATGCAGATTCTCAGGCCCCTACCCTGCCCCTGAGGTACTGGGGTTGACAGAATAATGCCTCCTCATCAATCCTCTGAACCGGTTAGGTTACACGGCAAAGGGGGATTAAGGTTGCAGATGGGATTAAAGTTGCCAATTAACTGGCTTTAAAATACGGAGGTTATTCTGGATTATCTGGGTGGGCCTGAAGTATCATAAGGATCCTTAAGAGGGTAAAAGGGAGGCAGAAGAAGAGAGTCAGAGGGAAATTAGACTACAGAAGCAGGTTTGGAGAGCTGGAACAGTGTTGCCTTTGAGCATAGAGGAAGGGACCACCAGCCAAGGAATGTGGGAAGCCTCTAGAAGCTGGAAAAGGCAAGGAAACATATTCCCTCCCTAGAGTCCCCAGAAAGGACTGTAGCCCTGCGCATGCCTTGATTTCAACTTAGTGAGACCGTCAGATTTTTAGCCTACAGAACTGTATTAGGTAATACATTCATGTTGTTTTATAAAAAACTAATACACCTATTGCAGTGGGGCCCAGAAATCTGTGTTTTAACAAGCCAGAGGATTCTGATACAGCTCAAATTGGAGAACCACTGGCTTAGACCTATGTAGGCAGGTCCTTAGCCTTCCCTAAGCCTCCAACTCATGATCTTTAAAATGGGCGTACCATCACCTCCTTGTCGTTATAACGATTGGAGATGATTTATTATAGAGCTGTGTGTACAGGTAAAAAATAAAGAGTAGAAAGTAATATTATTATCTCTTAATTAATATGTCACTGGGATTTTTTTTGGTAGTTCCTTAAAACAAATAGTTCAAGAACCCGTGAGAATGAGTGAAGTATTTTGTAATCTTTTCTAAACATAACACAAAATATAAAAGCCATATGCAGAATGGTGAATTCAACTTCTGTGGAGCGGAAAATCCATTTCAAAACCCCCCCAAAACAAATGAGAAACTAGAAAAAAATTACATTCACAACACTGTGTGAGAAACAGTGCCGTATTCCTTCATATACAAAGAGCTCTTAAAAACCAAGTAAAAAACCCCACAATCAAAAGGAAAAATCAGCAAAGGGCATAAATAGTCAGTTCACAGAAAAACAAACACAGATTACCAGTAAGTGTGAAAAATATGCTCAACACCCTCACGATAAAAGACTTGCAAACCAAAGGAGTGGGAGCTCATTTTTCACCTTCTCTCTTTTTTTATTGTTATGTTAATCCCCATACATTACGTCATTAGTTTTAGATGTAGTGTTCCATGATTCATTGTTTGTGCATAACACCCAGTGGGAGCTCATTTTTCATGCAGCAGATTACCCAATTTTAGGAATTTATTCTGAAAACAATCTCCCACTAGTGCATAAAGATTTATGCACAAGGAAGAATCATGGTTTGTAATAGCAAAAGCCCTTGGAAATAACACAAAAGTCCATCACGGGAGACCCTTAATAAAAAGAATAGAGGCATATCCAAAGCCCATTCTCAAGACCACAAAGTAGTTTGCTCCCATTTCATTTGAAACAGAAAAGAATGCACATACGTACATCCACTGTATGCAAAGAAAATGCCCAGTAATTCTAAAAGTGAGCATCTAGTGTTGCGCTGTTAAAAATTCAAGGTAGTTAATGATTTATCAACTTCCTAAAGAAAAGTAAACCAAATGATGAAAGCATGTTCGGCGAATTAGCCCATTAACTAATACAGTCCAGTCTTAAACCATTCCTGTAAGATGAAGTACACGAATCACCTTATTCTTCCTATTCTTGCAATCACTGCCAAAGTTCAAGTTCTTGCTGCTCTTACTCGACCCACTGCGGTGTCTCCTAATGGGTTTCTTGCCCAGTCATGACGGTCTTGGCGCTCAAGGCCATCCATGAGCCCAGCCCTTCTCCATCCGACCTCACCAGAATGTTGGAAGGGGGAGGGGTGATCACTGCTCTGGGCTCAGAACCCAGCATGTGCCCTAAAGGTCCTCATTAGATATTGGCTAAGTGAACAAATGAACAAAATGGGTGATGGAACAGTGGTTATCTCTAACAAACGGGATTGAGGATCCGTGAAGGGAGGCCTCACTTCCCACACATCTTGTGTGGATTGTGTGGATTTTTGTTGTTGTTTGTTGTCATTGTTACCGCAAAACCAGCAAGAAAAGTGTCCAGGAGGAAGAGAACTTGGAGGCTTCCGCCCGAGACGTGCGCAGGAGCAGATGCCCGGAGGGGCCTGTGGGTGGGCGGCAGAGAGCCAGCCGGGTCCAGGCGGCCTGGGCTGGGGAAAACCATGGAATCCCCCGCACCGTGCTCCAGCATACAAAAGGAGAACTGGATGCGACATGAAGGCATTAATCAGAGACCAGTGAGAATGGAAATTGGTTTTCAAGTCAGTGTCCAGGCTCCGTGTGAATTATGTTAAAGTGCTTTATGAAAAGCCTTGGGGAAATATATGCCAAGGGTAAAAAACAAAAAACACATTGAAAAAAGTCCCGGCTGTGGGGATGAGACCCAGGCTGTGCTCTGCGCCAGGTGGGGGTGCTGAGGCCCTGGAAGGGCTGTCGGGGCGGTCGGGCGGGGAAGGGAGACAGAATGACACAGGTGAGGAAAGCAATAAACCATAGGTGGTGTGAGTCAGTACACACTGGAAGTCAGGCGGGCCCCAAGCACCCTTCCTGCAGCTTGGACCTCCAAGGCCGTCTGTGTGCGGCCCAAAATTCTTGCTGTAGCAGGAGGCCACGCCTGGCCTCTGGGAGGAGGACCGTGTGGGGTTCCGGGTCCCCCTCGAGCGGTCATGACCTGCCTGGTTGAAGGCAGCTGATCAGGAGAGACAAATGACCACGTATGCCCTGGCTGGCTTCAGTCCACGTGGCTTACAGAGGTGACACCCCCGTTTGGCGAGGTGTTATGGTGTGGTGGGTCCAAGGATTCAACCCCACCTCTGTCACTTACTGGCAGTGTGACCCGGGAAAGGCATGGAACCTCCCCGGCACCCCTGGGTTTCCTCACCCAGAAACAAGGGCAGTTAGTGGTAGTAGCCATCTACAATGGACCGAATGTTTGTGTCCACCAAAAATTCATGCACTGAAGCCCTACAACTCTCAATGGGAAGGTATTAAGAGGCAAGGCCTTTGGGAAGTGGTTAGGTTAGGAGAGTTGGAAGCCCTCATGAAAAGGATAAGCGTCCCTATAAAGGAGACCCCCAGAGAGCTCCCTCAGCCCCTCCACCATGCGAGGCCATGGTGAGAACAGCCTGCTGTGAACTAGGAGGGGAGCCCTCGCCAGACCCCACATCTGCTGGCACCTCGACCTCAGGCTTCCAGCCTCCAGAATTGTGAGGAACCAGTGTCTCTTGTTTAAGCCACCCCGTCTGTGGTATTCTGGTGGAGCAAGCAGAACAAAGTAAGACACCGTCTCGTGGACTGTCGTGAGCGTGGCATGAATGGACACATGCAAAGTGCTCACACAGAGCCTGGCAGGGTCTGTGCCCAGCACGTGCCAGTGGTCATGAGTACTACAGCTGTGGGGAGGCTCTGACAGGGACCCAGGTGACCCCAGCCCAGGCCTCATGTCTCTCTCAAGCAGGAGGATGTAAAAAGAAAATGAAGCAGAGGCTTCTAGAACAGAACACAAACAAGCCATCTGGGGATGAAACATGATTTCTGCAAAGGGTTTTCATGGCTGAGAATTTACTGAGGTTCCCTGAAAGGGAAACGAGTCATAGGAATTAGAGGGACACCAATGGACATATTTTACTCAGATGTTCAGATGTTTCTAGCATATTTGCCATGACTCAGGAATGGATTAGAAAGAAAGACCAAGATGGGGGAAGGGACCCCAGTTCCGTGGAGACGGGTCAAAAGCATTTGTTCAGGGAGGGAAGCCAGCCCCATTCTCTCATAACATCTTTATGAAGAATCTGGAAGGGGAGCTGCCCAAGCCGAGGGGAAGCATCTGAGTGCTCCCACTGGACGACATACAAACAAGAACGAGGTAATGCATTTGTATATAAATAACACAAACTGTTTAACTAAGAGTAAGAGCTCGGGGCCCTCTGAGATGTTCCAGGAGCAGTCTGCAGTTGTCACAGATGGTCCTCCTGGGAAGATGGATCCCACAAGCTGTTTGCCACAAAGGCTAATAAAACGCCAAGCACCACCAAGAAGGACGTGGGAGAGAAGGCCTCGTCCAGCTGGAAACTACAGTGTGTCCACTCCCGGAACGCTCTGTCCAGCTCTGTGCCTGGACCTTTTATCTTGGGCCAGACACAAGAAGGCCTGTCCATGAGTCTACGCCTACGGAGTTCATCTTCCCAGCGGGCAAGATAGAAAGCGACCCTTTAGGAGTACGCGGTGGATTTGATGGGGCCACAGAGGACATGGCAGTATGTCTCCCACAGAGGCACTGAGAAGGAGTCAGAGTAGCCCCGAGTCTGTCCGTAGAGCTTCTGCTAGTGGGGCAGCCAGGGCCAGAGCCTGACCTGGGAGAGAGCCCATTTTCCTTGCGGAGGGCTGGGGTTTGTGTGAGCCTAGCAAAAAGTGCACTTTTCCAGTTCCGCCCCTGCCCTCATGTGGGAAGCCTGTGCCAGATGTCTACTGAACACCCCCATGTGTGGTAGCTGCTGGGGAGGACACGGAAGCTGAGGCTAGAAGTTGGTCCTGGGGCCGGAAGGAGCGCGGTGTGAGGATGAGGGTGGAGGGCGGCAGGAGTGGGAAGGCGGGAGGGAGACAGGGGATGAGAGGGATCCCTCGCAGCCCCAGAGGGAAAGGGCCACCCGCCTTCCTGACATGGCCGATCTGGCCTGACAACACAGGGGCGCGGGGCAAGGTCAGTGGCCTGGCGTGAATGCCCCCCGCCCACCCTGCGAACGTAGTGTGTGTTTTGTTCACCTGCCAGCAGGCATGCGGTAACAGATACTTACAGTTCTCTGCCGTTTCCTGACATTTTAAAGCCACCAAAGGGTGCTTGTGCGTAGATGGCATTATAGCAGTTGATCCTAGAGGAAGAACGACAGATGCTCACGATTACCTGGGGAAGACCCACCCGGGTCATGGGTGTCCCGGCTCGCAGGGGCTTGAAGCAGACCCTCGCCTAGAGAATGACTTTTCGTCAAAGTTTTAATAATGCAAACAGCGCGTTTTCAACTTCTGCCTTCTCATTCTTCCCACCAGAAGCTAAAATTTGAATATTCCTAAGCATAAAACTTTTCGCTGGGATAGGAGGGAATGTCAAGGTGAGAAGAAAGGAAAGGGAAACTGCGGCACTGGGGACTAAGATTTAGCTTTGAAATGCACCAGACCTGACCTCAAAGCTCTCCTGCTTCTTGGCTCTAAGGATTCTGGGCTTGCTACTCAGCCTCTCTGAGCCCCGATTTATATTTATCAGCATTATCATCTTTCCAGGGAGGATAATGTCATCTGCAGGATGCCTGGTGAAGCAGGGACTTGGGTCCTCACTTTGAACAAGACCAGGCACTGCTTTTAGAGTCAGAATAAAAAATAAAGGTGGAGGGAGTGGAGTCCAAGGGGCAGCACAACTCTCTGGTCCGGAGCAGGGGTACCAGAGCTGGCCGGCTGGCTCTGGGCTCTGCTCTGCCACGTACTAGCTGTGTGACCCTAAGCCAATCACCCAGTCTCTCTGTGTCCCCATGTCCTCCCCTGTAAAATAGACACAACGATGGTGCTTAGCTCAGAGGTGGTCATGAGGACGGAGCACAGCTCTAAGGCAGCCCTTGGCCCAGATGATGTGACTGGAAGCTGTCCGTAGAAGGGCCATGAGGCTAGCAAGCCAGAAGCTCAGGAGAGCCGAAAGACACACATCTGCTACTCACCAGACAGTTCCGGACTCCAAGGCAGAAGCCAGCTTCAGGGCTTTGTCGAGGTTTTTTGTGAACACGGCTGCCGTGAGTCCATATTCAAGGCTATTTGCCCTCTTTATCACTTCTTCGATATTTTTGAACTTTAGTATTGGCTGCACCGGTCCAAAAATCTACGAAGAATTGCAAGAAGGGCAGTGAGAGGTGCGTCTGAAGGAGGGGCATCCGCTCTGAGCCAGCACCGACTTCGTTTTACCCAGAGTGCTCACACGCGTGAGGAATGAGGACTGGGGACAAAAGAACCTCCAGAGATCTTTTAAGCTACTCGACGGTTGACATCTGAAGGGAAGGATTACGATTAAACCAAACTTAAAATACCAACTGAAAGCACGTTTCAGGCTTCTCTCTCTTAGTGTCATCAGGGCTTCTGAGAAGCCCCAGCCCTCTGACGTGCACACAAGACAAAACTTTGCAAGTTTTCCTTGGAAAGTTATTGCTGAGGGTGTTTGAGGGGCATAGCTGTAGGACCGTGTGCCCCGACCTCTTGGTGGGACGTTTTCCATCAACGAGGATGCCTTAAACTGTCTCCCTAACAACTCCCAGGGGAGGGAGGGAGGGAGACACTGTTCCTTGCTATGTAAAACAAAAATAAAAACCCCATAAAAGTCTCTAGGAGAAAGTCTATAAAATACCCACACAGGAAGTACTCAGCAGTGATTCACTTTCTCTCGAGTCCCAAAAGACCACAGCCCAGCGTCCAACCACCCGGGGCCCTAGGTGGGAACAAGTGTCCATCCGGATTAACGGTGAGATTGAAAGACAGAGTTAGAATCCCACTCTTATGGGGGTCTCCTCAATTTCCACCATTTTCAAGGATGCTCCTGATGGAAAACTTCAAAGAGAATTCCAGCCACAATGTGTTCTTTGAATGAACACACCCGTTGTTTTAGTTCAGTCTAGGGGCCGTGAAGGCAGCCTTGGGCCGTGAATCCACTGGTATAACCCACTGGTGGCAAGAAGCCTCCACGATGGGCCACCCCAAGAATGTGTTAGAAGACAGAAGAGGGACTGTCGCTCCTCAGAGATGCATGGAAAATGGGGGGTTTAGGACAAACTCTGCTATACAGTGCTTGGGGTTCCCAAAGGCAGATAGGCAAGATGGCTTCTCTCAGGACCCCAAAGGAGAGGAAGAAGGCCATAGGAGAAAGGAAAACACTCCCCTCACAAAGACTTCTGGGGTCCCTGAGCCCTAGAGAAGACTTCTGTTTGTGACACCCACTCCTCTCACCCCCCACACCCCACAAGAGTCCCCTTGGGATGAAGCTTTTCCTGCAGCCCCCAGTACCTCCTCTTTGGCAATGCGCATGGTGTCAGTAACTTCTGAGAAGACAGTGGGTTTGATGAAGAGCCCCCTGTCTTCCATGGCTGAACCCCCACATTCTAGCTTGGCTCCCTCCTTCTTCCCACTCTCGATCAGATCAAGGATTTTGTCGAACTGCTTTTGGTCAATCTGCAAAACACAAGGAGAAGTACAGCTTGGGTTCCTTCGGGGCAGTGGCTGCCATCTGATGGGTCCAGTGGGCTTTCCCATGATCAGCTGTCCCGCCCCTAAGTGTTCTTGCCAACTCATAATTCATGGGACAGATGTGCCTTGCATGCAAATATTCCTCCGATGCACAAGTCTAGGCTCTTTGGAGCAGGGGAGAGATGGGGAGATAGGCTCTCCTCATCCTCTCCAGGTGTACGGTCTGTTCATACCACTGCCCTCTTCCATGCTGTTAAGCAAATCCATGAATGAAACAAGAACTGAAGTGGTCACTTTGCTCTCCCAACTCTTTGCATCCTTCCAGGGTTGCCAGATTTAGCAAATAAAACCACAGGGCACCCAGTTAAATTTGCATTTTTGAAAGACAAAGACTTTTTTAGCATAAGCATAGTGTTTGGGATACGCTTATGCTAAAAAGTCTTTCCTTATTTGGGATATGCTTATGCTAAAAAAATCTTCTTTGCTTATTTGAATTCCAATCTACTGAGTGTCACAAAGGTTATCTGGAAACCCTGCTCCCTTCTCATAGGGCACGATGGATGAGGGTGCTAGTTACTGGAATTGTCCATCCATGGTGCAGAGGAGAAGGGAGAAGGAAAGCTGACCATCTTACCCAGCTGCCCTGGAAATAGAGTGGCGTGAGCTTGAAGGTGAGATGGATGAGCTTTCCTTGTTGGTGAGGAGCCAGATCATCAGGAAGGCTCTGCCTTCTGCCATCTTGTCTAGGGATCTCCTGAGCCAGAGTGCACCCTGTACTCCCCCTCCCCCTGCCTAATACTCTGCTTAT
The DNA here is from genome assembly GCF_011800145.1 of Mirounga leonina. Lineage (NCBI taxonomy): Eukaryota > Metazoa > Chordata > Mammalia > Carnivora > Phocidae > Mirounga > Mirounga leonina. The sequence goes on from NW_023270464.1 coordinate 9,706,238, forward strand.
AGACAAGGCACTCAACCAGCTGTCAAAGGGCACCCTTTTGGGGAGACTGTACTCAAGGGAAGAAGTGCTCTCCCCATCCCCAATGGTCCTTCTTCCTGAATCCATGAGTGCCCTGTTCTTGACCATGACCCTGTTGCTAGTCCCCTCCCTTTGGCTGAGAGAGACAGAGTTTTGATAGGTTTGCTATAACTGAGCTTTTTAGATAAAAAAAAAAAAACTGGTTTCATTAAAACAACTTTAAATAAAATTAAAAACAAACAAACAAACAACCAAGCAAACCCAGTGGTGTATTTGGATGCCTGTCTGTTCCTGAGGGGCAGGCTAGCTTTCTCAGAACCGGTGGGCACAAACCATACAAGTCACTGGACCAGTCATCTCCTGACGTGTGGATCCAGTGTTGAAATTCCAAGTTGGATCCATATCTCACACCTGTACCAGCATAAATTCCAAACAGATCAAAACTTTAACCGTGAAAAATGGAAGTTTTCAAATTCTCTCATGTGGGGAAAAAGCCTCTCTAAACATGGGGTGCTGATGGTCTTTTTATGACGTGAAATCCGGAAACCAAAAAGAAAAGATTGATAAATTTGACTGTGTTGTAAAGAAAAAGGCAAAGGCGTCGTGTAAACAAAGTCAAAGGCAAAAGCACAAACTGGAGAAAACCTGACGAGTCATATCATAGAAAGGGAGCTAATCTCCCTCACGTTTCAAGAGTTCTTGGAAGTGTAAGAAAAATGACCAGCGATACAAGAGAAAAATAGGCACAGCACATGTGCAGTTGATAGACAAGAAACTACCAGTGGCTTTTAAACGTGATACGATGTTTTGCCTTAGTCATCATAAGACATACATGCATTTTTTTTTTTTTTAATTTATTTGACAGAGAGAGACACAGCGAGAGAGGGAACACAAGCAGGGGGAGTGAGAGAGGGAGAAGCAGGCTTCCCGCGAAGCAGGGAGCCCAATGCGGGGCTCGATCCCAGGACCCTGGGATCATGACCTGAGCCGAAGGCAGATGCTTAATGACTGAGCCACCCAGGCGCCCCAAGACATACATGCATATTAAAACCAAGTGATCGGATGGGCATCAGATGGGCATCAGATGGGCAAAATCCATGCTCTGTCAGTATGGCTGGAGAAACAGACAAGCCCATACGAAGCTGGTAGGAACATAGGTTGGTTGATCCTCTTGTAAGGTAATTTGGCAACACTTAGAGAAATTACAAATGGGCTCCCACTCAGGAATCCCACTTGAGGACTGTGTCCCACGGATTTCCTGTGTGTGCAAAATGATGTACTCTGAGACATTGTGCATAACCGCACACACCCACGCGTTTATCAGAACATGTTATCTGAATTCTGGTGAATTCGTAGGGCTGAACTCTGTTTACATATGAAAAAGAATGAGGCAGGTTCTCATGACCTGTGGTATGGAAAGCTCTTCCAAGTTTCTAACGAGGGCACAAAAACCAAGGTGTAAAACAGGATAGATATCACAGTTATCTTTTGGGTAAAAACAGGGGAAATGAGAATACATATTCATATTTGATTATATATCCATAAAGAAGTTTTGGAGGGATACATGAGAAACTACGACCGTGGATACCCATGGAGGGAAGGTTAAGAACCAGGCTTATGAATGGAGGGGGGAGGATGGAAGAAAGCCTTTTCTCGACTGACCTTTCTATGTGTTCTGGGTTTTAACCCCTGTGAATGTACTCCCACCTAAAAAAGTAATTCAAACAACACCACAGATTCTAGTAATATCTCAAGGTTCTCTCAACTTCTCTCTGGGTGAACCAAGTCTTGGGTTAAAAGTTCCAGGACTGCCCTTTCCTCCTCCCTGGAGGCCAAGAGGGCTTGTAGGGCTTCACCAAATACAGGTCCTGAGTGGCTGTGACCATTTTCTACCTGTCTGTCCTGGGGGCAGTGCTGGGTCCCCGTGGAAAGCCTGCATATCCAGACTCCACTCTTCCTGATGAGTCCATGTAAACACATTGTCTCAATCTAATAATCCCCCAAGAAAAGTCAGCTGGTGCCTTCCAGTGCTGGAAGGAGAACCTTCCAGAAGTGAAGGACACGGCTGGGCACACCACCAGGGACAGAGTCAGACAGACCCCAAAGGACAGGTCGGAAGCTGCACTTGGCTCTGCTGAAGAGGGCATCGGATCCTGCCCCCACCCGGTGGCTTGCGCAACGTTTATGCGCCTCATTGCTCAGTTGCCAAATAAACCTGAAAGATTCTGGAGCATTCGGCTGGCGACTGCCTGCAGTGGACACCGATCTAGGTCAGCGAGCTGTTATACAGGCAGGAGACAGACAGGACTATTTAGACAGCTGTAAATCCTCTCTGAGTAAAAATCTTATTACCGTAGATGAAAAAGCACTTTGGGAGAAAAAGACCCAACAGCGTCCTAAAATAATATGCTGAGGTTAGGCGGCTTAAGTGAGCTTTCAAAAGGACTTCTAGCTGCTGCATGAAAAGCACCGATGAAATCAACACCCATTCGGCTTGGATCTGCTCTCTTGGAAGAGAGTTCTGTATCTGGCTTCAAAAGCCAAGCCCGGAGCCTTGGAAAGAAACTTCTGAATAATGATGGGGTGAAAGGTTTCCTTAGTATGCGATCAGCTCGCATATTTCCCACGGAGTCTGGATTAGCTTTACAATCACGGTGGATTTGATAATGGCTTGTGGCCATGTTTGCATTCAGACCGGAAATCCAACCAAGGCCACTAGACAACTTCGTGTCACTGGCCACTGGGTTTGGAGTTGAGGTCTGGCGGGGGGGGAGTTTTGGCCACAAGAGGGGATGCTTCTCTCCACCAGGGTCACGTGGCATCGGAGCCGCAGTGCATGTGGGCTGGGGCAAGGCAAGGATGGGCACGGCGGCCAGAAATGCACCTTTTCCACGTGGTCCTCCCCCTTCCCCAGCCAGGACATCCCCATGGGATGGTTAAGCAAGACCTGATCGACGTGGCCTGAAGTCATGCACATTTTTGGCCACCTGGATCGGGGAGCCTGTCATTGAATGCTCCCCCCTCCCCCGCCTTTAAAAAATAAAGACTTATTAGGTGCCTTGAAATATTCACAATATTTATCCATCACTCCCATTTTCCAGACGAGGAAAGTGAGGTTTGGCAGGAGCTTGGGACTTTCACAAAGTCACAGAGCCAAACTTGCGTGGCTTCCCGTGTAAACATGTGGTGCCAATGCAGCGGGGAAGCAGCGAGCTCCCGAGATGGACACAAGTAGGTGAGTCTGGACATGTGATTTGCAACTTCGTGGCTGGGGCAGGACTTCAGCTCCAAGCAAAGTGGGTTGCTGTCGAGCTCCATTTCAATAATGCGTGGGATGGTCAGGCTGCCCTCTTTTAAATATTTATCCATCCGCTGCACTGCATAATTAGTAAGAAAGTGATACAGGATGTGCCCTTTTAAAGAGGTTATTAAACCCCGCGGTTATAATCATTTTCATCCCGTCGTTAGTTTCGAAATCCAGGCCTCTGGAGAAGTGTTCCTCCTGCCCAGAGATGCAGCCCTGTTCCCTGAGCCCTCCCCACTCCCTCTCCACTGGGATTCTTTGGTTTCTGACGGTCACCTTGTCCTATAGCGCACGTGAGCTCCAGGGAGGGCCTGAAGGCTGAGACTGTGGGCTCGAGGTACTTAGCCTCCGCCTTTACTTCGCTGCCTTTCGGCCAAGGTTACAACCCCTCTTCTGCAAGGAGACTGGCCAGGTAAGACAGCCTCTGCCTGAGTCTCTCTTCTGGGGATCCTAGTGGCTCAGAGACTGGACGGTCCTCTTGGCTGGAGGGTGCAGGCATAGGGCCTTAGGAACTGGGAATGCCTCCCTCCTGCCGAGGCCCCGAGCTTGGCATTATCAGCCGCAAAGAGCAAAGCCTCTGTGTCCACTCCCGCTTCATAACCCCATCGAGACCCAGTGGGACCCGTACCGTTGATGGTGTCTAAACCAAAGCAAGGGGCAAGGCGAGGCAGCCTCCCCTCTGCTTTGAGAGGGACCCCGAAATCAATCGAAAAGCAGCAGAGCTGCAAGGGGCCAGGGCCAGAAGGGCTGCCTGGTTCAGCCCCCTGCGGGTTCTGACACATCAGTAGGTTACCTGCGGCCCCTGTTCCGTTCTGACGTCGAAGGGGTCTCCGACGGGACGCTTCTTGGCGTACTCCACGCTCCGCCTGACAAACTCGGCGTAGATCTGCTCCTCCACGAATACCCTGGAGGCAGCCGTGCAGCACTGACCTTGGTTGAAGAACACCCCCTGATGGGCGCACTCCACTGCCAAGTCCACTGGAGGGAGGGGGCGGCGGGGGCAAGAGGAAGCATGAAGTCGTTAGGGCAGGACTGGTGACGGCCCAAACTCTAACTGCCCGCACCAGCAAACAGGCCCTGGAATGGCCGCGTTTCAGAAGTTCGTTTTATTCCCGGCATTTCCCAACAGAGAGGGTGGGAAAAAGCAGTGTAGGGTGAAATCAGTGCCCCCCAGTGCAGGACTTCTTTACTCTGCTGAGGAGCACAGAGAGTTGCATTCCCGGTTCACCTGCTCCTGGAGCCCTCCCCTCTCCCTTTCTGGAGGACCAACGTTCTATAGAATAAACCTTCTGTAAGCATTGATGAGGCCAACTGGTGAGAGCTATTCCACCTTGAGTTTCCTTCATTATCAAGTCCTATTAAGTCAGCTTCTTTTGCTTATTAAGTCTTATTAAGTAACATTACTCCACGTAGGATGTGGTTAAAAAGGAAGCACCGATTCTGCCCGAGGAGGTCTGGATCTGAACTAGACAGTGGGCATCGAGTTAAAACTAGAAGGGTGCTTAGTAAGGGAAACCTTGGGGGCTGTGCTTCGCAGCGAAGAATGCTCAGTGGGCTATCGCCGACAGCTCACAGTGTGGTTTCTAGTGCTCCGCAGTGAGCTGCTTTTCCTGCACCCCCACCGCCCTCCTACACGCACACGGCAGCTTAAGAAATGCAGCTTTCCTTTGCACGGTGCAAAAAGCATCCCTAGGGGGCATGGGCAGGCGATCCAGACACCCAGCATCGCTTTTGAGCACCTCGGAGGAATGCTGCCCTCCGCTTGGAGGACTGAGACATTGCTTTCGAGCTGGGTCTCCCATAGAAAGTCCCTGTAGTAGTCGATCGCGTCATAAGGATCTTGCCCGCCCTGCACCTGCCCCCCTTCTCTGTGCCAACTTAAAACTGCCCCTTCTCCAAAAGAACTAATTTGTTTCCTGTGCCCTGATGGGAGCCAGCGGTGGTGGCTGCAGTGGTGGGTCGGGGGATGGGGGCACGTTATCACTGACATCATGCATGGATGCCAGTTTTGTCAGAATTGGATTCTGTGGACTGGCGCTGCCCGGAGGAGAAGCAGGACACGGCTCCGCAGGGCGTTTGTGAGCCTTATAAAAACCAGCCCCCAAACAGGAGGGAGTTTTGGGGTTTAGCTGCAGTTTTTTTCACTGGTGGGGGGAGAGGATGAGCTGAGGTGGAGACCGGGCACCCAGACATGGTGGCGCAAGAATGGGAAACGGGTGCTGGCTCTTTAGGACTGGAGTTCAGGACGCCAAATGTGGCAACGCCCAGAACTGCTCTATGTGGTTCCAGAAACCAGTGGCAACACCATCGATGCTTCTACAAGGGAGCACCAGCCCAGGCGACAAAGGAGCAGTCTGTCTTCATGCCCAGCTTCCTTCTCCTTCCCTGAAGCTGGCTTCCTCACCCAGGCCACTCACTCTCCCGTGGAAAGCCAGCTTCAGAGACAGGAAGTGATATCAGTCCTTTACACCTTAGCAAGAAATTGTGTAGGGTTGTTTTTCTCAGGGATATTTGCAGCGCCCGCCTTATCTGAGTGTGGAATGGAAAGCTTTGTTCTCCACGAAAGGGATTTCTGGCACCAGGGGACAGGTGGGGAGGCTGTTCTAGAAGGTGCTTCAGGGTACCTGGGAAGTCACGCCTTTTGGCGGCTGACCCTGTCCGCAGGTGAATGAATGCCCGATGTGGCCCCTTCTTCCTTCTTCTGGACATGGCAGCCAAGAATAGCATACAGTTTCATGAAGCTCTAACAAGACACAAACTGCCCCCAAGCCACTGGGCGGGGGTTGCTTGCCCAGGGAAGAGGTGGTGGAGAGAGAGACAGGACCCAGACTAGGGGGGTATGTTTAAGGGTCCGCTGCCACTGTCCTCTCATTTGTCAGGAAGGAAGGAACATCTCGAGTTTCAGAGAGGCAAAAAGCACTCTAGGAAATACTGACTGGGAGGGGGGAATGATTAATGCTTGTGAGTGGGGAGCACTCGCCCTGCTCCTCCCTCTCCTGGCCGTCTCCCTGCATGGGGGACTCTGGGGAAGGTCTGGATCTGCTCCTCATGGCCCCAGCTCTGCACGGACAGGGAACGCAGACTTAATCTTGAAGGGCAGAGACAGGCAGCCTCTCGGCCCCCACACAGGACGCGTTTATCTCCAAGGCAGCTTTCTATGAGCAATAAGGCTGGTGTCTTGCTCTCCATCTGCCTACTTACGGCTGGACAACCCAAGGTGGGAAAATCATCGTCATTGTGTGTGTGTGTGTGTGTGTGTGTGTCAGTTGGTTCTGAGCTTGCTCAAGGCAGCAGGGAGAGATTTATGGACTGTCTGAGCCCCAGCAACGCCCAGAAGGGGAGAGACTCACGGTCAGCATCAGCACACACGATACAGGGGTTCTTCCCCCCAAGCTCCAGTGTCACCCTCTTCAGATTGCTCCGAGAGGCGGCTTCTTTAACCAACTTTCCAACCTTCAGGATAAAAAACAGACCAGATGAAACCTCAGGTGGGGCCAGACCTGGCCGGGACGTTCTGGACAAGCCTAGGGCTCCCCTGCCTCTTTGCCTAGGTGCCTTACGCCTCTAAGGCTGCCTCCCCACCCCCCGGCCTCCCCTGCATCTCCTCATGGATCGGACCTGGACATCACTGGAATCCTTGGTCCGCGCTGCTCCACTTACAGGGGCGGAGTGGGAGCCCTGGAAGGCTCAGCGATGCGCCCATAGCCACACTGCTGGCTAGTGGCAGAGACTGCTCCTCACTGGTCCCGGTGCCTGTCCCTCCTGGAGGCAGGCTGGCCCAGCTAGTCTGGTAAAGGGCTCAAGGGGATCCAGGGGCGGCTTGGGGGACGTGGTTTCGCATGGCTCTTTGGTATGGCTGAGGGAACCTCCAAAAGTTATGGTAATAGAGGAGCTGACCTTCAGGAGGAGAAGGAGCCAATTCTCCCGTAACAGACTCAAGACTGAGGCTTCCCCAGGGCGAAGGGAGAGGACCGCTACACAGTGCGGGAACAGGACCCCTCACCAACCTCCTTCGCGTACCTGGAGGGTCTCTCCTATCATTCCACGCACTGCCAGAGGCGAGGCCTGGCCCATCACACAGCGGGCCCCACAGACTCAGAGCTGGGGAGAGACTCTCAAGAGACCAACGTGCACACGGACGCTTAGAGCAGACATCTAGCCAGAGGCAGGGCCGGGCTCTTCTCGGGCTGAGGCTGTTTCCCCAAAACTAAGGTGCGAGCGCATTTTAACAATTGGCCAGCTCCCGGGTGATGGACTGAATGACCTTTGGAATAGTTCCACCGTGACAGGGATTGTCCTCAGAGAGCAACAGAAGCAACACCAGTCTGCCACAAGCTGGCGATTCCTTGTGGGGCCGAGGTGTGTTCTCAGGGCTGGATGCAGCAGGGGGACCTAGGGTGGGAAAGCACCCCATCCCCTTCTGGAGATGCCTGCCGGCTGAGCAATCCCTGGGACCACAGAGGCCACTTTCTTGTCCCTGAGGTTGGCTGCCCAGTGAGGGCACCACCCCACTGGACCCATGGGCAGCCCTATGGACACCCAGAGAAGGGGATTCAGGAGTCTCTGCAGAGACGGGATGAGTCGGCTGTTGGGGGAGAAGGCAGCTCGGGCTCCTGGAGGGACTAAATTTGTGGGGAGATGGGGACACTTGCTGCTTGGGAAGCATTTATTCATTTCTTTCTCAAGCACAGAAGATTAGAAATAATTCCACACAGAGCTGTGTGTCAGGGCAGAGGGGGCAAGTGTTCGTCTCCCTTCCCCCTGTGCCCCAGGACCTGCACAGAGGTGGCCACGGGAAGAATTTCTTGGGCATCCTTACAGACCATTTCTATTTCTCTCCACACACACTTTTCCTCGTGGGATCATTCTGTAGCTACTTTCCCGCAGCTTACTTTTTTTGTGAGCTTCAACCACAGATTGTGGGCATTTTCCTTATTGTAATGGCTATAACACCCCGTATAGAATGGATACTGTATACTGGAAGACGGGTCCTGGAGGGCTCGTGAGAACCTCTCTCTGACTAGTTGCTTTGAGATGGAATTTCTGAATCAGAAGTTTGACACTTTCAAATTTGGGATCAGTAATACAATATGGCCCTGCACCTTGGGACTGCTGTGGGTGAGTGGCCCGTTGGTTTCCCACAGCTTCCATTATACCAGCTATCAAGTTTTACCAATCTGGCGGACAAAAGAAGACTCCAACTTTCATTTGAATTTGCATTTCCCTGATGACCAATGAGCTAGGTCAGGCTTACTGGACATCGGGTGTTTCTCTTCTCTGAATTACCCACTGTCCCACCATTCCGTGTGCTCGTTTTTGTTTTTGTTTTTTTTTCTTTTTTCCTTCAATTTTGGGATATTACGGATTTTAAGCCTTGGAGAGCTGCATAAATTCTGACTGTTTTTCTCCCAGCTTGCTATGCATCCTTTAACTTCAATTATGATGTTGTTTGTCCTATGGATGTTTTACATTTTTATTTTATCTTACCTACCAATCTTTTCTTCTAAGGCTTCTGAGTTCTGCTAGATATTTATTTAGTTTGGAAACTGGACCAGTGACTTTATTTACTTTTTTTTTTTTTTTTACTGATTGTTTTGCACTGAAGCGTGGCCATACTTAGGATAAATAAATCATAGTTTAGCTGCTCAAAGGAAAAGTTCCCAGGTCTCGGATCATACAGTGGCTGCCACATTGGCCGACAGCCGTGAGGAGGGTTACCTCTGTGGACCCCGTAAAGGCGATCTTGCTGATCTGAGGGTGAGAAGAAATTGCTGCTCCCACCGTGGGCCCAAATCCTGGCACGATGTTGACCACTCCTGGAGGGAATCCGACCTGGATGGAAATCGAGGTGGCATTCAGAGGAGGAGAAGGGATCACACAGATGTCTACCACAGACCACACTCAGGCCGATAGAGCCAGGGCTGTAGGATGTCCCCCCTCATTGGGAAGCCAGGGCCAGGGTCATTGGGAAGCCAGGGCCCAGGGTGCAGGCTGGGCCAGGGTGAGGCCCAGCTTCCTTCCAGGCAGCACCTCATAACCCAAAGCCTCTGAGCAAAATGGCGGTGAAGCTTCACAGCCCAGCTCCATTCTGCGCATGCATGTGCGTGTGCATGTGTGTGCATGTGCATGAGTGTGTCTGTGTGGATCTATCTACACATATGTATTCTCAGGGAGAAGAGAGATACCTTGGTTACATCCTCCAAGGCTCAGAGGCCCCTGCAAAATATCCTCTCCCTGAGCTTCAGCTCCCATTTTTTAAACCCCTCCCACCAATGTTCCAAATGGCAACGCTCCCTCAAATCTCCACCTGTTGAACGTGGGCCACACCCAGAGCTGGCATATCCTGAAGGTTGGGGACAGTCACCTCTCTCACATTCACGCCTCCTGCTTTGCACCTATGAGTGCTTCTTTATTCACCAAGAACACCACAAATGAAGGCGGTGGCGGGATGCTATTTAGTGAACAATTAATAAATTTACCATCTCATGTGATTAAAACACACTATTTTAAGAAAGGCAGGATTTTAGGACACGGCGTTCGAGTCTTTAGGTTTCCTCGGTGCTGTGCGTTCATGGTTGTGATTTTAGAATCTGTCAGTCTCATTAATATGATGTAATCATGTCCTACCTCCCCAGTCAAAGGAAAGTGGGAAACGGGCCAATTCCTGGTGGTTTCAGCCTGACTTCTGAGCAGTAAGGGTCCTGCTTCCCGATTGTATTAGCCCAGCTGAGAAGTGAAATGAATGGATCCTTCCTCCCATCCCTCTTTCCTTCCTGTTTCTTTTTTAACCTCTTTTACAACACACAAGCTGGACTCAGCAGGGCTGAAGCACATTGCCAGGTGTGTCTGGAAGGAGGTGTTTCTTTGGGCCACGGGTTTCCCAGCACGGTGGCTGTGGGGCAGGGGGGGTGGGGACAGGACAATGGCCCGAGCGTGGAACACTGGTGAGGAGGCTCGGGTGAGTGAGCCCGGCTTGCTGCAGCCCCCTCGGTGGGAGCTTGCAAGATGTCCCCTCCAAGAGAACAACGGGGCCATTTCCTACGCCACAAATGCAAGGCCCAGAGACCCTCCAAATACTTGGCTCCCTCTCAAGTGACCTTCCTGCAAATTCTCCAGACAAAACATTTGCTCCTAAACCATGGGTTTGAACCCATAATAAGAGTTAAGTCTCTCATTAGGATCAGTGGGAGGAATGGAGGTTCTTCTAGCTCAGTGACCACAAGCCGGAGAAAGAGAGCGCACTTGCCAAGTGAAACCCAGGAAGCCATTCCCTTCCCACTCAGCTGTGAGCAGGCTGGCCCTGTCACGCACGGCTCAGCTCGACAGGGCACTTTATCTGGTGATGGTGGCCTGGTTCCTAGGAGTGGGGAGTTATCGATGACACGTAATATTTTCTTTCTTTCTCGGATGCCTTACCTCTTTGATCAGAGAGCCCAGATAAAGGGCAGTGAGGGGGGTCTGCTCGGCCGGCTTCATGACAATGGTATTCCCACAGCAGAGAGCAGGCGCCAGTTTCCACACCAGCATCAGCAGAGGGAAGTTCCACTAGGGACAGAACACAGAGGAGCTTGGGGGACCCCGAGCCACCCCGCCACCCTGTCCCAGAGGCCCAGCAATGTCTCCAAGGAGGATATTTGCTTTGCATGGTCTGGATTTGGGCCGTCAGAGGTAATACAGGAGTGTGCAAAGCTCAGACCTGCATTCCTGCCCTGTGCTTAATGAACTGCATTCTGGGAGATGTTAATAAGTAGTCTTTGCAAAGAGGATTCTGCTGTAGGCGCACTACCTTCTCTTGGAGGATAATAATGCCATCAACGTGTTAAAGGACCTGAAACATACTGCAGGAATGAGGCCCGCCTCTCCTAAACTCAGATGTCACAGGATCTTCTTCTCTTCTTACAAAATACATCCTAAGCCCCCACTGAATTGCCGTTTGGTGAAATTCATGTTGGGAAATGGCGTTTCTTGTCATCTTTCAACTACAGAGGCAAGGATTCAAAATCACTGTGACAAGAAGCCTAACAAGAGGTAACAGCCACTGAGCGTTCACTCCGTTCCAGGTGCTGTTCCAGGCACTTCACAAAAACTTAACTCATTTGATCCCTACCAACCCATATGAGATAGTCCTGTTATCACCTCCATTTACAGATGGGGCACAGAAGGGAGAGGTCACTTGCCCAAGGTCACAAACTAGCAGGTAAAGGCCGGGATTCATAGCCAGCCTCGTGTCCTCTACTACCCTGCGCCTCCGAGTATCATCTCTGATGAGGCAAAATGAAACCAAGCGTCTCCAAGAGAGCAGGTAGCTTGATTCTAGCTGTCCCTCAACCACCTCCATCCCAAAGGAGTCCCTTTGGCTCCTTATGTTCCAAGGACGCCAAACAGAAGAGCTCTCTGCAAAGCTATACCCGCGGGGCTGGCCAAAGGTGGCCACCTTGTGGTCTGGCCACTATGATTTCTCTCCCAGCTCTGCCTGGAATTCCTACCACTAGACAACAAACCTAAGATCCCAGTTCCCAAGGGCCAATATGCTCGGCTAAATTATGGCAGGCATTGTTTTGGGGTGCCCCCTAATGATTGGGATCCCCTCTTCTTCCTGGACCCCCACTCCTTAGCACACAAATACCATCATCTCTCCCTCTGACAAGCAAATGGGCACCTTGCCTTAGCTTCTGCCACTTCCCTTGAAGCTTCTTGGAAGTGCGGTGCCCATATGCCTAGGTCCCCTTCTGTAAGCCCCAGCAAAGGGGTTTCCACTTGGGGTTTTCACCCCAAGCCTCCCACACCACTGTTGGTGAGCAAATCTAACAGCTGTGTTTCTGTCTTTTTTAATTCCTATGAAGGAGAGGACCCTATAGACCATAGTCTTTTTCTGGAAATGTATTCCATTCCTGGGATGCCCCCGATCCTAGCTGCTCAGACTTCTCAGTGGGATCCCCTGATAGTGTATGGGATTTGGCCCAGGCCCTCTTCTTCTCTCACTCTGCACCCCTCTCTGGATGGCCCCCCTCTCAACTTGATGGGCAGAAACACCTCTGTCCTGACCACTGCCCATGGGTAGCTCCAGCCCTCGCCTCTCTCGAGCCCCCCACCCAAATATGCAAATGCCTGATGGGGACCCTTTGCTTGGCTTGTCCACTGGCCCCTCTATGACATCTGCCCAGAATGACCTTCATGTTTCACGGCACTCCACCCTAACCCACTTCTCTCCCAGTCTTCCTCAAATCCCCCAGCAACACCCTCCACCCAGTTCCAGCCAGGACTCACCCCCAACCTCTGATTAGACACTAAACTCCACCAACTCGACCTCCTTAGGAGCTTTCAAATCCATGCTTCTGCTTGGTCTTCAAACAGTTCCTGTCCTAGCATTTTTCTTCGCGGGGCTTCCTTCCTCAGCCTTTTAACTGACCTGCAAGTTCCTCAGGGGCAAAGCCTGGGCATGTCTTCAGTACCTGGGACCCTGGCGCCGTGCCTGCCACACAGCGGGCTCTCAGCGGTTGGTGGAAGGGACACACCTTCCTTGTCTCCACGGAGCGCACTTCCAATCCTCTCCCCACGCTGCCGCCTGTCTGCCCAGCCTCCCACCCCGGTGTTGCAGTGGCCTGGGGCTTTCTCCAACAGATGGGCAGGATCAACGCATTCCCTGGCACCTGCCGGGCTCCCCACTGCCCAGTGAATAAAGTCCAGGCTGCCATGGCTCACCGGGTGCCCAGCCTGGACCACCGGACATGCACTCGTCCTCTTCCTCACTTTGTCCCCATCTAAGTGTGGCCTCACCAGCTGTCTTGCTATTGCGCCCCTCTCCCTACCCCAGTTAGCCCAGGCACCTCGACACCCTCACTGGGGTCATTCCTACTGCTTGGAAGACCCATTTTCCTATTGAAGGATCCTTCCTCATCCTTTAAGGCCCTCTTAAAAGACCCCTGCCCTAGAGAAGCTGGGCATTCCTGAGCCCTCTGGCTGGAATCCCCGGTGCCAGGAGTCGGCCCCCTGAGAGCAGGCATGGGAGCCAAGCCATCCCGGTGACGCTCAAGCACCCAGCCCCAGGCCACAGAGCAAATGCTCTGTTAATGCCGGTGTGATCGAATCAAAACACACCAGAAACTGGTTCTAGAGGCCACAGGGGAGCGGGGCAGGAGTCACACGGATCTATCTAGAAAAGTCACCATACTTACAGGAGTGATGGCCCCACACACACCTATGGGCTCATGCCTCGTGAAGCACACCACGTTGTCATCTGGAAGAGAGGTGACGTGGAGAAGAACACAGTGGGATCAATCTCGGCTGAGGGTTTTATGTCGCAAAAACACAAGAAAGAAACCCAGAAGCCCACAGAAGTGTCAGCTCCAAGTCTCATCTAGTCCACAAAGAAGAGATCTTTAGCTCAATGTTAAAAGCAAAATTCCTTAGGAGAAATCAGCACAGGGCCACTTCCTTTGGCAACAAGGAAGGGGGCCCTGGGGAGGGGGGGCAGGGGTGCTGTGGAGAGGCTACCTGGAACAACGAGAAGACAGAGCCCCCGAAAGCTGCCCCCCCCACCCCGATGAGGCTGCGTTAGCTCACCTGTGGGGATGGTCCTGCCCTGTATTTTGTCAGCCCACCCTGCAAAGTATCTGAGGGTCTTAATACAGCCCTCCAGGTCGATGAAAAAGGCGTGAAGGAACGGCTTCCCCGTGTCCATTGTTTCTAGGGTCTGCAGGAAAAAGACAACATCTGTGTCAGACGCAGTTTCCTTCTTCGACATCAGGGGGTTAAAGCCAGGGGGCAGGGGGTAGAGAGCCCAGTCCTAGGACACTGCGTGTGCCTTGTTCCATGTGTCCCCTCAGAAAGCAAGCCACTGCGTTTCCCATCAGACCTGGCTCAGACTGTCAAGGATTACTCTGCTTTCAAAACAGCTCAGGGGCACCGGGGTGGCTCAGTCGGTTAAGCGTCTGCCTTCGGCTCAGGTCATGATCCCAGGGTCCTGGGATCGAGCCCCGCATCGGGCTCCCTGCTCAGCAGAGAGCCTGCTTCTCCCTCTGCCTCTGTCTGCTGCTCTGCCTACTTGTGCTCTCTCTCTATCTCTGTTAAATAAATAAAAATCTTAAAAAAACAAAAACAAAACAGCTCAGTCGGGGGGCGGGGGGCGTTGGCCAGGGCATGGGCAAGCGTCCCCGTGAAGGACGGCAGATGGAAGTCTGATGTGGAGCCTCCCTGGGAAGGAAGACACGGTGGCATTCGGTCTTCTGTCCAGAGCACAGCTGGGTGACCTGGCCACGAGGGTGTGCGCCCTCTGGGGAAGCTCTCGGGAGGTTAGCTGCCTTCAGGGAGGCTGGAGAGAGGGCTCGCGTCCTCTAACCAAAGGGACGCTGCGGGCTCCTCCTTCCTGCACAGGCTGACCAGCATGGCTGCGGAAAGAGCGACGGAGCCCCGAAGGGGAGAGCCACCAGCACAAAAGGCACCGTCCTCCCCAACCGGGCTGCCCAAGCCGGATGCACAGTGGGAAGGGAGCAGGCTCGCCCTTGGTGGTGAGGGAGGTGATTACCCAGGGCGAGTGGGCAGCCACTCAATGGCAGGGATTCTTCTCTATTTCCAGCCCGGGGTTTAAGAGGACCCCTTTGTCCCTCAGACAAGCGGCCCCAGTGGAGTCTGGCGCTGAAACCGCCTGTCATCCATCTCTGCAGGAAGTGGCCACCCGGACATGTAGCCTGGGGCTGGATTCTCCTTTTAGAGTCCATGTAGTGAGATGGTGACTCACTGGGGAAGAGAGGCCCCTCCGCGTGCACCTGCATCGGCCTCATCTCTGACCTTGACACCTCTGTTGTCACGTCAAGGTGCCCACACCAAGGCTAACAGAGCCGGGTGACACCTAAGGTCACCCAGCGGGGCACTGAATTCGGGGCATCTGACTTCCAGCCAGCACAGTGACCACTCCTTAGGCTGCTGCCCCAGGACATTTGCATCTGGGAAGACTGTAGAATGGCTACACAGGGTGCTCAGGGCGACTCTCAGAACTTTGCTTCAGGGAGGAGCTGAGCATTCCTAAACAGGAGTGACCACTTCCTTCACTGAGCGGCAAGCCCCCAGATCCCTCTCTGACTCAGTTTCCTCATCTGTAAAATGAGAATAATAATAATAAGAGTGGTACTTGCCTCCTGGGGCTGGGGTGAGGGCTAGGACGGGGCCTGCCCACAGGAAGTGCCATGCTAACTGCTTCATGATGACATTAATAACCGGATGACTATGATCATCTCTCTTTTTGGCAGCTTCCTTTTTGGCAATCCTTATTTGGGGACACCGAGGAGACAGGAGTGTGAGTTGCTGAAGAGGACAGGGCCGATCTGGGTCTGGGATGGATCCCACCCCTAGAGGATGCTGCTCAGGGACCAAGTCAGGCCAAGGTAACATCCAGAACACTGTACTTTGGCTCCTGTTGAGTTACATTCCAAGCTGAAACTTTTGTTTTCCCATGGGAAACCCAACTGTTGCAAATCATGCCGAAAGGTCCCGGACTGGGCTACGCTGGACAGCATCTGCAGATCTCTCAGTGGGACCAGTTTATTCTTGGCCCTTTTCTGGGATGGGACAGGAAGAGAAAGGCAGAGGACCTTGGCATAGCATTGTGGGGCAGTCCTGCCTCCAGTCCTGGCTGGATAGCCTTAGGTTACTTAACCTCTCTGGGCCTCAGTGTCCTCATCTCTGAAATGGGATAATAAATGTGCCTACGATAAGCCTGGTCCATGGTGAGCATTCAGCAAGCGTTGGCTATCTTTCATTATTAACTTGGGCAAGTTTGCCTCCCAGAATGACAACATGAATTTGCCAGGTTGGTTCCATGGAAAGCTATCCAAGCAAAACTGGGGTCATACTAGATTTAGGCAGGAAATTCTTTTTAAACACACAAAAAAAGATTCACAGATGAGCGGACAGGGCTGGACGTGAGAAATCAAGTGTTAGCTACTGATGGGGACTTTTAAACAGTTATTGGGGCTGGGCCGGGAATAAACCACAGCTGCTCCCCAGTTTACTTCCCTTGACATTTTACGAGAAAAAATAGGCCTTCTGAAAAATTAACACACTGTAACCTTCAGATAGGAAAGAGTGAAGAAAAGGGCTGAGGGAACCTGCCCCGAGACTCAGTGAGTGTGCCAAAAGCTTAAAACGAGAAGGCCCAGAAATAGGGCTTGGGTTGGAAAGAGAGTAAACAGGGAGGGCCCCAATTTGGGGGCTTCCAGAAAGAGCACCCACAGAGCTAGAGCTGGACCCCAGGTGCCTCAGGAAGGGGGAGAAAGCTGGGGCTGCCGGATCCCCCACATCTGTTTCTAAACATCGAATACAGAAGTAAAGACCTAGCTCTGTCAAAACCACTGAGCCGGCAAGAGAACATGATGGAAAGAAGCACTTCGCTGCAGGAAAATGCAGGAAAACCGTATCAAGGTGGAGGGTGAGGGTGCTTTCCTATCATGTGGTCCTGGTTTGAAAAACCATATTTGCCAGTAATTCTCTTGTTCCTTTCATGATGTGGCAAAGAGCCGGATCTTATTTCTTGTGGGCAGCAAGGTCCTGATGGCGAGAGGCAACTCGCTCCATCTGCGATCGCAACACAGCCCCGCCAGGACCACGGGGCGGGCTCCCACAGATGCAGATGATACTGACACTTGAGGACAGGGTGGGGAGGGGTGCCCAGGGCACATCCTCTCCCGCCTGCTATTAGTCCCCACGGACATTGCAGACTGATGAGCTCATGCTGGGTGAAAACAGAAATGTTTTTGAAAAAGCCAGTCTGGCAGCTTGAGAGTTGAGGCTGGCTTTCGTTGCGGGAAGAAACCAGAGGCTCCGAGGACAGAAACGCTGACCCCGAGAGGGAACCACCCTTGCCCGGGCTGGGGGGCAAACATGCCGGACCTGGCTGGCGGGGTGGGAAGGAAGGAGGGCTGAGCTCTCTGTGCAGACGTACCCTCAGGGCGATGCAGTGAAGAGTGGCACCCCAGACACAGGGTTCCCCCACTCTCCAGCCCCGAAACACACATTCAAGCACAAAAACAATTTCGGCATCCTGGATGATGTGGTCTCCACGAAGGTAGCTACTCTACCGCTCGGTCCAGACATCAGATCAAGAGGGGAAAGAACCATTTGTTCAAATAGGAGGCTGAAAAGGAGATTTAGTCCCCTACCAACCGGGCCTCAAGGTTTGGAGCAACTTCTAAACAGGAGCCGGAGAGCCGTGGGAGGGCGGCGTGTGTAGGCTGGGAAGGACCTCAAGGCAGGAGGTGGCCCTGAGATTTCCTCTGCTCACTCACTGCAAGACCAGAGGAAGGTCTTAGCATCCCTGTAAATCATGCATTTACAACCTATAAATGTCTTCACAGCCCGGTCTGATGGGAGCGACCCCATGTCATGGAGCAGGCTGAATTCACACGCCTATTTTGCCGCAGAGGAACTAAGATGCCTAGAAATTACTGGCCAGGACGGCATGCAGCTGGGCGTGCAGCACTGTTACGAGGATTGCTGTTCCTAATAATAGCTATCATCTACTTAGTGCTTACAGCATGCCAGGCACTCTGCTAAGGATTTTAAGTGGATCATCCTCACACCATTTAAGTATCATTATTATTGGTATCTCCCATAAAGAAATATATGCTCAGAGAAGTAAAGCAACTTGTCCAAAGTCACACAGCTAGTAAGGGGCAGAGCTGGGATTTGAACTGAGGTCTTTCATAGCCTGAGGTGCCCCATAACCAGGTTACCCTGCCCTCACCATCAGTCCGCGCATGCTCACCACTGCCCAGTACAAGGGTGAAACAGGGGTGATTTTTAAGTTCTATGGGAACAGTGTTTTCTATGTTAAGGGGTGGCATCTATTTTAATAAGAATTCGAAAAAAATATACCAGCACACTAAACCTGTAATTTCATGGATCTTGTCACTTAGGATGAAGTGCAATTTAACAGTAAAAGAGATTTCATGTTTAAAAAAAAAAAAAAAGGTTAATTTCGTAGTACAGGTAGGACCAGGATATGGCCTAGCCTCAAAGGACCTGACACATACACCTCCACACAAAACCAGCGCCCTGGGCCTCCCAAGCCCCGCAGGGGCCAGGCGGTCCCACACGTGCCTGCCCATGGGCGTGTACTCACAGCCAGGATGGCGCGGTCCCTCTCCACAAGGTCAGCCAACTGATGCAGGAGCCAGCCACGGCCCAGGGCATCCAGGCGGCGCCAGGGCGAGCCCCTCTGGAAGGCAGCGTGTGCGGCCTCCACTGCCTTGTCCACGTCGGGCTGAGAGGCCAAAAACCAGAAGAGTGTCACCTTTTGTCGCGACTGCGTTTTGGGAGAGCTCAGCCGTCAGTTACAGAGAACGGCAGAGAGCTGCGTCCAGCACGAAGCAGGGGAAGGGGGGTTGGTGGCGGTCAGTTGGAAGGTGGCAGCTAGGTTCGAGACGGCTGGACCACCCCCCCCACCCCGTCTGGGGCTTTCAAGTGACTTTTTCCTTCTTTACATCTTGAGTCTTTTCCAAGATTTCTACAATGGCCAAGTATGAGCTTTCCTTCTGATTATAAAAGTGTTTTAAAATAGTTTATAAGAGTACCAACCTTAATTATTTTTCTTGGTGACCCGAGTAGGAAAAGATTTTCCACTTGCTCGCTCAGTTTGGACACACACACACACTTCCACAGTTCATCAGTTAGGTGGGAAATGTCTGTCTTGGCATTTTATTCAAGCTGAGGACTGTGGTCCCATAGTGAGAATGGGGCAGGAGTGCTTCTCAGGATCTCAGAACTGACCGCATCGGAAAAGTCCACAGACAGGGAGGATCTGGAACTTTTTCTCTGTCTTCAGCCTCACCTCCAACCCCACCCCCCACCTCCACCCACCCCACCCCCTGCCCAGGGGGGCAGAAGTGTGGCGCCATTCCATGGGCAAGGAACTGGATTTTCTGTGCACCCATAGAAGAATTACAATGGAACCTTCTTCTTAAAGGGCAAGAAGTTCGAGCTTTTTAGAGCTGTTTAATGTCACCCATTCTTACTGCAGGAACTTGAGTTCGAGGCTCTGGTTGCTGATGAGCAACGGGTCATCCCCCAGACCCCTCTGAGCCTCACTTCCCTAGGAGAGTACAACAGGCAAGAGCTGCCCGATGCAGTCAAGAGGGACACTCCACCAAGATTCTGTGTCTCCAAAGCTTGGAGGCAAGTGAAAGCTTTGGCAAGGGAGATATTAGCACTTTGAATTCCTTGTCCCAGGCTCTGGGGTGGAGGCCAGGGCCTCTCCAGCTGCAGGGGACAGGATAGCATCTGTTTCCAGGTGCTCAGAGCAGGTCCTCAGACCAAGGGAAAAACCAGAGCCTGGGGCAGGGATCTCATTCTCCTCTTTGATACCTGGGTCCTGCACCTGGGAATCACCCACTGGGAATCCTGCTCCACATCATGTCTCCCACGCCCCAGATGCCCCACATCCTCACGTCATAGAAAGATGAGCTCCTCGATGCTATTACCTTTGCAAACAGAGCTTAGCTTGAGGCACATGCGCACGGGAGGTTCTGGATGGGTAGAACCACTGTGTGTTTCCTGCCTGTCAGAGAACTCTCACTTGTGGGATCCAATTCAAGCCTATTTTAGACATGTCTTCCACCCTGTCCACATTCAACATTACCCCTACATGTACAAGAACATCAGATGATTACTCTAGTGGTGGAGGAGAGGTTTAGATTTCCCTTCTCTCCTTAGAAAAGCTTTACCTTCAAACTTTCCTCTAATGCCACGTATATTTAAAAGCGTCTGCCTTCGGCTCAGGTCATGATCCCACGGTCCTGGGATCGAGCCCCGCATCGGTCTCCCTGCTCGGCAGGAAGACTGCTTCTCCCTCTCCCACTCACCCTGCTTGTGTTCCCTCTCTCGCTGTGTCTCTCTCTGTCAAATAAATAAATAAAATCTTTAAAAAAAAAAATAAAAGATACTTTCCGGCTTTGAAATGTATCAAGGACACAATCAGAAGTCCGTTATATATATATAACTACATATATAGTTATAAAGACTATAGCTTTCCGTGATCATTTCAGGTTCTGGTAGAAAGGAAATCTGGTGATTGCATGATATTATTACCCCTGCATGACTTGGTTAGCAAGTCTTTTTCCCTGAGAGCCTTTCTCTTTCAAGTGTCTCCTGCCAGAATGCTGCATTTGGTGAAACATACCAGCCGGAAATGCTTTCTGGAAAGAGGGTTTCATGCCTCCAGGTTCGAATCATTGATAAAAACCTTTCCTTTAGCCATGTGACGAGGATAGCTGAGGTCATCCTTATAGATGGGGAAACATCTATCAAAGGAGAGTGACTCTCTGCAGTGGATCGCCCCTAATTGATCCCATTCTGGGCCGTGTGTGTGAGAAGCAGCAAACTCAGGTCCTACCCTGAGTATGGGCCAGGTCTGTCTTACAGTTAAGCCAAACGGCCTCCTTATCCTCTAGTTATCTGTAATTTAATTACTTCGGGGGGGGGGGAGTTCGGGGCAGCACTCACCTTATCTCCTTCTTCTACTTCACATATTTTTTCTAGAGTTGAAGGATTATATGTGGCAAACTTTTTTCCACTCTTGGATTCGTGCCATTCATTGTTGATGAATATCTAACCAGGAAAGGAAGTTGTAATGCATTAGGGCTTAAATCAAAATCATATCATTCCAACATGCTGAGGACCTTAGGTAACGTCTTGTCCTCCCCCACCCTCCTCCTCCCCCCTCCCTCACACTCTTTTACAGATGGGACCTGGAGGGGAGATGGAATCACATGCCTAACCAGGAACACACTCAGAATTAGAATCCAAGGCTCCTGAGTTCTAATACATTTACAGAGAACTACTTTTCATCCTAATGAAACTAAAGTCATTTAGAATTTTTCTAAACATCGTGTCCTCTTTTTATTTATTTATTCACTTGACACAGAGAGAGAGCGCGCCAGCGCACAAGCAGGGGGGAGGGGCAGAGGGAGAGGGAGAAGCAGGTTCCTCGAGCCAGACTCGATCCCAGGACCCTGGGATCATGACTTGAGCCGAAGGCAGATGCCTAACCGACTGAGCCATTTGAATCATTAACATGGATTCAAGAAGGAAGAGCCGAGTTAAATAGTTAAAGAGTATAAGTTAAATCCTACACCCTCATTGGGAGGAAGACCAAATAGGTTTATACATATAAAGTGCCAAGGGATCTTCCTGCCCTTGAAGGGTAGGTCAGCAGTGAGCACTCCCTTCTGTCTCCTCCCTGTTGAAGAAACCCCCAGCCAGATTCCCAAGGAACTGGCTTTCTACCAGGATCTTCCTATATTCCTTAATCTTGGTTGGTGTATATCGGTACTCCTCCCACAGTCTATTTAAAATGCCTATTTTCATGCTGGCTTTAATAAAAGCCCGTGTTGGAATATAAAGATAGATATTTGGGCTGGGAAGTGTTCTGGTTGTATGAACAGATGTAGCAAATAACCGTTTATATCTAGAACCAAAGAACCTACAAAAATCACTTCGGAGTCTCAATTATCTAGAACACAGCTGAGAACAAGGACGTTAAAAATAAAAAGACATCATGAGCAAACTAAAAGGAATTCACAGAGTGCCCACGCTGAAAGGTGTGTACTATTTACTCTTAGTTTACTCTAACTGCTAACTGCCTTAAAAAAGTACCGCAAAGAGAGGGCCTTCAGAAAAGAACCAGGAACAGAGGTGACAGATAATACACAAAACACGTTCTGACAACGTGGAGGTCCCGGCTATCCAGATGATCTGCTGCTGAACCGGCATGGGACAGGCTGATCATCACAGCCCTTCATGGTGTCACAGAGACCCCAGTCACAGACACAAGGAAGACACTTTAGAAGCATTTCCATCAAACAAAATGCCACCAATAATTTCTAAGTACACGCCTAGCTCATCGAATTCCATTTCTGTATCTATAGGCATATCTTTTATCTCTCTTTGAGTCATGTAAAAGAATCGTGTCCCTCCGAGGGCTAATTTCAATTACTGTGAATTTTATTCATTTAGAACACTTGACTCCCCAGTGATGATAGACAAGAGGGGAGACATCTCATCCAGAGTGCGGCTTGGTTACGGTCTCTGCCCTGGGCTCTCCTGTAAAAACTCCAAAGCTCACTGGGAGAGAAACTCGCTCTGGGAAGCTACTGGGGGAGACCGTTTTGATCACTCTCCCCAGAAAGCAGGGAAGGCTCAGTAGGGTGGGGACAAAGCACAGAAGGCCAGATCTTGTGGGGCAGGTGGGCAGAGTCACCCTCTCCCGCGTGTGGAATCCAGAGCTGAGAGCATCCCTTGCCTGTAGGATGTGTCCATCCGACTCTGGAAGCTCAGTGCCTTCAACAGGAGGCCAGGCCCCCAGGGAAGCACGTGGAATCGGCCAGGCTACAATTACAGGTTTATTCTTCCAGCTGAAACCAAATCCAAGAGTTCACTCTTGCCATCCAGCAAGCAATCACTCGGTAACAGCGAGAAATTAATAAGTGGAGAAGAGAGGTTCAGTTAGCATGGGGAGGGAAGTGCAGCCAGAGAGAGAGTCCCATTTGTCGGAAGATGAAATTTCGTGGGTTAGAAAATACAGACCATCAGTGAAAACTGCTGATTCGAGATCCTTCCTGGTATCAATTCCAAGGGGGAGGGAAAGTGAGAAGATGGTAGAAGAGAATATAAATAAGGAGGATGGAAACAGATTGCAACGATCAGATGTCTGTTACACTTCACCTCCAAGCATGGTCTTCCAAAAAAAAAAAAAAATTACTTGGTCGGTCATGACATTGATCCGTAGTCCCTCCTAATGAGCGACTTCAAAAAAACAGTCAGACTCCTCAACTCTGACCATATTTTCCCATCGCGAGGTTGCCAATTTAGCAAAAATTTTTTTCTGTATACTACGCTAGTAAGTAATCTTGTAAGTGGTTTCTACTGTTGATTTTCTCTCCGCTAAAAACAAAACAAAAACACAAATAAAGTAGGGGTCAGTAAGTGTGGTCTACCAATTATGCTGTCTATACTGTTTTTAGCCCCAAATCAGGTTAACATGTCCAGAAAAAAACAAAACAAAACTGTTCTCCTCGACTTGTGAATTGGTATCAGATAAACCTTATGGAGGTATAAAAATTAGGTTCCAGGATTCACATTTTACTGAAGGAGTGGAATGGCATGTCATCCGGGCTGAGCTGGAAACCACAGCGGCTCTGAGGAGCCGGGTGCCCCGGGGTGAAGGTGAAGATGGTGGCCACGCAAGTGAGGTCTGTTGATGCCATTTACAGTAACCTCCACTGGACTTCAGCTAAACTCAAAGGAGTTATGTTTTCAGAACAGGAGATCGGAGCGAATTGTAGCTTTTATAAAAGAGATCAGAAAATCGGGTGTTTGAGTGAACCAGAAACTCTTAAAGAGAATCTGTTACTGGAAGGCATTTTCTTTTTCTTTCTTTTTTTTTTTTTAAAGATTTTATTTATTTATTTGAGAGAGAGAATGAGAGACAGAGCACGAGAGGGAAGAGGGTCAGAGGGAGAAGCAGACCCCCCGCTGAGCAGGGAGCCCGATGTGGGACTCGATCCCGGGACTCCAGGATCATGACCTGAGCCAAAGGCAGTCGCTTAACCAACTGAGCCACCCAGGCGCCCCTGGAAGGCATTTTCTAAAGAAAGGAAAGCCCCCCCCCCAAAGTGAAAGAGACTGCTATCCTCTGAGATCTGGTGGAAGGGGGATGCCGAAGGGGATTCCCCCCCTCCACCCCCTATCAGAGTCCCATAGCAGAGCCCAATATGCAAATGTGAGAATAGGGGCACCTGGGTGGCTCAGTCAGTTAAGCGTCTGCCTTTGGCTCAGGTCATGATCTCGGGGTCCTGGGATCCAGCCCCGCTTTGGGCTCCCTGCTCAGTGGGGAGCCTGCTTCTCCCTCTCCCTCTGCCCCCCGCCATGCTTGCTTGCTCTCTCTCTCTCTCATAAATAAATAAAATCTTTTTTTTTTTTAAGATTTTATTTATTTATTTGACAGAGAGAGAGACAGCGAGAGCAGGAGCACAAGCAGGGGGAGTGGGAGAGGGAGAAGCAGGCTTCCCACTGAGCAGGAAGCCCGATGTGGGACTTGATCCCAGGACCCTGGGATCATGACCTGAGCCGAAGGCAGACGCTTAACGACTGAGCCACCCAGGCACCCAATAAATAAAATCTTTTAAAAATGTGAGAACAAATGAAGAAGTTATGACAAGGTCGTCCTTCCGGAAACTGGACTTTTGCTGGGAAATGTTATCCCCAAGGCTGGGGCTCAGACCCACCATTTCCGGCATGTCCTCCATTAGCAAGAAGCTCCATGAGTCAGGTTTGAAAACTAACAGGACTTTAAGGGGCTCTCACACTCCACCCCTCCGCACTGCCTGCCCCACTGCGGGCCCTGGGCCTCGGTTCTGCGGTTCTGGCTCTCCTGCTTCTTTCCTAGGCCCTGTCTGTCGCCGCTCCAGCCAGAGGCTCCCTAGCATTGCTGGCCGGGCTTGCTGTCCCTCGGCCACCACCCTGCTGGCTGCCTGGGCCCCACAGCTGCTGGGGTAGGCCTCTGCGGTGGTCAGCCTGCGGGCCGGGAGCAAGGACAGAGCAGCTGGAGGCCTCACCCTCCACAGGGAAGGAGGGTACAGTGGCCTGGGGTCAGGCCCTAGTAGCCTTCCTGGCCTGGGAGCCCCTGAGCATCTCAACGCCTCTCCCCAGCCTTAATCACACAGCCGGTTCTGCTCCACCAGGAAGAGGGGGCACCCAGCAAGACAACAGACACTGGTCACTCTGTGAATCCGCTAAGATCCTCCTCTCTATCCACTCATGAAGGGCCATAAAGAACTGCAGAGAAAGAAGGAAACTATCCATAGGTGGCTGCATTGCTCTGATAGGATTCAGAAAGGTAGAAAGGCAAAGGACAATAACATAGCAATTTCCTGCTTCTGTAGCATTAAAAAACAAAAACCTTACAAAACAAAAATAAAACCAAACGGCACCACCACCACCACGAGGCCAGCACCAACAGCCTAACGATCTGAAAAGAGGTAGGTACTATTCTGACTGTTCCCAGAATGGGTGATGGAATTTTTGCTCT
The DNA here is from genome assembly GCF_011800145.1 of Mirounga leonina. Taxonomy (NCBI): domain Eukaryota; kingdom Metazoa; phylum Chordata; class Mammalia; order Carnivora; family Phocidae; genus Mirounga; species Mirounga leonina. The sequence continues at coordinate 9,731,638 of NW_023270464.1, forward strand.
GAAGCGGATACCACTAGGGAAACTACGGTAAAAATAATCTCCAGCGTTTCTGGTGAAGTGTCTCTGTTGATTAGGGAGCCCTCTGAAAACAGTTAATTTAAATGTCATGTGATCAGAGGCAGAGCCGACATGAAGTGCCAAGAGACCAAGATCTGAAGGCCACACATAGTGGCCTGCAACTTTCTCCGCTTGATTAAAACTATTTGAGAGACATAATTGCTACTTTTGAAAGTAAAATTGATGGGGAAATTTTCTCAGTGCTATGTCAGCTGGAGTTGGGGGGAGGGTATGGATAAGATGCAAATTTTAAAAAAATTAAAAGGAGGGAAAGTTGGGGAAAGAGAAGCCAGCCGAGACTCTCGGCCTGCGACCCTGCCGTGCTCCCCACCCCAGTCCACAGGCTCCGAGTGTCCTCCCACGGGACGCGCTGCCCGCAGCCCTCCTGAGCCTGGGCTCCAGGCCTCGCCATCTTCCTTTCTGCCCTAGGCAGGTGATCTCACCGCTTTGCCAACGCTCCAGCCTCCCAGCCCAGCGCAAAACAGCAGAGACTCCAACGGGGCCGCGGCGCGGTGGGGCCTGGCCACCCGCGGCTTCCCAGGCCGGGTTCGGACACCATCGGGAAGCATTCTCTGTCGGTCAACACCAGGGCCGCGGGCTTCCAGGGCAGTTTCAGCAGTGCTCACCTTCCTACTCCCCCGGGCTCTACTGGAAAGCTAGGTAGGCCAAGCACCGAAGGAACGACGTCTCGCCCTGTGCTCCCGATGACACATGACACGGTTCTGGAGTCTCCAAGTCGCAGCTCCCCAGTGCAGACCGAGCTCTCAGACCAACTCTCGGTGTTCTCGGGCACCCTCTGACCCTCCCGAAGCCCGACCCGCTGAGCCCCCGAAACCGTGCCGCAGGGCCTGCGGGGAGACCAGGGGTACGGCGGCCCGCACCTCGGCTCGCCTTCCAAGCGGGCCCTGCAAGGGCACGTCGGGGCCGCGGCGCGGGCGCTGCGCAGCGTCCCTCTCCAGGCTTGGAGGCTTAGAGCGCTGAGCCCCGCCGCCCGAGAGCCCGGCCCGGAGTGCGGATCGCGGAGTCCCCTTCGGGGTGCGGGTGGACGCGCTCCCGCCGGCAGGTCCTGCGCCGCGGGACGCGGCTTCGAGAGGGCCGGACCCAGGCGGAGAGGCTCCGGTCATGGGAGCGCCGGGCGAACTCGGCTGAGGGCGCGCCGCCCGCAGCGCCCCGCACCCTCGGAGCGGAGCGGCTTCCCCGCCTGCTGGCTCCTCGTCCCCGCCACCCCGGCCGGACCAGCCCAGGGCGGAGCCAGGCGACCGTCGGGTGGGATGGGCGCCCGCCTCACCTTGGTGAACTTGACCTCCAGGTTTCGGACAGGGCGCGGCAGGGCAGGCGGCTTCCTGTCCGGCTGCCCGTTCTCCACGGCCCCGTTGGTGGTGGCCATGGCTCTTCTGCGCTCCCCGGCCCGAGGCGCCCGAGTCTGTGGCGCTGGCTCCCGCCCGGATGGTGCGCAGCCTGCTCGCGGGGTGACAGCTCCGCGCCGCTTTATGGAGCGACCCACGCCTCCCGCCCAAGGGGGCCGTCTAATTGGCTGCAGGACGGGAGGAAGGGAGGGCGGGCGGGAGGGGAGGGGGCCGGCCTGCCTCACCCCACCCCGCCCGCCGCCCCTGCGGGAGCCCGGCCACCGCGCCGCGCGCTCCCCCGCCCCCCGGAGGCTGCCCTTGGAGGAGCTCCCCCGAAGCGCCGCCGGGCCCCGGAAGTGCCAGGGCTCGGGCAGCGGGCCAGGGTAGGGAGCGGGGGCGCCGGGGCCCACGGCGCCCGGCTCTCTCCCCGAAGTCCGGCGAGCTCGCCCCGCCGCACCTGCCGCCCCCTGCCCGCCGCCGCTCCGCGCTCTCGTCTGACTTCGGTCGGCGCGCCGCGCTCCGGGAATGCGCTCCCCCCCCCCGCCGGGGGCCCCCCCGAGCCGCGTCAGGGGTCGCGGCGCCCCGCTGGGCGGCCCCCGCTCCGCAGCCCACGTGCCTGGGGGCCTAGAGTCCCGCCGCCCGGTGCCAGCTCTCAGGACAGACGCCCGCCCAGCGCCCCACTCGGCCCCTGCTGGGACGGCCGCCTGGGCGCGCCTGGCCCAGATGGCCCGACTTTCCCCGTGGCCCTGGGGCTTCACACGCCGAGGGCCCAAAGGCCGGGAAAAGCGTTTGGCCCTTCCTGTGCCGCGCTGGGCCTCTGACCTCAGCAGCCGCAGCCCGCCCTGCTGCCGGGGCCCTGGGTGCAATTCTTTTGACTTTTGAAAACGCATAAATTACACCTCAATTTAACCGAATGAAAAAAACAAAGAAAGCACGTGGGATCTTTGCAGCTTTGTGCTTTAAGAGTGGACGCTTTTGTCCCTCCGGTAGGTTGCTCATCATTTCCCAGGGAAGCAGAGGCCTGTCCAGCGCCTCTCCTTTTGCCCTTTGGGAAACGCTACGCCAACCCCAGGGACTTGCCCCGGGTCCCATCTGAGACATGGAAGTGGCTTCTCATGCTTGTCATACCTCAGGTTTCTGGAACAAGGATGTGGGGCATGAACTCCGCAACAAAAGCAGGGGTTTAATCCCCAGTTAGGCTCAGCCCCTCAGCCTATTTCCTTCTGTGAGTAATCTCAATAGCGAGACGGGAAACGGAGGCACTCCTTACTGTCCCGCTGATCTTTCTGTTGGTTTTGCCGTCCAGGTGCCGTCCCAGTGTCCATCTCTGTCTCCTCTCTCCCTCCTCACTGCAGTGCTGCTGGGTGTCCTTCTAGAGAGTGGAGTAAGTACGCTGTTAAGCTTGTGCAAACCCTTCATCAGATCACCTGCCCGCTGGGGGTGAAAGGGTCCTATGCTGTATGGGTTAGAATGCACAAGTGAGGCAGGGAAAGGGGATAATGGGTGCCCTCCTTCGGTTAGGGACTGACCCGCCTCAGTGAGTCTGCCTTCCATGCCAGGCTCACTAACAGAGCAATGCTGCCTCTTTCTTCCGCTGCTCCTACCAGTGCCTGGGCTCCCTGCCCCGCCTGACCGGCCCTGTGGCCCCCATTCAGCTCTCTTGGAAACACATGGGCACATGTCTCATGTCAGGGCCCCTGGCTGGATGCTGAGCCCCAGTGTCTGGGTGTCTGGGTCCAGAAAGGCCTGCGGGGTCCTGCAGCAGATTCTCCCTGCCCTGAGCGCAGGGCCCCAAGACTGGCGGGGGCACCAAGCATGAACAGGCTGTAACTGGACAAGCTTTCTAAGCTGAACTCCTATTCCAAGAGTTTCTGGGGGATCCTGGATGGTTGAACTTACGTCACTTGTGCCAGGCGTAAAAACAAGTCTGAAGATTTGCGGAGGAAATTCTGTTACCAGCTGCTGGATGGATGGGGAGAGGCAAACAGGGCGGGGACTTAGAACCCTGCTCTCCTAGAGAGCGGAGCCTGTTTGCTCGAAGGTAGACAGCTGCCACCTTGCTCATCATGAAGTAAGGAACAGAGGCCGCCTCAACTCACACCCAAAGACACGCTTGTGACCTGCAGCATCGGGGCTTGGGGGCCAGCGGCAATGACACCGACCAAGTCACCTGCAAATCCTCCTGCTGACAGCCACCTGCACGGTCCTGGGAGCCTGGGATGGGAGCAGGGCCCTCAGCCATAGCAGGGAGCTCCCAGCAACAGGTCAGGAGGATGAGCCGGGTGCCAGACTTGTCTAGACCAGCAGGCTACCACTGCTGCCATGTCTGGCCGCCCAGTGGGAGGGATGAAGGCAAGATGCTCTTCTTCCCATTTTACAGGTGAGTAAACAGAGGCATGCAGATACTTGCCCCAGACGGCAGCAGCTGTGGAGGAAGCAAGGCCAGACTGTGCGGGGGTGGGTGGGGCAGACTGTGGAGGAGGGATTTCTCTCGCCTTCTGCTGTCAGCAAGGTGAGCGCCTGTGTCCCGTGGCCGCATGTCTCTGGAGCAGCGCAGAGCGGAGTGAAGGTACGGGTACAAAATGGTGGCAGCATCCCTGGAGACTGTGCCTTTCTTTTTTTTTTTTTTTTGAGATTTTATTTATTTATTTGAGACAGAGAGAATGAGAGAGAGAGAGCACATGAGAGGGGGGAGGGTCAGAGGGAGAAGCAGACTCCCCGCTGAGCAGGGAGCCCGATGCGGGACTCGATCCAGGGACTCCAGGATCATGACCTGAGCCGAAAGCAGTCGCTTAACCAACTGAGCCACCCAGGCGCCCGAGACTGCGCCTTTCTTAGGGACCAGACCTGAGGTCCTGGCCTCCGAGGTGGTCACCGCCGTTGCTAAGGGAGGAGGAAGGACCCTTTCCTCCCGCAGGCTGCCGCTGGGTGTCTGGGGGCCAGAGAGAGTGCCGGAACACCAAGGCACCAGAGGCCCAGCCCCTTCTGCCCACATCCCCGGTCTAGAGTCCAGCTGTGTGTTCTTGGGCCGGACACTTCATCACTCTGAGCTTCGCTTTCTTTTTCGATAAAATAATCTCCTTCCCACTTCAGTGATTGGGAAAGCTCAAGTGAGAGAATGGTGCAACGGAATGCCTTATAAACTGTAAAGTGCTGTCTAGATGCCCGGTTCTTCATTTCGCCATTCTTCTTGGAGACTGATTTCCTCTCAGCAGACTTTTCTTCTGGGACATCAGTGAGCTCCCCTGGCTTCTCTGACTTGTGGAAACTTCTCTGATCAGCAGTCACTCTGCTAATGTCATTGTGAAAATATTCTTTTTATTTTGTATTCAGCTCTATGGTGCTGCTATTATCTGGCTTCTTGGCATGTCTAATTAGGGGTCCGAGACATTGCATGGTGAGGGCGTGTTTGTTTGATGAACACTCAGTAAAAGTAATCATGAAGAAAAAACTAAGGTAAAATCAAAGTTAGATTACCTCTCCACCCCTCCCCCGGCATTGAAAGCCCCTCCTAATTCCATTGTAAACTCATAAAACATTGTGGGAGATACGGAGAGTCTGTAGCCAATGTAATTAATGACGATGGCGATAGTCATGGATCCCACATTTGTTATACTTTATTTCAAGTCTGGTACCTAAGTCTCAACAGGGTGCCCAGAGATCTCCGGAAGGTCCTCAGCATCCCCACAGCTGGTGGCCAGCTGCAGAACTGCCTCTCGAAGACCACTCACCTCACCCAGCATCTAGAAGTCAGGGCCAGGCTCTGGGGCCCCTGGGTGTTCAGAACACTTTCATGGAAAGCCAGGCTCCTCTGGGGAGGGTGGTTCCCTGAAGTTGGGAAGCAGGGTGCCTCAGGGCAGGCGACTTAACCTCAGTTTTCTTGGCTATAAGATGGGCTGAGAGGTGCCCTCGAAATGAGGGAAGATGAACGTTTCTGCAAGCATCTCCCCGCTGGTGTCGATGAGGTAGATTCCACCTTTCATGTGACTTGTTCAATGTGGCCTAAACTTGACTTGAGTAGGGAGCTACTTGGCTTTCACACTCACTGTAAGTCAAGGTCCATGAAGACCACTCTGTGCTTCTCCATCATTCTGTCCTCAGGGAACATGCGAACCGAGCTGTTTTCCTGTGAGTTGTCATCAGTGATTACGCCAGAGACAGGAGCATCCAGGCCTGAAGAAGAAGAGCTAGTGGACACCCAACCACGTCAAAGCGGAAAGGGCCACGGCACCACTGTCTCAGCCACTTCCTTCTCAGGTCCTTTCTAGACCTGAGGGAAAATCTTCACACACAATATTGGTCTGAGGTAAATCAGGTTCAGACCACGAAGAAGCAGAGAAGCAACTACATAAAAGCAGAGGATCCATCAAAATATTTGTGGGTCAGGCCTTTGGTTAGGCCCTACACACACTCAGTTTGACAGTTTACGGGTGCTGGAACTTTCCCCCTGAGGGTCCATCTTCCATCAGTAACCCCAGGGATTAAGAGTTGTGACAGGGCCAGGAGAGGGCATGGCAGGTAAAGCAGAGACAGCTGGTTGATCACCCAATTCTTTCCTTCCTGCCTGCCAGTAGAACTTCATATTATTGCAGACAGCGCTGTGCTTTGATAAAACATACTTTCCAGTCTCTCTTGCAGACAGGAGTGGTTAATGAGATATAAGCCAAAGTCTTTGGTTTTGGCTCCTGAAGGAGCTCTTTTCATGGGGCTGAGTCAGCTGAGAGGCTCTTCTTCTTTCCTGCTGCCTGGAACATAGATGTGAGGGCTGGGGCTCTTGCAGCTATCTTATGACCATAAAGCAATTCTGAGAATGGAAGTTATATGATAAGGAACTTGGAGCAGACACACAAGAAGAGTCTATGACCCAAGAACCAGGCTTTGTGCCTGGGATTTCCTCCCTTGGATCTCTTTCACGTGAGCACAGGGTAGATCCCTGTCCTATTTCAGCCTGCTTTTTGGGCTTTCTGTTACATGTGGTTGAATCTAATCCTAAGTGATGCAACTGGCTACTTAAATCATGCTATATCAGCAAGACTAAAAGAAACAAACTTCTAAACCCTGGTGGAATAATTATGTTTTCTTTATATGCAATAAGCAGCACATTTGAAATCTTATCACCATCTCTACTTTTCTGGCTTTAATTGAATGTTCTGAATACCTGTGCTCGGGTTTATAGTAAATTAAAAAACAAAGGTGAAACTAACCCTGGGATGGAATAAATGAAGCTAACTCACCCACTCATCCACAGTTTTGATTACCTAAATTGGATGCTGATGTCCTTCCCGGGGAAGAGAATCTTTATAAGGCTGGGCAGGTAGCCCACCATCCTATGGTGCCCATGGGGATTAGCTGTTGGACCTGCACCCTCCAGCCTACTGAGTGAGTAAGGTACCAATGGCTAGAGAACAAATGTGACTGAACAGGTCCCTGGGCCACCCAGATCTGGAAGATGCTTGGCCAGGCCAGCACTCAATCCAGGCAGCAAGAAGTCAGACTTCCGGTTTTAAAGTACACAAAATGTCACTACATGTAATCATTGCATCTCCCTCATAACATTCCACACTTCTCAATATTGCCACCGGACTTTCTCAGTGACACGAAGAAAGTTTGTTGTTCGCCAAATTTGCAACCCTCTTCGAAATTCAGGGATTCTGAGTTTTGAACCAAATTTGAATTATTCGGGGGGTGAGATCAATTTATTCTGGAAAAACACACTTCCTGGTTAGAAGGAAAGGTATTTAAGGGGCTTATAAAAGGGATCTGGAAGATTCTTGGACAAAAAGTGGCTTTTGCTAAACAATTGTGCTGAGTTAAGCCTCAGTGAATCAGAAACATACATATTAAATTTCCCCTGAAATCCACATGGGTATAAAAATGTTGGGAAAGGGGGCTTAGCAAGATGCGGTTTGCCAAACCCGAAATGTTTGAAAACTAATTTGAGTGTGTCAGTTTGGCGAATCACTCTCGGACTCATCTATCCTAGCCCCACAGTGACAAGATTTTCCTCTTGCCTTTCGGCCGTACTCCCTATAAAGGAGCATCAGTTACGGAAGAATCTTCCTTTGGATGTTTGCCATTATTTGAATCCTGGGGTAGAGATGGGGGTGGAGAGTGGAAGAGCTGTTAAAGTCTGTGTTCTCAAGAAATAGCCTGGGGATCCTTTTGTGCCTTTGTGGTGTGAAAGTTACTCAAGCAGTACTCTGGAGGTTCCCCTATAATCAGGAAGTCTCTGTAAAGCACATCAGGTCTTATAATACGTTTAGGCATAACAGATGGGAAGCCTATTTATGTATATTTCCATGTAGTTTTCTTGATAGGGCATTATGGTGATCCTAAAACACTCCACACCCAGGGGAATAGACTAATTAGCCACCTATAGCATTTTCAACTTTATAATGCTTTTCATTATTGAGCATAATGCAAGAATTGAGTTATATTATATTATATTATATTATATTATATTATATTATATTATATTTTAGTATACCATACTATATAATTATAATCATTAAACATAGTTTATCAGTTAAAAGACAATGGGTTGGATAAGGTGTATTTTCCACCAGTGATGGTAAGCAAGCATAAATATTAGAAACAAAAACAAGAATTACAAATTCTACATGGCTTAAATGTGCATTTTATAAATTCCATGGATATTTCGATTGTTGTGAATTTCAGCCCCTCTTTTATCCCGGGAAGTACCAGCATTTGCACCTGCTAGCCAATGTCCAGTGTGGTTCCACTGCATTCCTCCGGGTGGCCACTAGATGTCATGGGACCAAGTTCAGTAGGAAGTTGCCATATAACGTTTTTTCCACTGTGAGAAACAGGAATTCCCCAACTTACAAATAAATGGTGTTGCAAAAGCTTATCGATAGTACCCAAAACGTCACCTGCATCACAGACACGATGCTAGAAATGGGGATTCGTGCCCAGGGGAGCCCACAAAATCCCACTCGCTTCTTCATGAGCCTGAAAAGGGGTCCCAGCTTTGAGATCAGACACGTGTGGGTGGGTGTGACTCTCTGTCCAGGGAGCACTTTGGACCTGGCACATGAGCAAAGCGCTTGGCACCTCTTTGTCCACTTCCTCTTCTGAAAGCGAGAGTAACAATTCCTTCCCAGCAAGGTCATGGGAATAAACAAGAGAGCAGGTGTGACACGCCAAGCACACGGGTGGTAAAACAGACAGGAAGACATCACTGCTGCCCACTTCGGAACTGACTTCACACCAGAGCCCTGTCCTGCCTGCCCTCAGCTCCCAGGCATCACTCCCTTCTGGGTGCTCCCTGATCCTCAGCCTTTCCTGCCCCTCACACAGGCAAGACAGCCAAGGACCCTCTAATGGAAATTGGCCAAGAGACTATAGGAAATAGGTTTTTTTTTTAATGCCAACGGATAAATACATATAAGCCTAAGAGGTTGGCCTTGCAGAGAGACAGACTGGGTAGGATTCCCACTAAGGCACTTATTAAGCAGCATCTTGAAACTTCCTGGATTTCACTGTCCTCGTCTGTCAGAAGGGGATGGTGGGACCCCCCCATACTGGTAGAGAAACCTAAGTGACATCACAAAGATGTGGCAGCATCAGTCTCTGCTTGGGGTATGGTGAATGCTCCATGTATGCCACCTGAGACCCTCATGCTAGTGGGACAGACCCCAGTCCCTTCCTTCAGCCCTGGCCAAGAAACACCCAGCCGGGTGGGCAGATTTCCAGCCCTTCTAGAACCTTCTTCCTAGTTTTCTCTCTGATGGATGTCGTAGGTAGCTTTCAGCGGCTCCAGACACCAGTGGACAGAGCCCCTTCTCTGGCTGACTCCAGGTCTGCTCCCCCTGAAACACATCCCCTTCACATATATTTATGCTTCATCCTGACATTGCAGCCGCTTCCTGGGCTCCTTCTAGAAACATTTGGGTTTGAAAAGCCTAACTTTCCCCTAACTTGTTTTTCTCTCCCCTGTTTCATCAGTCATATGTGAGGGCTGATTCTTCCCAATCTTTCTAGTGCATTCTGGCCCCAAGGTTTCTTTCCCAGACTGACTTTCAGGCAGTACTGTGCAGAGAATGATCTCAACTCATCATCAGTGTGGTGATTGATTAGCCATGTCTGCCGTGGGCACAGCATACACAGAAGCTCTAGAAACCAGCCTTCTCACACTGTACCATGCACAGGAATCACTTGGGGTCTTGTTAATGTACGGACTCGATTCACAGGTCTGAGGTGGGCTCAGGATTCTGCACTACGTACAAGCTACTAACAAGTATCTAAGAAGTGTGCTCTCTAGATTGACAGCGTCAGCATCTCCTGGGAGCTTTTTAGAAATGCCAACTGCCAGGTCCTGCTCTAGACCTGCAGAGATAGAATCTGCATGTTAACCAGAGCTCCAGGAGTTTTGTATGCATAGCATGGCATGAGAAGGGCCACCAAGCTCTGGTGTCTGCTTGGCCAGTACCCGGCCTCTTACGAAAGGCCCCTCCTTCCCCCACCCCAACCTGAAGCCCATCTTGTCAGGATGGCTGAAATGAGTCCTTTTCCTCTCTCTAGTTCTCTGTTTCTTTTCAGAGTGGAGATTCACCTTTAGACTCACATTTCACCATAAGCCTAAGGAAAGTCTGATACCCATCCCAGCCAAGAGCCAACTGCCCCCCACTCTTCAGAGACTCCCTACATCTACCCCCAAAGGAATGGCTTGGCAGAGTTTTAATCAATACAGTTTTACAAGATCAAAGCCCAGAAACACCAGGACAATACTATGAAGAAGAGGTTATATTTTCATTACATGGAATAAAAATTGTTCTTTAGACTGATGTCGAATTCTGGGGCTTGAGGAAGGCAGGTTTAATGGAATGGGATACAGACTCGGGGAAGGTAGGAGCAACTTTAGGGCACTTCAGGGGTTAGGTTCTGTGCCACTGGAGAGGCTGGGATGGAGGCCCACTTTGGGACATGAGACCTCCCTTCCCCCAGGGGACGGCAGGGCATGACAAGGTGATTGCCCAGAATGGTTCAAGTAATGACATCACAGGGACAAGTGTGGACAGTGGACAGTCAGTGCAGGAAGTGAGAGGCCAGAGCAGGGAGATGGCATCAAGCCTCAGTGTCTTTGTAGGTAACATTTGCCATTGTACATATTCCGACTCATGGGGTAGTTACATTATAATAGACGTATGATTTTGTATACGCAAAATTATAATTACACATCTATTTGTGTAGTCATTGATTTGATATTGGTCTTCCTTTTGTTTTACAGATTTATTTTATTTATTTTAGAGACAGAGAAAGTGTGTGCGCGAGCAGCGGGAGGGGCAAGGGGAGAATAAGAAGGAGAGAGGCAGACTCCCCACTGAGCGGGGAGCCCGACGTGGCGCTCCATCCCAAGACCCCGAGATCATGACCTGAGCCAAAATCAAGAGTCAGATGCTTAACCGACTGAGCCACCCAGGCACCCCTTCTTTATGAGACTGAACTCTGAGGGCAGGAACGCCGTCTAGTTTCTCCCCCCATTGTCCAGCCAAGTGGCTAGCATAGTGGATATGCAAAAAAAAAAAAAAAAATCACTCACTAAATTTTGCGTTTGAGTCCATGCATTGCTTCCATCTTATGCTATGGACTTAGGCCAAGTTAGTAGTCTCTAGCATCCTGACACAGCGGTTGTTGGCCGTGTGACCTGAGGTGACCTCTAAACTCCAGCTTCCTACTCTGTAAAGTAGGACAGTTTAGCAGCACACGGTTATGTGGATGGGTGCTACTAAGGTGCTGGGCTGTTCTGGAAATGGGCCTCTCCAGGTGAGGGTGCCCGGTCAGGCTGGGAGTGTGGTTGCTCTCCATCCTCTCAACGAGGGGTTCTCCAACGCCACAGGGCGTGCATTGGCCAAGGGCAGGGTCATTTTGCTCTTAATGGGATGGAATGGAAGGCTGATTAAGGGAAGAGAAATTTTTTCTGAGATACTTAAACAAAGGCTGGAATAGAAAGAAATACTGTCTAAAGTAGAATCGACTGAAGTATGAGGACTGGGCAAGAGAGTGAAGGCCTCCAGCGTAGGAGTGCCACGTCACTGTCCTTTCTGGTTCCCCACCCCTCCCACTCAGAATCAACTCCTCACACCTGACAAGGCCTCTCCTGATCTGTCCTCCATCTTGTGCCTCATCCAGGCTACACTGCGTGCTCGCCCGACACCAGCTGCACAGCCTTTCTGTTCTGAAAACGCATCCATCTCATTTCTACCTCGAGGCCTTCGCAACTGCAGTCGCCTCGGCCTGGAATGCTCTTTTGTGACCTCTTCTGTCCTGACAGTCTCAGCTCAAACACTGCCTCTTCAGAAAGGCCTCCCTGACTAGCTCATACAACACCCTTCCCCCCACAGCATTGCCCTTATAGCACTTACCATCCCTTTCCAAGTTGGCTTATTGTCTGGACTCCTGCTTCTATTTATTTAAAAAAGATTTTATTTATTTATTAGAGAGAGAGAGAGCGAGAGAGCACTCACAGAGGGAGAGGGAGAAGCAGACTCTCTGCTGAGTGGGGAGCCCAATGCGGGGCCCAATCCCAGGACTCTGGGATCATGACCTGAGCCAAAATCAAGAGTCAGATGCTTAACGGACTGAGCCACCCAGGCACCCCCGGACTCCTGCTTCTAGAATCCAATACTTAACCGCAGAGACACGACCCACATCGGCCACCAGGGAGCGTCATTGACCCAGGACAGCTTTGTACTAGATCTCTAAAGGGACCCAAAATACTCAAAATGCAATTGGTCATTTACATATTCGACACTTTCATCAACTGTGAGTTGGAAAACTTATTCATCGGCCTGCAGTGAATGCATCACCATCGATTCTCTTTCTAGAACAAATTAAATGCCTTGAGTTGGGAGTAATACAATTAAGTCCTGCTTGTTTTCCCACCCATTCCAGGGACGTTAATAGATGAAATGCTATTCTCAATGGTTAGCTTATGTTGTAGACCTGATAGAGACCACGGAGATGTCTAAAACCTATTTCTTTACTTCACAGGCAAATCAGCTCTGGACTCGGAGGGCCAGCATTGTCCAGGGGCATGGCATTAGTTGTGACTGAGCCAGGACTAGAAGGCCCAGCCACCTGCCTCCCAGCCGTATGATGACTTCTACACCTGGTGGAAAACCAAGATCTCCTGCATATGCCAAAGTAACCTCCTGGTTTTTATCTTGGAAGAAGTAAAAAGGTCAATCCCGAGTGAAAGATTTTATGCTTTGTTTAAATGCGGGCATGATGACCACAGAAAAATGGGACCCGGTTTTTGCTTTCAAGGAGTTTCTAATTTAGTTGGGAAAATATGTCCACATAGAATAATGCATTATATTCCATCCCGGAGAGATAGAGGTAAGAGATGGTACTCTTGGGTATAGGGAAGGTCATTAAAAAGAGAAATATTCACGATTCTATACTTGGGCTTTTGTGTCGTCACCTCGCTTTGACAAAATACTAGCTGGCCGCATTGGCTCACCTGCATCGAAGGTGCCAGAACCCCAGCTTCACCTCTGCGCAAGGTGTCAGGATCACACTGGGGCCACGGGGCTGGCAAGCCTTGGCCCAACGTCTGGCCTAGGCACCCTGTCATCCTTCAGGCCTGCCATTTCTGCCCGGCTCCCAGCATCCCCCACACAAAGGCATTTCTGGGGTGTGCTTTAAAGACGAACAAGCCGCTCAGGGCATCCCAAGTGGCTGCAAACTCAGAAAGCACCCAAAACAGGCCTGATTTGGGCTGTTACTAGGTAGTAACAGAAATAAAGGCCACCAACTTATAGCAGAGCTTTTTTCCAAACGAGAGGGAGGGAATGCTGCCCACACCCGCAATCCATCTCCCTTCATCCTGAACTCAGGAAGCCGCATCGTCAGGCTGCTTGGCGTGGCCATGTTGGGCTCATGGCATTTGAGATGCTGGTTCTCAAGAGGGAGAACATTTTTCATTGCTATTTCGTAAAACATCACACACAGCTGGGAGCTGTCCCATTTAGCTATTTGGGCTCTACCCCATATTCAGGAACTAGTAGACAAACTTACTTTTTCTCCTCCAGTTATGCCGGATTTACCATCTATTATATACATGAAGTATAAAAAAGCTGGAGTGCAGGGGGTCTGGCATCCTGTTGTCTTTAACAGCTCTTTCTTACCTATAGTCCTCTCTCATCTTTCAAATGATCGAGCAACTTCCTTTGTGCTAACCTCTGTGATTGAAGAAACTTATTTTTGGTAACTTTCCCAACCCACAAAACCAAACCCATTTTAAGGTGGAAAAGTACAGTGTAACAATGGCATTACTGTTTTTTGGTGGGTGACATGAAAATGTTTAAGCCCGACCCGAACACCAGTCACTGTTGAAAGGTACTGCCTTGTACAAAATAACAAACCAGATCCCAAACTGTCTGTTTATGGTCATCACGGTTCACTTCATTAAGCCATAACTCTGATTACATTCTTTCTTCTGCCCTACCCTGAAGGCTGAGCTCTGAGGCCAGGGGGCCTGGCCTACTCTTCCGTGGTAACTGTTTGCCCCAAAGCACATTTGGGCAAAATAGATGCACGGTGGACAAAGGAACCTCTCAGGCTCTGTGGGGACCTTACTTCAGGGGCTCCGGAGTCATGCTTCCGTTCACCACCTCCTGAGCACCCCACCCCGGGAGGCCCCTGGTTCCTGTTGCACCTGCAGAGATTCCTTGGGGAAAATTCCTGGCTGAGAAGGGAGAGGGTGAGGTAGGCAAGGTGCATGGGGGAATATGTTTTAATCTGCAATAACAACGCACAGGCGGAAATCTTAAAAGAACGGGGTGAAGTGGGACAGAGGGAGTCAGTATTTGGAGCATATAGCAGGTGCTCAGCAATAACCACTTTGTTGTTATAAATAAATATAAATAGCTGGTTTTCTCTCTTCTGAGTCCAAATTAGCCCAAATACGGACTTCTCATGGGCTCGGCTCCCAATATCTTGGAATCTTGATTAACTCCATGGAAAGAGCCTCCAAGTATGCCCACCCACGGGCAGAGCCATATTTCAGGGGCCTGTCCTTCAACAAACATGTATAGCGCTGCCGTTATGTGCCAGACTCCCAGGTGAAAGTTCAGAACAGATCATGGTTGACCTCATAGCTCTTACAGGCTGGGGAGAAAACAGGCTCAGAATGAGAAATTGGAAGTGTAAACAGCCATCTGAAGAAGTGCGGAAAGAGGAGGACTTAGTTCGGCTTAGTTCAGCTAGTGACAGAAACTGGAAACCATGGTGACTTAAAGAAGATGGAAGTTGGGGCGCCTGAGTGGCTCAGTCGGTTAAGCATCTGCCTTCGGCTCAGGTCATGATCCCGGGGTCCTGGGATCGAGCCCCGCGTCAGGCTCCCTGCTCCGCGGGGAGCCTGCTTCTCCCTCTCCCACTCCCCCTGCTTGTGTTCCCTCTCTCGCTGTCTCTCTCTGTCAAACAAATAAATAAAATCTTAAAAAAAAAAAAGAAGAAGAAGATGGAAGTTCATTTTCACATAAAAGAAATACAGAGATGAAAAGTCAAGGGCTGATAAGACAGCTCCACGCTCAGTCACTAGAAAGCTTGACAGCTCTGTCTTTCTTTCACCTCAGGCATCTTAGCTTGTTAATTCCATCCTCAGGTTGGTCTCAGAATGGCTGCTGGAGCTCCAACCATCACGGCCACATTCCAAGGAGAAAGGCAAAGAAGAAAGCTGGCTTCCTGGTTTAATATTCCCCCTTTGAAGAACTTTCTCTGAAGGCTCCCTCCGCCCCCAATGTCTTCTGCTTACATCTCCTCAGCCACAGATATCTGCAAACATAGGAAATGCAGGGGGTTTTTTGTTTGTTTCTTTGGGTTTTTTTTTTTTCCAGCTGGCCCCATTGCTGCTCCCAACAACACAGGGGTCTGTTAGTCAAGAAGAAAGGGGAATAGATGTTGGTAGGCAACTAGCAGCTTCTGCTACAGACACACTCGTAATCACAGAAGACCATTCTGGAGAAGTGTGTCATCTTTAAGCAGAAAGAAAATATGAGTCAACTACGCAGAAAGCATTGCAGATGGAGAAAACCAACTTCTGCATAAAGCCTAGAGGTAAGAAATTTCATGGAGCCTTCAAGGAAAGCTCACAGGAGTCTAGTATGGACATTTTGCCCCTAAATATAATTCCCTCATCTGCTTAACAGCTTACTTTAGCTTAGGACCTGCGAGAACATAAGCCTTCCTATCCATCCAAAGAAAAAGTTGGGGTTGCCATCACATTACGGTATAAGCAAGTCTCCATTCTTTACAGAAGAACAGACTTGGGGGATGGGGGAGGCAAGGAGCTAAGGTCCTGAAACATGAATGGGAAAAGAAGAACTCTGAACGCAAGGGGACATGCACCCTTCCCTCTGGCTTCTGGGCTTAGATGGCCTCTGGGGGTAAGGGGCACAGGTGACCCTCCTAAGCAATGGCTGACGAGGTTCCAGCTGTGTGACTCTGGTAACATCCAAGAGGACCCGGCATGCTGTTACCTGTTTGATGGTTTCACATCATAAATGCATCCAACAGTATTTTAAAATTGCAGCCTCCTTAGCTCCGGACCCTATGGCAAGCACTTCTCTAAATTCCTTTTGTTCTGATCTCACACATCATTTCAGCATGTGAGGGGGGCCTGGAGGGAACTGCAGGCTAGACAAATATAAAACATGTTGTTTTTTTTTCTTTTCTAAAAATTTATTTTTATTTATTTATTTATTTATTTTGCCTTTCAACAACTGGGCCCGCCAAGCCCACTTCAAGGAAAGGAGCTGCATTTTAAGTTAGCCCCATTTTCTGGCACTGGTGGGAATGTCTTCATTTTTTTCTTAGCTTTCTGCCTGTGGTCACCTTGCAAGGCTTTGCCGTCCCTCCATGTCTTCTCTCCTGCCGCATCCCCGGCTCCTCCTGGCTTGATTTCCCATCACATCTGCTGTGGGCCAAGTGCCCAATAATTTTCCATGAACGCCTCTGTACAGCGAGGTTCCACAGCTGCACGGCTGGAGGTGCAATACACCGAACGCACATACGCCCTGCCTGCCCCCCGCCTGCCCCCCAGGCTTCCCGGCCAGAGAGTCACTGGACACGTGTGTTTTCTGGGAAGAGCTCTGACTTAGCAACTCAGGGATCACACAGCCCTGGGCCCACACAGCCCCACAGACTCCCCTCCTCCCAGGAGCTTCCTGGCCCTCACGCAGTTGCTGTTGGGGAAAGTGCAGCTCAGGAAGGGAAGTAGAAGGTGGGAGCATCATCATCTGGGAACAAAAGGACACTCGCGTACCTTCCTTCCAGGTCCTGGCTGCTGTACACATTGGGCAAAATGTTTATTGTTGCCTTTGTGATAAGCGAGCTGTAACTCTTCAAATGTGTCCAAGTCATCACTTTTAGGATCTGATTCTCGTCTCTTAGAAGGCATTACATTGCTTTAATATGCAACAGTCTAGGAACATTAAATCATTTTTTAAAGTTTCATCTCGTTGAGCCTGAGCCAAGGTATTCTTGGGTTGGGTTTGCACATCCACCCTTTTTTTATATAGTTAAAAAGAAACACACGACAAAATACCTATCGAGTGACTTCACTCTTGCCAGCATCCAAGAGCGATCTGCATAAGTGGACCCTTTCGGTTTCCAGGGGCCCCACAGTAGGGCTTCACCCCCAGGATCGGCAAGTATTCGCTGAGGGCCCACCACACTCGCTAGACGGCAAAATGAGAGGCGAGGAAGACGCGGTGGGCTGGCCGCAGGCTAGCAAAGTCCCCATTTTCCAGGAATGCCAAAGACTTGGCTGGAGAGACAGGCTAACCCAGGGCTGAGAGTGAAATTAGTGTCCGAGCCCCCTTTATGAGCAATGCTTCAGCAAAGACTGAGCCTCACCTAGCTCCACAAACTCTCTGCAAAATCCCGCGGGGGCCATGAGGCCTGAGTGAGGACAGCCGTCTCGGGAAGGCTCCCTTCCTCCCGCACCAAACCTTCCTCTTTCCTCCTGGTTCAGGCCACCTTCCAAACAGCCCTCAGTAAACCCTGCCTTGGGTTAGGTTTCGCTGTTCACATGTCCATCTCCCGGCTGGTAAGAGAAGGGCTTGTCTTGACCCTAGATCAAGGGCTGTCTTGATCACCCTAGAATCTTGGTGCCTTCCAGAGTTCTCTGCGACCCAGTGAATGTGGCAGAACCCCCCCCCAAACACAGCCGGGAAGATGGGGAGCCGTAGCTTCCATTGCAATGTCCGGCCTCCTAGCCAGCGCTCCGCAGAGACCAGCACCCACACCCTACCCAGGTCCCCCCACTTTTGCACTTCGCCCCGACCCCGGTCTTGCCCCAGGTCCTCCTCAGCCCACGTTGGGGCTCCCCCAGCCCATCTTCTCCCTGCTTGGGTTCTTCGCAACACGCAGCAGGCGGAAGCGAGAAACGTGGGGATATCCGGTGGGTGTGAGAGGAACTTCCGCCCAGTGTGGGCCACTTCCGGGAGCGGGTCCACGCCCCCGGGATGGGCCAGAATTAGAAAGGAGGGGTGGGTACGCGGTGGCCCGGGTGGGTACGCGGTGGCCCAGGTGGCTGCCCAGAGACCCAGCCACATGCTGAGAACCTTCTAGAAAATCCCTGCTCTGTCCTCACCCAGGGCCCGGCCCCTCCACGGGGCTCTTGCCGGGCCCGGCACGGCCTTGGCCTCTGCCCAGATCCGGGGCTGCTTCTAGAGACCCTGAGACGCCTTGAGCCGCCAGGGTCCAGTGTCGCAAGCCCGGCCTCTTCCCAGGGCCGGGAAGACAGTCTCCCTGGGTCTGGCTTCTCCTCCCCAGCCGGCTTGGCCAGTCTGGAAACAATGACTGCGGAGAGAAACTGCTTCTCACGGGGGTTTTGGAAACCGCGGCTGGGCCTCAGCAAACAGCTTTTGCAAAGGGCTGTGGCTCCCGAGTAGATGCTTCCACGCCAGGCGGGTGCAGAGGAAGTGACAGAGACAATAGACAGCATTGTGTCTTCTCCCAGGAAGCTCTGCTCTGCGTTGCTTTCAGGGAAATTGACTCTGGGGCAGCTCGGTCTGTTCCAAAGCAACAGCTTTATGTGATTATGTTAGTCCCAGGCTAGGACGAACCGCCCTTCCTACCTCATTAACAGCAAGGCCAGCAGGGACCGGCCATGCCATGGGGGGCTCTGTGCCCTAATTCGTGGGGCAAGGGCTGAGCGTAGGAAGTCGTAACAACAATGCATCTTGGAGCAGAAGCCGTCTGTGGAGGGAGCCCAGCTTTGATGTGGGGCCCTGTCCTGATTAGGGCTGACGGCTGGGGCCCCAGCAGTGCTCTGGAAGGTGGCGTAAGCCGGGATGGTGTTTGGGATGTGGGCTTTTGCACCTGGGTCTGATGAAGTTTGATGGGGTTTAACACATGCAAACAGCAGCTTTTGTTCTACAGGACAATGTCCCTCCCCAGCCCGGACCCAGCCCGAGACCCCCGTGGCACCCGTTTCCTCCCCGTCACCTCTTGTCACTCTGCTCGTTGCAGTTTAATTAGGACAAGGAGCTTTCACAGGCTCATTTCTCACTCCAGCAACTTTCTAACACTTCCTAACAAGGAGGCCACAGCCTGAGGGGGTGGGGGGAAGGAGAGGAGGTTGTGGGGAAGGAGAGAACGGTTGAGGGGGCTGGGAGGGGCGAGTAGGGGGTGTGTGGAGAAGATCAGAACAGGCACAGAGGAAGCTCAAAACCACACTGGATCCTTGGGGAACTGGGGATTGATCCGGGAAGAAAAGAAAAGAAAACAAATCCTAACTGGCCTTTGTTTTCTGGGTGGCCAGACAGTAACTTCCCCCAAATTCTCCATGGTTCCGGAAAAGAAAGCAAAGGATCAATCAGTGTTGACTTTGTGACTTTCAGAACTGGATCACATGGGCCTTTAACACCTTAAACTCCTCTAACTCACACACAAGCTTTTCCCATTCGCTGGCTTCTGAACTACAGGAGTCATGGTGACTGTGCCCAGCGTCCCAACCCACTCCTGAACCAGGCTCCCACAGGGGAGAGAGTGCTGTTTCCTGTGCAGATGGTAGGAATCCCACACTGAGGGTACAATCCTGCTGACCTCGATGGAGGTGTTGGCAGGAAGAAATGGAGGGTGGAGGGATAGGGGATCCCTGTGTATCCTTGCCTGTGTTAGTATAGTTCCGGTCTTGCTGCGGTAACAAACACCCGAAATGGAGGTGCTTAAAATCTGTGAACATTTTTTTTCTTCATCTGCTACCATGTTCATGTCCATGGTGAGTTGGCTCAAAGCTCTGCACCCCATCACCCCCACTCTGGGCCCTAAGCTGATGAAGCATTGTACCTTTAGGAGCAAAACCGCCCATGGGTTTGGTAGAGGGAGAAAGAGATGAGGACAGGGCCCTGGTTCTTGAGGTGCCTTCACAGAGGTGACCACATCAGTTGTTGACATTTCATTACCAAAGAAAGTGACACATAATATCTAACTTCCAAGGAGAGGAGACATGTCCTTTTTTTTTTTTTTTTTAAGATTTTATTTATTTATTCATGAGAGATAGAGAGAGAGAGGCAGAGGCAAAGGGAGAAGCAGGCTCCCCGCGGAGCAGGGAGCCCGACGCGGGACTCGATCCCAGGACCCCGGGATCATGACCTGAGCCGAAGGCAGACGCTCAACCGACTGAGCCACCCGGGCGTCCCATGTCCTTTTTGTTATGGTTCTAGAAGGTAGACCAGAAATATGTGGTTGGGAGTCTCAATAGCCTTCTATTTTAGTTATGTACTGCTGTGGAACAGATTCCTCCGAAGCTTAGCGGCTTCAACCAACAGATACTTATTTTCTTACTCAGGAATCTGGGAAGAGCTTAGCTGTGAGTCCATCTGGCCCCAGTTCAGCCCCCCTCACTTGTAGCCGGGGCCTCTCCATCTAACCCGGTCCCTCTCCAACTGGGAGGAGGGTGAGAGGAGAGGAGTGCAAGCCTTTCAGGGGTCTCCTGGTGAAGACTGACAAAGAGAGAGAAAGAAAGGAAATACTTAAGTCCCTGAAGTTGCCCTAACCGCTTCCCTGGCTGACGCCATCCCTGCTCTGCCACTGGTGGGTATGGCCTGTTGGAGTCAGGGGTCTCTGTCCAGGCAGACTGAGATGCTCCTTGTGCAGAAGGTGAACAGACAGCCGGACCCCCTCACTAGCTAAGTATATACTAGGTACATAAGCTTCCCAGGGCCTGGGTTCAAGTCTGTGCTACAGAGAAATGACAGAACACTGTGTGTGTAACCCTTTGAGTTATGAGTGCAACTTCAAGGCCCAGGGCCTGTGGAACATCTAGGCCCCTGTGAAACTCCCAGCGGAGATTTCAACCAATCAGGGCTCCAGACAAGAGGAAAGAGCAGAAGCTTTGAGAGGAAACCCAGTGGGAAGTCAGCAAACGGAGCGATGGAGGCGGGGAGTGAGGCGGGCAAGATGTGCCCAGCTACGGGCCTAGACCCAGAGACCCTGACCTCCAGTGGTAGGAGGGCCTCGCAAGTCACCCTTTGACAACCCACACAGCTCCTGTCAGAGGGGGATTCTCAATTTGGAGAGGGAATGGCAGGAGTATTAAACTTTTAAAATGACATCATGGGGGCGCCTGGGTGGCTCAGACGGTTAGGTGTCTGCCTTCGACTCGGGTCGTGATCCCAGGGTCCTGGGATCGAGCCCCGCATCAGGCTCCCTGCTCAGCAGGGAGCCTGCTTCTCTCTCTCTCCCTCTGTGGCTGCTCACCCTGCTTGTGCTCTCTCTCTCTCTGTCAAATAAAAAATAAAATCTTAAAAAAAAAAAAAAATGACATCATGGTGCCTGTTTGGAAAAGTTGTCAGTAGGGGCAATGGCCTCTTGTGAACCTCCATCTCCTTTATTTCTAGAATCGCTTGGGGGTGGTGGTTAGGATTCTCACCTCCCCTGGGATTCTGGGCTACTCAGAGCTCAGAGCCTGAAGTCACCCTTCTGGGGAGGGTCTGTGTGTAAGTGGAGACGATGAGGTGTTGTCCCCAGAAGGCAGATGGGACCCAGAGAAGGCAGCAGGGCCCCTGTGGGTTGGGGTATTACTGGCCTCAAGGACTATTCCTTAGACAGTCCATTCCGTCTTTGGTCAGTCATTAGAAAGAGTACTGGAAAAAGAGAACACAAGGAATTTGGTCCAGATGAGAAAGACTCAGGTAACTCACAGGGTTGAGTAGGCATCTGGCGTGAGTGTCCCTCTTCAGGGCTGGGAACCAGGCTGGCTGGGGCTACAGGCAGCCTCATACTGAGAAAGTCTTATTTGTCCAGGAAGAGCCTTGGCCGTGTGCATGTGGCCAAAAGCCCTGAGGATGTGAGCTGCCTGACCAGTGCCACAGGACCCCAATGTCCCACCAGCGTGGGTGGGAAATGGCTCACCCAGAGAGGCCCTAGGACCCGGGCCAGAGCCCACATAGCCCGGGCCAACTTCCTCCCTGGGGAGTAGCTTTCATTTTGTGAATTGTTTTTTCCTTCTCTCTTGTTGCTCACTCCCAGTGGACTCCCTTTAGGACTTCCCTTCAGAGACGACTTGGGACTTTGATTTCCATGGTGAGACCTTACCCCTGTTGCCATTCCAAAAGGGCTCAGCGGGCACCCGGTGGGAGGGATGACTGATAAAACCTCCTTGGAAAGCGGTTGGGCACAATTTCCCGACGTTGTACATCCTCGAAGCCCCAGGATTTCCGCTCCTCCCCAAGGGAAACAAGTGTTTATCCTCACTGAAAGACATGGCCAATGTTCATAGCAGTTTTCTTGCTGGGAACCGGGACACCCCCCAAATGTCTGTGACAGGTAGAATCAATAACGTGTGCATATCCACACGAAGAAAACACCACCCTGCAATGAAAATGCACAAAGCCAACGTATACAGAACCATGGGGCTGAATCTGATACATAACGGAAGGAAAGAAACCAGACAGAAAGGGTCTATGCTTCACGGCTCCATTTATGTGAAATCCAGGGATAGGCAAAACCATTCTGGGGGATAGGAATCAGAGTGAATGGGGGCTCCCTTGAGGGATGGGTATTGACAGGAAGGGGTTGAGAGCCTTCAGGGGCTGGATATGTTCCAATTGTTGACTGTGGTGGTAGTTACTCAGGTGTATCATGGAAAATGAAAAAATTCATCAAGATACACTTTTTTTTTAATTTTTTTATTTTTTTTTATTTTATTCTTATGTTAATTCCCATACATTACATCATTAGTTTTAGATGAAGTGTTCCATGATTCATTGTTTGTGCATAACACCCAGTGCTCCATGCAGAATGTGCCCTCCTCAATACCCACCACCAGGCTAACCCATCCTCCCACCCCCCTCCCCTCTAGAACCCTCAGTTTGTTTTTCAGAGTCTATCGTCTCTCATGGTTCGTCTACCCCTCCGATTTCCCCCGCTTCATTCTTCCCCTCCTGCTACCTTCTTCTTCTTCTTTTTTTTTTCTTAACATATATTGCATTATTTGTTTCAGAGGTACAGATCTGAGATTCAACAGTCTTGCACAATTCACAGTGCTTACCAGAGCACACACCCTCCCCAGTGTCCATCACCCAGTCACCCCATCCTTCCCACCCCACCCCCCACTCCAACAACACTCAGTTTGTTTCCTGCGATTAAGAATTCCTCATATCAGTGAGATCATATGATACATGTCTTTCTCTGTTTGACTTATTTCACTCAACATAATACCCTCCAGTTCCATCCACATCATTGCAAATGGCAAGATCTCATTCCTTTTGATGACTTCATAATATTCCATTGTATATATATACCACATCTTCTTTATCCATTCATCTGTCGATGGACATCTTGGCTCTTTCCACAGTTTGGCTATTGTGGACATCGCTGCTATAAACATCGGGGTGCACGTAGCCCTTTGGATCCCTACTTTTGTATCTTTGGGGTAAATACCCAGTAGTGCAATTGCTGGATCATAGGGTAGCTCTATTTTCAACTTTTTGAGGAACCTCCATACAGTTTTCCAGAGTGGCTGCACCAGCTTGCATTCCCACCAACAGTGGAGGAGGGTTCCCCTTTCTCCGCATCCCCGCCAACATCTGTCGTTTCCTGACTTGTTAATTTTAGCCATTCTGACTGGTGTGAGGTGGTATCTCATTGAGGTTTTGATTTGGATTTCCCTGATGCTGAGCGATATTGAGCACTTTTTCATGTGTCTGTTGGCCATTTGGATGTCTTCTTTGGAAAAATGTCTGTTCATGTCTTCTGCCCATTTCTTGATTGGATTCTTTGTTCTTTGGGTGTTGAGCTTGATGAGTTCTTTATAGATTTTGGATACTAGCCCTTTATCTGATATGTCATTTGCAAATATCTTCTCCCATTCTGTCGGTTGTCTTTTGGTTTTGTTGACTGTTCCCTTTGCTTTGCAAAAGCTTTTTATCTTGATGAAGTCCCAAGAGTTCATTTTTGCCCTTGCTTCCCTTGCCTTTGGCGATGTTTCTAGGAAGAAGTTGCTTCGGCTGAGGTCAAAGAGGTTGCTGCCTGTGTTCTCCTTTAGGATTTTGATGGACTCCTGTCTCACATTGAGGTCTTTCAACCATTTGGAGTCTATTTTTGTGTGTGGTGTAAGGAAATGGTCCAGTTTCATTCTTCTGCATGTGGCTGTCCAGTTTTCCCAACACCATTTGTTGAAGAGACTGTCTTTGTTCCATTGGACATTCTTTCCTGCTTTGTCGAAGATTAGTTGACCACAGAGTTGAGGGTCCATTTCTGGGCTCTCTATTCTGTTCCATTGATTTATGTGTCTGTTTTTGTGCCGGTACCATGCTGTCTTGATAAGATACACCTTTTTTAAATTGAAATATAGTTGACACACACTGGTACCTTAGTTTTAGGTGTACAGTGTAGTAATTGGACAAGTCTATGCTCACAAGTGTAACTATCACGTGCCACCATACATCATCCACTATTACAACACTATTCAACTGTTACAACTATTACAAAACTATTACAACTATTATAAAACCACTGACTATATTCCCTCTGCTGTGCCGTCAAGCTATACTTTCAAGACCCATGCACTTTACTATATGGGTGCTGTGCCTAGAAAGGAAAACAGTTAATGTGGTGAGTAGGTTTCCTGCATGTTCTGGCTCTTTCTGAAGCTTTTAGGGATGTTTCCTTAACAATGAAGAATTGATCACTCCATAGAAAACAAACAAAACACAGTACAAACGTCACTTTCCCTCCCAGACTTCAGGGTCTTTCCAGGAAGAAATAATTTTGGAGGAATGACATTCAAGTGGTAGAATTTTCTCTCTCTAAGGAGACGATGCCTGCCCCCTCCCCCTTGTGTCGAGGTTGGCACGGCAAATAGTTTCAATTTTCAGATGTCATCTTCCAAGCAAAGAGTTCTCATTATGGTCTAATTACCTGGGCTATTGGAAACAGGAAACGGATAGCTGAGCTATTGAACTTGGGGGAAAAAGAAAAGAGAACCGCTTCCTACCAATATTTTTAAAGTTTCAAAAAAGATCGCTGCTTAGTCTCCTCAGGGCTATTAGGTACATTAAAAATCAGCCTAATTATATATTTTAACAAGAAACCAAAGAAAGGGCCAGGAAAGCGCAGTTTCAATCTTTTGGATAAATAAAAATAAATGTGTGGGTGTGAGCTATAAATAAATACGCTTTCCATTTTAAATGGCCTAATCACATATTTGCTTAAGGAATTTCTGCACACCATGATAAAAATAAAATATGTCACATATTTTCCTCTGAAAGATAAAAATATACAAATAAATATAAAACACTCAATTTTTTTAAAAAAATTGTGTAATGCATTCTGGTCAATAGGGTTCCTTTTTCTTCATGAATTTTTATAGTTTATGTGAACAGTCTAGGCAGAAGAACTTTGTGACAGAGAATGTAGTGATAGAAAATCTCAAGAAATGGCGGGGGGGGTGTGCTTGTCTTTCTGGTGAGGGCTTTAGTTCAGAGCTGCTTACCCACCACCCCCACCTCTAGCTCAGAGAGCATTCCTTCTATGGGGACGTGCAAAGCGGATCCCTCACTGATTTCTCATTGTTTTTGTAAAATATATGTTATGCCTACAAGCCCAGAGAATGGGCCCTCATCAGAAGCCTTTCCATGTCATTTTGCTCCCAGCCTCTGTGATATTGGATACTACATGAAAACTAACAAAGCAAGGAAGATCGACATGGAAACAACGGGAAACAAAATCTGTATATTTTATTTCAAAGGGAAAGTCTTCATGAATGTCTCTCCCTGGCTCTTTGGAGACACGATGAGCGTAGGCGTACTTTTAATCGAGTAAATTAAACTTGTTTTAAAACAAGAAGTAGCAGCCGAATTGCATTTTGCTGAAGAGACCAGCTTAGATGAGTGAAAATATACCAGGTCCCTTGAAACAGAACCCTGGGAGGGAAATAATTAATAGTCGCCCTACCATTTTAAGGGAAACAGTCTGCTAACTGATAGAGCCCTTTATCAACAATTCAGAAGTAAAAGAATGCGACACTTTTTAAAGTGTCCACCAGGTATAGACTCCCAATGACTTTTGTGCAGAGGATAAAGCCTTCAGAGAGGCTTTAACTGGTTTTCTGTCCCTGTCAAAACACACCTGTGTCTTTAGCAAGAGTTAATGGTTTTTATTAAAACTTATTTAAAATTATTAAAAATAGCAATAGCTCAATGGCAAATACAGTTCCCACCGTTCTGTAAAAAAGTCTCAGCTTTGTTTTCCTGAATCCTCATGTAAATTGTTGCGAGTTAGGGGGCTCCTGGGTAGCTCAGTCGGTTGGGCATCTGACTCTTGATTTCGGCTCGGAGCATGATCTCAGGGTCATGAGATTGAGCCGCGTGTTGGGGTCTGCACTGGGCATGAAGCCTGCTTAAGATTCTCTCTCTCTCCCTCTCCCCCACCCCCAAAAATAAAGAAATAAATAAAGTGTTGTGAGTTAGGTTGTTGATGAGTTGCTTAGATTTGTTCTCGCCATTCACATGTAAATGGCTGAATTAATGACACAAGAATTAATACAGAGACACAATTACACGTTGTTGTTATTTGGTTGGTGGGGGGGGGAGCTATGTTCATACAACTATCTTAGATACTCAGTCAAAGATGGCAATTTCACCGGA
The DNA here is from genome assembly GCF_011800145.1 of Mirounga leonina. NCBI lineage: Eukaryota > Metazoa > Chordata > Mammalia > Carnivora > Phocidae > Mirounga > Mirounga leonina. The sequence continues at coordinate 9,758,165 of NW_023270464.1, forward strand.
TGTGGGAAATTGCCTGTTCAGTAGGCAAATAACTGTCATTAGGACGTCTCTTAACTCAGTGTGACCTGAAACCAGCAGCCCCAGCATCTCATGGGAACTTGCTAGAAAATTTGCCAAGTCAGGCCTGCCTCTGTCAATGACTCAGAATCTGCATCGCCCCAGCCCCCAGGGCACTGCTGTGCCCATAAGGGTTTGAAAGACTAGGTCTAGTCATGTGTATTGATGACTACACACCTCATCCAAGCGTCTTCAGTGAGGGGCCCCCGAGATGAGTAAGAGCGAGTACCTTCCAGCAAGGACCTGATATTTTATTAAGACTAAAAGGTGTGAACAAAGATGGGATATTATCTTCAAAAAGTTAGCGTTAGTGTGTGGATGGGTGTTTGCCTTACAGTCGCCCAGGTTCTCCACACTGAGGAGCGGCCCCATTCTCCTCTCAACAGGTGAGGTCACGGCTTTACATCCTGACCCCTACACCAGCCCTGCTTCCTGCCCCTGCACTGGCCCCAGTCGGATTCCTTTCTGCGGCTGCTGGATCAGCCATGGTGTAAAGAGAAAAGAGGCAACACCAGGTTTTCTTCTGGAAAGTAAATGTTTGGAGGCCAAGGTGGAAATGTGGGGTTTCGTGGGTTTCCAAGGGAAGCCACGCACAGATGCACACCTGACTGATCCCGTGCCAGATGTCTGCCTGCTCTCTCCGAGACACAGCCGGTGTTCTTAGTTGGTAATTGCTTTGCGGGGTGGTGGTGGGGGTGCGCAGCGTGGCCTGGGGGCAGGAGGAAAGGTTCCACGCTTCCCATCTCTGAATCCTGAGCTCTTTCTCCTCTCTGTCTTGTGGAATGTTGCCTCGGAGTTCTGTGGTCCTTAACAGTGTCATCCTCCCATTTGGATGCAGGGCTCCCTCTGCCATGTGGCCCCAGCCAACTGCAAGTTCCATTGAAATTGGGCCACATGGAGCCGGAGCCGGGAGGAAGATTCTCGAGTGGCTGGCCTTCAGCAGGCAGGGATGTGATTGGGTCCTGGGAGCCCCCTCTCCACTGTGGGCCCGGGGAGCAGCCCCCCCACCACTGGGGATAACTTCTTCCAGGTGTTCAAGCTCAAAACAAAGAAGCTTTTCTCTGTTGCCTGAGAATGAAGAGTCCTCGCTAGTTGCATAAAGTTTTTCCGAGATGGTAATATTTGGTTACAGTAAGATCTGTTATTTCACAAGAAACCCAGCAGAGTTGCCCGTAATTTGATTCATGTAGTAACTGGGAAAACTCTAAGTGGGGAGCTGGGAGCTGGGGGGAATCGAGATCCAAGCTCATTAATGCAGCGTTCAGTGGGGTCAGCGTTTCGCCCTTGGAGCTGAACCTTGTACAATAGGCTGCCAGGTCCCCAGCCACCTTTCGAGGTCAGGGTCATGAGGGAAGTTTTGCTGGCATTGCTCTAAGTACAACACCCCAAACAGTTTCCATGACCCACATTATTCCATCTGACTTCATCTTCATATAGCCCAAGCAAATAGCATTATGCCACCAAACTAAATCCAACAGGTAGACATGTCAAAAGTCAATTGCTACAAATTTGTTGGGGTGCTCTAGTATTTGGTACCCAGAGAACATAATTTTATCAAGTACCCAAGGTGACTTGAAACAATACCTACAGATTTTTCTAAACCTGTTATATGAGTGCGTATTTTTCCAGGAATTTTTATGTATAGAATCACTGTATCAATTAAACAAATCTGTAAGTTAGTATAAATTTAAAAAGAGTCATATCAATTAACAAAGATGAAATTGAAATAATTAGATATTTAATTTATGACATGTATGAACGGCTTAAAATCTAATTTATTGGAACATATTTTATCTAAGATCAAGAGCATGAAGAAATACATGCATATAATGTGACTCAAATTAGATGAAGATTTTGATCCATTCCCAGATCTGATGATGTATTTATTTAAGCGTGCTTAAAAAGTTGGTTCTTGCTGTCCAGGGCCAGGCAGCAAAATCCTAAGGAGGGGAAACCTTTCTGGAGCAGCTCTACAAGCCCTCAGGTACATCCTTGCTCCCGATTCCAAGAGGTACCCATGGCCAGTTTCTCAGGTGCAGAGCAAGGACAACATCTGGAGAATTTTTAAATACCTGGGTGACAGGTATTCCAGTAAACCAACAGTTCCAATGATTATGTGTTTGTTTCTCTCTCTCTTTTTTTTTTTTCGAGTACATGTGTTGGGGACCGAGAGAAGATGAGTGGTGGACCTTCCCAGTGACTTGCAGTCACTGATTTGGGGGATGGAAGAGGACAGTTGAGGTTGGGGATGGTGGACACAGGGGCAGAGGAGGAGGGTGAACACCATGAATGTGGGGACTTTGAGTTATTGATAACTTCCAGACCCATGCTGCTGTCCTCCCACCTCTACCCTGGACCTCCAGCTGGGCACACTCCATACTGGATGCAGATGCGTACTGCAGTGGTCCGGTTAGGGAGCGATAGTCCCATCACAAAGTTGTCATCTGGAAATACCTGGCTTATGACTCCTGAGATGTGCTTGGGTCCCTTCATGTTGGACCTGGCTTCCTAGAGTTATTTATTGTACCATGTGTTGCCTGGTTAGTATAAATAAAGTAGAAGTACTTGGTAAAATTATCACATTACACCCTCTCTTCACCCCTTTTCCTAGGTTTTAGTATGTTCATTTTTCCTCCATTCTGCTTGTTTGGAACCAAACCCGGGTCTGCCTGCCCCACTCCCTCTTCTGGTCAAGTCCCGGATCTTTCTGTCCTTTACTCTTACTTACAACATGAGCCAAATATGCAAGTCACTGACGTTCATGCTGCGTGATTATCCAGCAATATTAACTTATTAAAATGTTAAACATTTAAAAAATAATTAGCAAAAAATAATTAGCAAAATTAGCAATGTTTATTTACATTTTAATTTTTTCCAACTTCAAGAATATGAAAATGGTTAAAAGGATAAATAAACACTTGATGGAAATATTGATAACACTATATTTTAAATAGCTTCTAACTATTAAATGTGCTCGCCTTTCTCATCTTTAAAATGGGAGGAGCTCAGTGATATCTCAGGTTCCTTCTTCCCTGTAATTTTATGTTCTAAGATTTTGGCTGTGGCTCTCTTTTCAATCAGCACACTCCGAGATAAGTCTAGCCGGATCTATTTTTTTCCAACTTAAATTATGAAAAGTTTTAAATACGCGGACAGGGTGATAGAGCAGTACGATGAGTAACTGTGTACTCACCACCTGGATCCCACGGTTATTAACGTTTGGCTTATCTGCCTTGTCCCTGTGTACGTGTGTCCTTGTAAACCATTTGAAACTAAGTTGCAGGGCGCCTGGGTGGCTCAGTCGGTTAAGCGACTGCCTTCGGCTCAGGTCATGATCCTGGAGTCCCTGGATCGAGTCCCGCATCGGGCTCCCTGCTCGGCAGGGAGTCTGCTTCTCCCTCTGACCCTCCCCCCTCTCATGTGCTCTCTCTCTCTCAAATAAATAAATAAAATCTTAAAAAAAAACAAAAAACTAAGTTGCAGACCTCATGATGCTTTACGCCTAAAGACCTCAGCATGCATTTCTTAGAAATAAGTGCATTCTTCTGCATGACACAACACAGTAATCACCCCTCAGAAAATGAGCAAGACTGAGATATCATATAACTATAGTACCTGTGATTCTGTAATATCATCTGAGAAGACACATGATGTCTCCTTAGTTTCTTTTCATCTAAAACAGCCATCTTGTCTCTGCTTGCTTTTTGCTCTTTCCCCCATGGTATTGGGATGTGTGTGCATGTGTGTGTGTGTGTGTGTTTAAGAGATTAGGTTTAATGCTGTGCTTAAACAGAATGTCCTGTTTCCTTGTGGCTTTCTTGAACTTGTGCTTCTAGAGTTCCATCTAAAGGTTGGCTTAGATGCAGGTTGCATTTTACGGGCAGGAAATGCCTCCTGGGTGAGGCTGTGCTCCTACATCTGTCTGGAAGGCACTCACAGCTGCCTGAGAGCCTGAGCCAGGACACTGTCCACTAGAAGAGGTGGCACAGGGGGTGCCTGGGTGGCTCAGGGTCCAACTCTGGCTTTCAGCTCAGGTCATGGTCTCGGGGTCGTGAGATCGAGCCCCGCCTCAGGCTCCCAGCTCAGCGAGGAGTCCGCTTGGGATTCTCTCTCTCCCTCTGCCCCTCCCCCTGCTCGCTCTCTCCTTCTCTCTCTCAAATAAATAAATAAATCTTAAAAAAAAAAAAAAGAGGTGGCAAAGGCTTGGCAGAGAGGGTAGCCTCAGAAGCCCAACCACCTGGCTTCAGACCGAGGCTCCTGCCCCGACTTGGGTGGGTTACCTGCCTCTCTCTGACTCAGTTTCCTTATCTGAGGAGAGTAGCAGGATCTTCCTGTAACTTTGTTGAGAGGACTCACTACATGAATCCCAGGAAAGTGCCCACGACAGTGTGGCATACAGCAAGCACGGGTTAATGTGGGGTTTGGAAAAACATGTATTTAGCCAGAGAAGGTCAATCATCAGAAGATGTAAGCACCATTCTAACAGTCTCCGTGAAGAGAGCCCCAGACAGCCACAGTGGGGTTCATTGAAGGCTCTGTGTTGGACACAGATGCTGTTTCTGTATTTCCAGCACTGGGGCAGTGTGCACAGCCCTGGGAACACTGAGGTCATCTTGTGGGACACGCTGCTCTCTCCATCACATACAAACTCCACACTCACCGGCAGCATGATTGCAAATGGCCAGTACTCATCATCCCTGAGTTACATCACCGAGAACCACGCAGGTACATATGATACGGGGAACCTGTTGAATACGGTTAATTATGTTTCATTAGCCCTATCCGCCTGCTGCCAGGTTTACAGTACTTTTTCTCGAATGGCAAATAAGAAAGCTTTTTATTTTAAATGACAGCCGGGGGAAGAATCAGGTTGCTAATTTCCCTGAGGGTGTAATGACTGATAGAGGCTGGAGACCAAGAGTCATTTTCCTTAAAAGATACGACTTGAAAGTCATTCTTTAAATTGCTTGGATCTGACCTAGTGAGTTCCAAGGGCCTAATTAAAAACAGAAGGCAGGAGGGTAGAAGAGGGAGGGACGGTGAGATCCAAGTGGGTAGTGGTCCGGGACACGTTGCTCGTCGCAGTGACTTTGGAAATGCTCTAACATCCTGATTCCAGTCCCCAGAAATCACAGGGACATGTTCAGATTTCCCTTTCCGAGGCAGTGGCGGACTCATTCTGGGGCTTTTGCCTGAGAGGGAGGAGGAAGGGGGGGCGTCTCCTCTTTGCTCTGGACTTCTCATCAAAAGCCTCAGGAGGTCTCTGTCGATTTGTCCATCCTATTTTGTTACTCACCTGATTTGTGACTTCAGGCAAATGAGTCTCAGATTTTTCGTGTGTTAAATAAAGGGTGAGCATGAATTGTCCCCAGCTTTTCCCTCCTCCTGAGGTCTTTGTGAGCTCTAAAATTCGGTAATTAGAATCATACCTAAATTCTGTTTTATATTTCTTTTGAGGTTTTATTGTTTTCCACTGTAATCATTTCAGAAAATACATGACATCTTGAATTGCTAATGATCATGCAAATCTGTTAGTATTGTCTGGAAGGTTTGCCCACCTGGGTTGGCAAGGTTGTAATAAAAATAGTGCTGTTTATCGTGGTTGTTGTGATGGCACTGTGAATTGATCCTATAATTTTGAGAAAGTGCTATGTATCAGGAGCTATAAAATATTCCATGCTGCTGACTAACATCCCCCTTGGGAATTTACCTTAGGATAACAACAACGAAAAAATACCCTGTATGTGAAGGTGTTCATTATAGTATATTATATAGTAGCAGAAAACCTGAAAATAATATATATCTCAACAGATCAAATTCATACTATGGTACTTAGCAATTAAAGTTATGTAAATGCTAGACATGGGGAAAATACTTATGATATAACTTTTTTTGAAAGAGAAGACAATAAAATTATATATACACATGATCACAATTGTGTAAGCGTCTGTAAGGGGGGCTATAAGTATACGCAAAAATCGGAAGTGCCAGGAATTAGGGTAAGATCGTGAAATTATGGGTGCAGTTGTCTTATTCATGTATTCTAATTACCTTTTTCATTTTAAAATCTTTTTTTTTAATTACTAGGTTTGTCCCAAGTTTGGTTCATAATTCTGTTCAGTTTAGGGCATGTGTTAGGAGAGTTATTTACTTTTTAAAATGCTCGGTAACAAGTGGCATAAAAATAAAATCAGAACCATGTCACCGATAGCCTGTTTTTCCCACACATGGCCCAACTCAAAGCAGGCACAGAGGGTGGCCAGTATGCCGACTTTGGGTCACACACCGCTGAGCCTCAGTCCCCGCTTAGACCTTTGTCACCTGGCTGTCTTGTTTGACCCAAGCCTCCGTTCCTGCATCTGTGCGACAGGAAGCTAGCACCTGCCAGCGCAGGACAGAGGTGGGCGTGGTGATCATGGGCCTGGTGAGGATGGACTCTTCCCAAGTAACAACTTTTATTTAAAATTAAAAAAAATTTTTTTCTGACATCTGTCACCAATATATAGTTACAAACATTTCCCTTGTGATGAGAATATCTAAGATTGGCCCTCTCAGCCGCTTTCAAATAAGCAACACAGTATTATTAGCTATAGTCCCATGCTGTTCCTTATATCCCCAGGACTTAATTTGTTCTCTCTCTCTTGCTCTCTCTCTCTCTCGAAGGTTGTAACTTTTGACGACCTTCACTCATTTCGCCCACCCCCGACCCCTTGTCTCTGGCAACCACCAATCTGTTCTCTGTACCTCTAAGTTCAGGGGGTTTTGTGTTGTTGTTGTTTATAAATTCCACGTATCAGTGAGATCATATGGTATTTATCTTTCTCTGTCTTATTTCACTTAGCATAATGCCCTGAAATTTCACCCATGGTATCACAAATGACAAGATTGCCTTCTTTTTTATGGCTGAATGATTTTCAGTGTGTGTGTGTACCAAACTTTTCTTTTTGAGCAATTGAAGACGTTTACTTTTTTCCCTTTATTATCTTTGAAAACGATATGAACAGGTACAACAGGTGGTATGAGACATGGGTGAGTTATAAGGCATCATAATGACGACAGCCCACGAGGCATGACTGATCGCTTGATGTGTTTCTGCCTTGTCCACTGCTCCCCCGCACCCCACTCACCTGCTGAAGGGACTCCCTCTTTTCTCTTCGTAAAAATAAGGGTAAAATCCCAAATGTGCGTATGCCTTAACCACATTGGAATGCATTGCAAAGCATTCTGAAATGTCAATTCTTGGAGTGATGGCAAGAGAAGCTATTTCTGAGTGAGGCTACTTCCCGAAAAGTGAATGGCTTCTAAGTTGAAATGTATGTCATTTTGTTGTCTATGCACTGGATTGAGCTCGCTTAGGTAAATAAAAAGTTATTATTTTTTTAAAGATTTTACTTATTATTTTAGAAAGAGGGGGAGGTGTCCAGGGGGAGGAAGAAGGAAAGAATCCCAAGCAGACTGAGCGCGGGGTGCAGAGCCCGACTTGGGGCTCGATACCACCGCCCCAAGATCATGACCTGAGCCAAAAGGAATGCTAATTCATGTTGCCGGTTTCAGATTGGACGTGTACGTGTTTGGGGGAATATGCAAGCTTCCATCTCGACTGTATTTACGTACAATATTTATGCCACCTGAGCGAAGTGGTAAGCTTGCTAGACGTCTTCAAAAATGCAGGCAGGATTGCCACTGCTCTTAAAAGAGCAGTAATGATGGTAGTCAGGGAAAGATGCTCTCGTCATAAATAAAGTGAGACACAAAGAATTTAGCCAAAACACAGGAAGTGAAATATGTGGACACAACTTGCAATAGCCCAGTCCAAAATTAACTCCGGCAGGAGGAAGGCTTTACAGCTCGTGCAGGGTTTAACGTCTTCATTCCCTGATTGTTATCTGCTGCTGATTACCTGGGTTTGAAGGTAAAAGCAAAATGTGCTCACGCCTCCGAGGATAATATTAATCCCCTTCGCAGAGAACCTAGCACCAAATCCAACGCGGGCGCTCTGGTTGGAGAATTTCACTTTTTGCTTTATCTCTGCCGTCCACCTGGCCTGTCAGGCCTGTCGCATACCTGCAGCCTACAGGCTGGAAATCAGGGACTTTGATGTTCTAAAGGACGCTTTATCTCGGGTAATTTTCGCCAATTCTTATGTTATTGTGTAGGATGCTCAGAGATTCAGGGAATGAGCGATGGTTTTGTCTACTAAGATCAGAGCAATTTGCAAGCTTTACTGAGGGACAAGGTCTAATAAAGGGACTTTTGAGCTGAAGTCTGTCAACACCACTGGGAACTGGCATGACATCAAGCTCGACGATTATTGATAGCTTAAGCATCAGTGGGCAGAGAGAAAGGCTGTGGGCATGTGGAATTCCTCCTAGCCAGAGCAGAAAAACTTTCAGCTGAGGACTGGCTTAGGACAAGATTTATTTTTTAATTAAAAAAGGAATTCATACACATAGGGGGAAAAAAAGTCAAACTGTGCAATGAAAGGCAAGTCTCCCTCCTGTCCTAAATTCCCAGTTGAGTTCTCCTCTCCGGAGGAACCATTATTGCCCAACTTCTGTGGGCGTAAATATTCTAGGAGTTCACAAAATGTAGTTCTCCCCCACCTACTACACCAAAGGGAGTGGTCCCTCACCTACTTCTGCCTCTTGCTTTTTGTAGGTCCTTCCTTCGTTGCAGTAATGATCGTGTTCAGTGCTGGTACATGTATTTCTAATTCCCTCAACACTCTTAGGAGGTAGCTACAATGATTAAGACCATTTTACAGATATGGAAACCAAGGCACGACTTGCCCAAGGCCATCAGTGTGAGGGGCCAACCCAGGACTCTGAACCAGAAGCTGTGTGTGATTCCTACTGATGTTGAAAGACAGCTCTTATTACATAACACTTGGTAGATACAAGAGAACCAATAAGGAGTATATAGTGTTAAGCGCAGTAATAAAACCCAGACCCTTGAACCCACCACCCCAGCTTAGAACCAGATCTTGTCCAAAACTGCAGGGGTTCAGGCACACTGTCTTGCTTTGTGAAAACCATTTTACTCCCTATGTAATAATATCCAAACAATATCTCATTTAGGTTTGCTTTTTCCTCATTCATTTACACAACCGTGTTGTGCTCCATTGGCTAGATGTACCATAATGGACTTAACCAGTCTTCTAACTGATGGCCATTCGGGGTGTTTGGATCAAACATTGTCACTGTGCACCTCCTTCTAAGTGTGTCTTTGCACACCTCTGTGAGTGTAATGAAGGATACAATCCTGTGTCAACTGAGTTGAAGGGTAGATGGTGGCAAATTTACTTCCCAAGAAGTTGTACCTGTTTGTGGCTGCTGAATGGGAGTCCTGCTTCATCACGATAGTGTAAAAAATTAAATTTTTTTTATCACTGCCAATTTGAAAGGTAGAAGTTTTACTCTTTTAAATTAAATAAAATTTATAATTACCATTAAGTTTGGGCAGCCATTTGTATTCCTTTTTACATGAGAATAGCCTTACTTATTTCTTTGTTAATTGTCTTTTTTTTTTTTTTTTTTTTTTACTCTTGACAGATCGTTGCATCTTATGGAAATCAGCCCCTTCCCTAGCCTATCTGTAACAAATATTTTCCCCCGATCGTCATTTATTTTTTGACTCTGTTTATGATAAGATTTCCTAAACAAAATTTGTGTGGTCAGATTCATTACCACATGATGTCAGGATATTATATCTTGTGTTGAAAGACCTTCCAAAAACATTCAGGCCTGACAGACATTTATTTGTCTGCTTATTTATTTATTATATATAACAACTGCTTTATGTATTTTTATGTTATGCTATAATATCTGTTTTTTAGTTCTTTTCTTTGTTGTGTTAAGAACACTTAACATGAGATCTACCCTCTTAACAGATTATGTGTACAATATGCTATTGTTATCTACAGGCACAATGTTATAGAGCAGATCTCCAGAACTTATTCATTTTGCATAAAAGAAATTTTATACCCATTCATTAGCAACTTCCCATATCTCCCTCCCCCCAGCTCCTGGCACCCACCATTCTACTCTTTGCTTCTATGAATTTGACTATTTTAGATACTTCATGTAAATGGAATCATACCATATTTGTCCTTCTGTGACTGTCTTATTCACTTAGGGGAACATCCTCCAGGTTCATCTATGTTGTTGTATATGGCGGGATTTCTTTCTTTTTTAAAGCTGGATAATATTCCATTTTATGTATAGACCACATTATCTTTTTTTTTTTTAAAGATTTATTTATTTATTTATTTTAGAAGAGTGAGAGAGAGAGAGAGAGAGAGAGTGTGAACAGGATTGGATGGGCAGAGGGAGAGGGAGAGAATCTTAAGCAGACCGTGCCTGATGTGGTGTTTAATCCCACAACCCTGAGATCATGACTTGAGACCAAATCAAGTGTCCAACGCTCAACTGACTGAGCCACCCAGCCTCTAGACCACATTATCTTTATCCATTCATCCAAGGGCATTTCTTTCAAATGTCCTTGAGTTTTATTCTAATATTTTAGCAGTTTCATCTTGTATGTGTTTAAATCTTTCATCCATCTAGAAGTTTTTGGTTCAATGGAATGAGATAAGGATTTCCATGTTATATTTTGTAGATAGCTATGCCATGCCCCAACTCTACTTTTGAATCATCTACTATTTTACTCACTGATTTAAAAGGCAGTTTTGATCATATGCCAAATTGCTTTATGCATTTAGCCTGTTTCTGTACTCATTACACAGTTCCATTGCTTTTTTGTCCATTTGTGCACAAAAAACAAACTACAATTTTATAGTATTTTAACATGTGGTAGGCCAGATTCCCTCTCATTGCTCTTGGGTTTTAACCATTTTTCTGGAAATAATCAAATGCTTCTTCTTTTTTTTTTTCTATGTGAATTTAGCATTAGCTTATGCAGTTAAAAAAAAACAGGGTGGGGCGCCTGGCTGGTTCAGTCGGTAGAGCATGCAACTCTTGATCTCAGGTTTGTAAGTTCAAGCCCTACATTGGGTGTAGAGATAACTTAAAAATAAAATCTAAGAATGAAAAAAAAAAAAAAAACAGGGAGATCTTGTTGGTATTTTTATTGAGATCACATTAATTGGGGGAAATTACTATCTTTATAACATTTTTTTTCCTACCCATTAAGGTAGTTTCTCTCATTTTAAAGTCTTCTCTTATGACCACTGATATAATTTAAAGTTTCTTTATATAGGACCTGCACATTTATTATGAAGTATGATTCCAGACATTCTCTCTCTCTCCTTTTTTCTGCCCTTTATTTCCATTTTATTTTCTAATGAGTTATTGCTTGCACATAAGAAAGCTATTGATTTTTGCATAATTTTGTCATCAGCCATTTTACTAGATTCCCTTATTGTTTATAATAGCTTTTTCTCTTGTGTATGTGTATGAATGTGTGTGTGTGTTTGTTTGAGGCATACTATTCTATCATCTGCAAATAATGAAAAATTTACTTCCTTCTCAATTTTTTTTTTTGCATTTTGTTTCTCTTGCCTAATTACATTGGCTAGTAATTCCAATGCAGTGTTTCATAACTGTAGTAATTGTATCTCTTTCCTGACTTCAGTAGAAATACTCCCAATGCTTTGCCTATAAGCAAAATGCCACTGCTGTGTGTATGTGTGTGTGTGTGTAAAATTGTGAGTTCCTCTACTTTATAAAGATATTAAATGATGAATTATGTTGAAATTAATAAATGCCTTTCCTAAAGCAATAGATAAATTAATTTAATTTTTCTCCTTTGACGTACTCTGTGTTATATTAATAGATTATGTAAAGTGAAACATTCTCACATCTTGGAATGAACTCCATCTGACTGTGGTGTATTTTTCTTTTAAAGCATGGTTGGATTATTTAGACATTTTGGAGTTTGTAAGCAAAATTGATCTATATCTTTTTTGGGGGGAGGACTTTTCAAGTCTTGTTATGGGTATATAACTTTTTGCCTCATAAAAATAAGTTATCAAATGCCCACACAGTATGTTGGATTGGATGCTGGAATTTAAAAAATGGTCATTAGTGAGAAAAACTGGTGAAATCCAAATAAAGTCTGTAGTTTATAGTTTTATACCCATGCTAATTAATTAGTTTTGACAGATGTTCTCTAATTATATAAGACACTAACATTAGGGAATGCTAGGAGAAGGATATATGGGAACTTTTTTTTACTACTTGGCAACTCTTCTATAAAATCTGAAAGTATTTCAAAATAAAAATTCTGGAATTAAAGTGGTTTGGAAGCTTTCTTTCTTTCTGATCCATAGCAGTTTAAAGAACATTGAAGGTATCTGTACTTTGGATATTTGACAGAATCCATTTACAATACCAACTGGGCTGTTTTTGGAGAGTAACTTTTTGATAACATAAAATTTCTACTATGCAAATCACTTTGTTTCTATTTCTACCTCTTCTGGTTTCTATTTTTTAGCAATTTATATTTTGTTGGAAAATCATTGAGGTTTTCACATTTACTTCTGTAGAACTGAGCAGAGTAGTCATTTATCATTTCAAAATTTTCCCTTGTAGATGAGAATTTTCCCCATTTTCATATTTGTCTTTCTTTTTATGGCTTTCTCCCTTTTCCCTCCATTTGGTAAATTGTTTATTTTATTTATAATCAAAATTTTATATTTTTAATAACATTTAGCTTACTCCTTTTTCCTTAGGGTGGGAGGCATCTCTTGGACTTATTTGGCAGTTCTACCATGTTTTCCTCTTATCTCCTTTTATTTTTACTATTTATCTCCCTGAAATGTCTTCAGATTTATTTAATGCTCTCTCCCTAATATTTTTGAGTGCATACACTATTAATTTCAGTACTTAAGGGTATGAAATTTCCTCAGAGTATTGTTTTAGCTGTAATATGTAGTTTCTGATATATATTTTTATTATTTTTATTTTCTAATGTTCTTTTTTTTTAAAGTTTTATTTATTAAGTAATCTCTATACCCCACGTGGGGCTCAAACTCACGACCCTGAGATCAAGAGTCGCATGCTCTTCTGTCTGAGCTGGCCAGGTGCCCCTTTTTTCTTATATTCGGAAGTTCTGTTTTCTATTTAGTTTTGGGCCTGAGATTTGGAGAAGAGAAAGTTATTAAAATTTGTAGGAATCAGTTGCTTTTAAGAACAACACTTGCGGGTGCCTGGGTGGCTCAGTTGTTAAGTGTCTGCCTTCGGCTCAGGTCATGATCCCAGGGTCCTGGGATCGAGTCCCGCATCGGGCTCCCTGCTCTGCGGGGAGCCTGCTTCTCCCTCTCCCACTCTCCCTGCTTGTGTTCCCTCTCTCGCTGTGTCTCTCTCTGTCAAATAAATAAAATCTTTAAAATAAAAAGTTTAAAAAAAAAAAAAAAGAACAACACTTGCTAGATTGCTTATATTTGTGAAAAAGTCCTTATAAGATGATTAGTCGTTAATTTTTTTCTCTATGAATGCTGTTTGATCTTGAATATTTATGATAAATCAAAAGCAAATGAAGCAAAACTCTTTATCTTCATTTCTGCCATGTCTCCCCACACCTTGAGAAGTTCAACTTTGTTTTCCTTGTTTATTTAACTTTACTTTCCCAATTTACCAGCGGTAGGATCAAGCATTCAGTTAAATAAAAGGGCCTACACTGTTAAATTATGTCCTTTTGAGAGGTTGCATACTTTTAGAAATTTAGCTTCTGTGAGGATAGAGACGTATAGGACATAAAGGGGAGAAAGGGGTGTTGAAATATACTCCTAAACCTGTGGATTTCATACCAGGGGAAGCTAAGTGATTCCAGGCCCCAGTGCTAACGTAGGATGCTCTTGGATTCCCTGCCAGAAATCATCCAGGCCTGTTGGTACCGTGCAGAAGGAGCGAAATTGAGAATCTAGTCAACGACCTCAGAACAGATAAGCATGGCCCCCTGTGGGGCATCACCTTCCCAGATGGGCAGTGGTTCGAACTCCACCCCTGGGCTTTGGGAGTGGTCACACTTCATCCCTTATCTTTTCTATGTGCCACCATGGACATCAAGAGCCTCTTCAACAGATGCCTTCCTCCTCTGCCCTGTGTGTCTCCAAGGGAAGACGTTGCTCCTAATCATTCAGAAATGCGGCATATAAAACCCAACGTTGGTTTTCTGAATATTCACATACAACCTATAAAACTGTGCCTTTAGGCCTGAATGCTCCCTTAAGTAATGGATTTTGATTTGTTCCGCCCCAATTTTCCCACAATGACTCAATCTGATGAAAATGATATAATTCTCAAGCATTTCATTCGGTTCCATTGCCCACACCATCTGCCATTTTCCACCCTGTCCCAATGTGGTGGGTCTTTTCTGGTTGTTTCATTTGGCTGATTGCTGTCCACATCTTCCGTGCCAGTCCTTGGGTGTGCATTCTTTCTCGAGACACATCACCAAATCTGATTACTGTAGTGAGCTTCCCCTTTCCCCTGGGCATTTATTTATTTAGATATAAGGGAAGATGACAAATGTGTTTTGTATTATATGCTATCAACTATAGCAAGCCGAGGGGTGTTTTCTATTATGGTTTCTACGTTGCCCCTGTGAGCCAGGCTTTCCTTCTCTTGCCAGCTGGAGAGAATGGCCTGGGTCCCCCTAGTCAGTCAGCTCAAAATAGGAGAGAGAAGACATTACCTACGAGTTCGCCCCTCATGCTTTGCCTTTAATGTCTTTTTGTTTCTTTCTTTCCACAGCTTCTTTTTCTGTTAGAGCAAACACAGCTGTATATGAATCTCAGGGCAGCTCCCTCATGTTCCTTATAAATTCCACCAGTACTTGACTTCAGCCCCATATAGTAATAATTGTTATTATTTTAAAGTAATTACTATTGTTTTATAATTAGGAGCCGAAAAGAAACCAAAATTCTAATGCTTAATAACTTATACTTAAATTCAGTTCTATGTGGGGTGTGTGTGTCTGAGGGGGGCGGGGGAGAGAAGGCGAGTGAAGGAGAGAAGAAGAGAGGAAGGATGCATTAGTTTTGCCATGGATTGGGTCAGCCATCAGCTCACGAAACGATGCAATATCTCCCAATTTAAACATCTTCAAGGTCTCATCAACTAATAACCATGAAAATAATGATACCAGCTAAATGTTGTTGAATCTTCATTCTATGTCAAAGCAGACTTTGCTAAGCACCTTATGTATCTTACGTCAGTTCTCACAACAACTCTGTAAGATGGGCATTTTAATTTCCATCTTACACATGAGGAAACTGAGGGTTCTGGGTGATTAATTCATCTCTGGTGGGACTAAGATAAAGCCCAGAACATATAACCAAACAGTGGTTGGAATGCCGGGAGGAAGACAATAGCCATTCTTGCTTCCATTTTCGATAACTTCCGAAGAGTCTTTTTCCCCAAAGTGGCAGTAAATCCCTTTCTAGAGCCAGCTCAGGAGTTTGAGGATTCAGGACAAAGTCAAGCAATGTTTGGAACAGAAAATCCAGTCCTCTTGTCACCCGCCTGCAATTTCTCCTTCTCAAAAGGGCTCTCCTTTCCACCTGATCTATTTTTAGTGAACCAAATTGATATAATTACAGGATTTTAAGCTATTCCTTCTTGTTCTGAATGCTAATTTCTGTAACCTGTCATTCCTTATTTTGTCTCATCAAAACATAGATTGGTTTATTTCTCGTATTTATAAAGTGACTTCTAAGTTTTAGAGTGTGACATTATTTTTCAAAGTGAAATTTCTTTTCACAGGCAATTTATATTTTCCACCATTTCATTTCCTCAAAAGTCATTATTTACTGAATAAATAGTAGGTCAAAGCTAAGAAATATTTCTTAGAATGCGTCAACCTGTAAGTCACCATATGTTTCCTTGGATGTAAGCCCTTGAATGTGGGTCCCGGGCATCAGATTTTTACCTTTTTACCTTACATTAACCTTACAATTAATGCCAGGGTGGCAAAAATCTCTTAAACCCATCTGATAGAATTTTTGGTAGGTGCTAACCCTGCCTAATTGGCTGTGCTCTGAGCCTGGAAATGTTCAGAAGCAAGTTCGGGGACTCCTGTTTGTGAAATCCTTGCCGTAACTACTTTCATCCCAAAGGGTCATTATCGAAAAATGATCTTTCATAATACAGACATTTCCAAGCACGCCTAGGAGACAGGATTTTTTTCCCCCTTGAAAACAATCAAGAAACATGGACTCTGCTCCTTGAGAAAGAACTACGGGAAAGACATTCTGTAGTCCTGCACATGTGCAGTTCTACGTTCAGAATAATATTTCCTGTGGCCGAAAATCCCAGGAGACAGTGATCTGGAGTGACAAGGGGGTGCAAACAAGTCCTTTAATGGGAGCTGAGGCCTGCAGCTCACGAGAAGGGCTGGAAGCTGAGTGGAGCCCCGAGCTGTGTGAGGACCACGCCGCAGCTCCCGGGAGAGGTGCCGTCTGAGATCCTGCAGTGTAATTGCCTGGGCTGCCCTATAATTTAGGGTGCTGAGTGTGATATAAGAGGGTCATTAAATCAGGACATTAACCATGTCAGAAAGTAAATGAGCTCCTTTGTTGGATGAGTTCTGTGGTCTTGGAGTCACCGGGGTAAATAGTTCCCATGAGGACGGCTCCCAGGAGCAGGCAAAATCTGTGGGTCTGCAGTCTGCCCGGAAGGAGTGGGTTTTGTACACACCCGCGTGTGTGTGTGCACCTCTATGCACGATCGCGTGCAAACTACAGGCTGTGGCTTATGAGGACAGTTTTCGACTTCAGCTTAGGTCAATGCCTTTTAACAGCGAGCCTGTCTGACCACGAACTGGAATGGACAAGGGACCTCACGTCTACGGGAAAGCAAGATGTTCTCCTCGGGAGGGTCTCCACAGAGAGGCCACCTTGGAGCCAGTGATGGGCTCCTCTTTAGTGGCTTTGAGTTCGAGCTGCAAATGTTACCTTGTGATTTCAGAATTTAATCTCAGGTGATGGATCTTAATATTTGGCCTCATTTGCAGTTGTTTTTTTCTAGGAGTGTGTGTGTATTTTAGACCTATATTTATTTATTTATTTTTCCATGAACCACATGCCAGACACTGGATTAAGCCCTTATATATATATATCTTCTTATTTGAGGTAGGAAAAAATGATCTTCAATTTACAGGGAAAAAAACTGATATGAAGAGGGGGTAAAAATTTGTGTTAATATTGGCTAGTAGTTAAAACCATTGGACACCCAGAAGCAAAAACAAAAACAAAACAAAAAACCTTAAAAACTAAAAAAATCCTTGACCTCATACCTTATAAAAAATTAACTCAAAATAGATCATGTAAAACTATAAAACTTTTAAGGAAAGCAGGAGAACATCTTTATGACTGGGTCAGGCAAGAAGTTCTCATATATAACTTCAACAAGATGATTAATGGAAAAAAGAAAAACTTCATACATTGAATTTCATCAAAATTAAAATCTTCTGCTCTGCAAAAGGCACTATTTAAAGAAAATAAAAAGGCCACAGACTGGGAGAAAATATTTGCTAATCATGTTTTAGATAAAGGACTTATATCCAGAATCCATAAAGAACTCTCAAAACTCACCTGTCAGAAAATAAATGACCTGATTTTAAAAATGGGCAAAATACTTGAATAGACACATCCCCAAAGAAGATATAAGGATAACAAATAGGCACATAAAAAGATGCTCAATATCATTAGCTACTGGAGAAATGCAAATTCGAACTGTTCTATGATACCACTCCACACCTACTAGAATGGTTTAAATGAAAAATATTGACAATACCAAGTACTAGCAAGAACATGGCAACAAGCATTCGCCTACACTGTGATGAGAATGCTATGTATGTATGCTATTCTGCATGACAATTTGTCAGTGTCTTATAAATGTAATCACGTACTGACCATGGGACCCGATAATCTCACTCCTAAGTATTTGTTCTAGAAAAATGCAAACATGTTCACACAAAAACCTGTTCATGAATCCGTAGAGAAAAAATCTTCATGACCGCCCCAAAGTGAAATAACCCCAGTGTTGTTGGATGGATGAATCAACAAACTATGGACATATATGTACACCATGGAATACTATTCAGCAGTCAAAAGGAATGGACTTTTGATACACATGGCAAGAGAGATGTTTCCAAGGCATAGTGCTAGTGAGAAAAACCAGTCTCTGAAGCTTCCCTCCTGTCTAAATCCACTTACATGACATCTTGGAAAAGGCAAAACTATAGAGACGGGTAAACGGATGGGTGGTTTCCTGGGGTTGGGGTGCGGGAGGAGTTTTGACCGTAAATGGACAGCAAGAAGGATTTGTTTGGGACAATGGAATTTTCCATAACCTATTGGTGGTTACACAAATCTACCCATGTGTGAAAACTCATAGGACTGTACATCAAATTAAAGTCAATTTGAATGTATATAAACTTAAATATATATTTTTTAAGATTTTATTTATTTATTTGAGAGAGAGAGAATGAGAGAGAACACATGAGAGGGGATAGAGTCAGAGGGCAAAGCAGACTCCCTGCCGAGCAGGGAGCCCGATGCGGGACTCGATCCAGGGACTCCAGGATCATGACCTGAGCCGAAGGCAGTTGCTTAACCAACTGAGCCACCTAGGGGCCCTAAACTTAAATATTAATAATAAAAGTGAATAAGCAAAAGGAGAGGCTAACATTTATTGAGCACTAACTATGTGCCAAGCCCTATACGAAGTGTGGTTTGTTCAAGGTCATGTAATTCACTCATTTTACTCTTGGTCTCTCAGACTGCAGCTTTCTACCACACCTCCGCCACCTGCCTTTTCAGCTCAACTGGCATAAATCCCAAATCCTAGAACAATTTAATGCTATCACTGGTGATTGCTCTTACGATGACTTTTCCACTTGCTTTTTTACTTTCTTATTTATTTTCATGAATTGGTGCATGGGGCTTGGTCTCCTACCACGAGACCTGGGTTTCTCTGTTTGGATGGGAGCTATGAGCCAGCTGAGATTGGCAGCTAGCACCGAGGTGGGTTCAGGTGTGTGCCAGGAGTCTGAGCCGATGGTGACCATCCCCAGGAGTCAATCCTCTGAGCACACAGAAAAGCAATATAGTCTGATTCTTGATACTCCTGTAGTATGGAAAAGGGCCACCCTGGCTCATGGGAAGGCGCTCCCATTCAGGGCTGTTCGGGTGCCTGGCACTAGTCAGCGCACAAGTTAGGGTTCAGTAAGATGAGCCTTGCCCTGACATAGATAGAAATTAAAAACATTCCGCACAAAGTCTATAATTCTTCCTGCAAACAGGGCGGGGGGTGGGCTTTCTTTGGCCAGAGTCAGATGTTGATTTTAGAGCCTTAATGTGATTCAGGGAAGGTTCTGGAGTTGATTTGTGGCTGCAGGTGACTCTGCTGGGACTTGCTGGAACGTGGCCAGATGAGGCATGCTAGCAGCTGCCTGGACCATCCAATCCTGAGGGTGGGCATCTGCGCTTGCCCCCTGCTGTGTGTTCTCTGGCCTTGCTGGTTGTAACCCCAAGCTCTCCATGGTGTTCTGTGAGTCTCCCCAGTCTGCCATGAAGGTGGTGGGGCCCCGGCAAGGTATGTGGGGAAGGCTTTTGTTTTGAGACTGGCTGCAAGCTTCTTCCCTGGGTGGAAAGACCACTGTGTGCAGACCGATCGAGTGAGATGTATGAAACATAAAACAGCTTTTGTAAATTGGGTGGGATTTCAAAGGCCTAAATTCCAGAAATAACCACCCAAAGACAGAGACATGTTTAAAGGGTCTTAAGATGCAAGGACTGTTTCTCAGGCAAAGACTGCGAAGGCAGGACAATTAAATGGCTTGCGGACAGACAGCCCTGCTTTAATTTATTTTCTCAGGGAAAGGCTGCAGTGGATAGGATTCCTGCCATCACACAGAGCAGAAGATGATGTCATTAGGTGAACAGAGAGCCTTTTGGGTGGGCAGGGGGTGCTCACCCACACTCCTGGTAACCTCTAGAACTTCCGGTCCCCCCAACCCCAACCCTGGGGAGGCAGGAAGTTCAGCAGAGCATAAGAGCAGGGCTGCATGGTGAGGCAAGCTTATGCTGTATGATTTTGTGGGGCATAGGAACCACTGAAAGTCTCAGCTTCCACGTCTGTAAGTGGGAGATTATAAGAATAGTGCCTGTCTCATTGTAAAAAGTCTATAAACATGGGCACAGTCTATGTGCATGTTAATGGTCTATGTATGTGCTAACTATCTTTTTTTTTTTTTAAGATTTTATTTATTTATTTGTCAGAGAGAGAGACAGAACACAAGCAGGGGGAGAGGCAGGCAGAGGGAGAAGCAGGCTCCCTGCCGAGCAAGGAGCCCGATGTGGGACTCGATCCCAGGACCCTGGGATCATGACCTGAGCCAAAGGCAGCGGCTCAACCGACTGAGCCACCCAGGCGTCCCATGTGCTAACTATCTATGTGCATGCCAACAGCCTATGTACATGCTAATCGTCTATGTGCATGCCAACGGTCTATGTACATGCTAACAGACTATGTATGCACTGTCTGTGTACATACTAATGTCTATGTGCATGCTAACAGTATGTACATATTTACACATGTAACTGTAATGCAAAAAAGGTGGACCAGCAGAATAACTGGGGCCAACTGCCCCAGGTTCTTCTCTAGGCGGCACTGCAAGCTAGCTTGCTTGTCCTGGGTCAAAGCGCATGGGAGCGGACATAAAGAACTTGTAGAAGTTACAATTTACAATTAACACTACAACATGCGATACTCTATCATAACACCCACATAGCCATTCTGTTCTCATGGGAAGCTTTCACTGCTTTTTGCCAAACTCTTACGTATCCATAATAAACGAGCATGGTTCTTACATGATTATTAGTTTGTATTTTCATTTATGTTAACAAGTAAGACAAAAGTGAAGACGAGAAAGCATTTTTTTGGAACTTCATATATTTTGTTCAAATGATTTCAGCAACTTTTTTGCTGCATCCAATATTAGTGTTCAAATGCTGGGAGAATAAATATTTCCTTGCTTTCTTCCTGCTATTTACAATATAAAGGCCTCAAACACAGCACACTTTAAAGTTTAATCTGCATTACTAGCCACTTCTTCATAATTTTCATAAGTACAGACAATCAAAATAACAAACCAAGGCCTGATTTGAAGCTTTTGTCAATTTCCATAGTGTAAGTACTTTCATCCTGGCCCATTTCCAGCTACTAAATGTGACATGACTAAACACAGAGCTGGGGAAACATGTGTAATGGCATCCACTATATACTTCTACCATCCAAGTGCAAAAAAACATAAATACCCTCAAGAACATAAATATTAGTAAAATGAGGTGAAATAGAGATGAATTTTGAATATTTATTACCTTCATTTTTTGTACGATTTATTTATTAGTTTGCATAACTTAATTTTTCACAGTGGCTGTGTTTAACAAGTTGCTTGCAACATTCCTGAATATTTAACAATTGGCTTCCACGTGCTGATGCCAAACAGCTCCCTTGGACCACCGCAGGAGACAGCCCTCCTGCCCAGATTCCCCACCCTGCACCAGTTTCCACAGACAGTTCTTGAAGCCTGCTGTACAGACGTTGACCTCTGAGTTTTCTTCATAGCTGTCTTATACATTCCCTTTGCCTTCTTCTTCGTTGGATCTCATTTCCTAGAACCCACATCTTTCTCTTTCTTGGCTTATTCTCTCATTTTTGTGGAACACATCCTGTAGTAGCTTTCTGAGAAAAGGGAGACAAGATTTTTCCATCAGATCATCTGTGAACATGTTGAGTGAAATTTCACTTGTCTCAAGTGTTAACCATTTGATCGAGATATGCTTTGTAATCATCATTAGTTAAGACCATCACTTACTGTAGCTTGCATTTCTCGTCATTTGTTCAACAAATACTGAGAATCTACTATGTTGTATTATTTCTACTCTCCTTATTGTAGTAATGGATGTTCTTTTGCTACTTAAAGTCTTTCATCTGGAGTACTATGCTTTTAAGTCTCTGATATTTTTACCTTGCAAATTCCATCATCAAAACAACAGTCATCTGAGGTTTTTTTGACTTCTTTCCTATCCCTGTCTCAAACCCTACACACCACACTTCACTCACCATAATGTGTCATCCGTGTGGTAACTTCTTTAAAGACGATGCTAATATCTGACTTTGCATGTGGCTTGTGTGCTGGTTTTTAAAATGTGTTCAGCTGAGAGAAGGCATTGTTTATTTGCCCTGTATTCTTGATTTGTACCCAAATTTCTTCCTTTAAAATGAAGGCATGTGACTTAATGATAGTTTAGAAACTTCTGGAGTTCTGTTTTATGAATAATCTTTGGATGACTTTATTCGGGGAAATCCGTGAAAATGAGGGAGGTGTGGGGGAAGCAAGACAGGGGAGAAAGAAGGAGGGGAGAGTAGAAGGTGAAGGAAAGGTCATCAGAAGCCAATTGCTTGATGTGGAATCTGCAAAGAAAAGAGCCTTTCAGAAAGAAGGTAAAGGAATCTTTATGGATTTCCAAAAATTGTAGAATAAAATCCTCTACATTTCAGCAGGTCCAGTCTGGGTCTGTGATCTGTTCATGTACTGAGTTTCATCCTGAAGATTGGAGGTCAATGAGAAGCATTTAAAATGCCAATGTCATTGGAGATCATCCTTCAGGAATATCCAAGAAGTATTAAGCCTGGAACTCATACCAGTTTCCTGTGCTCTTAGGGATCAGAGCCACCCCTGGGAAGAAGCCACCTAGGGATGGATGAATTTCTTGAGGGCATTTGCCTCCATGCTCTGTGAAGCTGGTGGAGCTGGCCTTCAGAGACCTGAAAACTGGCAATTTCTTGTCCCCTCGTCCCTTACTTACCACTCTTCCCTTCCCATTGAACCAACCAGCTGGCCTCCTCCGTGTGTGCTCTGGGGCAGCCTGACTGCTGGCCTGACTCCCTCCTGCTGCCTGTTCCCACAGGTGTTCAGGGTTTCTCCATCTTCCCCAGGATGACAACACCTGGATTGTGTTTTTCCTGGCTTCTGGGGCTCTCCTGGCTCTGCATCCATCATCTCTGCTCCCTGTCCCATTCTAAAGCACCCCAGGTCTCAAACCAGATCCCCAAGGATGGAGCTGTGTCAGAATCAGTCTGAGGCCTGTGGGCTCTTGTTGGGGGAGTTGTGTTGCCCAAGGAAGAGAAGGTCCTACATTTCCTCGTCCCCTTTCCTGTGCTCCTCTGGTGGCACTCCCAAACTTAGAGCTCAGCTGTGGGCCTTGCCCTTCCTACTGCCACTCCTAAAGCCAATCATGGGACACAGAGGTGGACCCATGCCAGAGGGAGATGGGGCACCCCCAGGGCTGTTGGGAGTAGGCAAGGCCAGAAGGTGAAAACTGATGAACATAGGCAGGGCTAGTACAGAAAGAGGACAGGTGAGGGGAAGGTAGTTCAGGTGCCATGCTGGTGCTCAGACATGTGGCCAGGCCTCTTCCAAGTGCCTGGGGAAGCAACCTAGCTAAACAGTCCAGCATTGGGGCGGACAGATGGGACACCTATCCTCAAGAGTGTCTGTGGTCAAGGCACCAGGGAAGAGGCTTACTGGGGCTCATGCCTCTCCCCCCCAACAGGGCACATGGCATTGCTTGCACTTGTCCCCAAAGTCTGAGCTGGAACCCCCAACCCCTCCCAACAAGAGCTTCACAGGAACTGCCTGCTGTCCCAGGGAAAATCTGCTCTTCCCGTCATTGACTCCAGGGGCAGATTCTGCTCTGCACAATTCACATGGTAATTTTTATCACTCTGAGAGATCTAGGGTGGCTTTGAGCCATGATGTGGACCTCTGATTTGTATATAACTGTTCACACGTGGCTGTCAAAGCTCCTCACTCATTCCTGCCACATCGCAGGCTCCCATTGGCTCTTACCAAGGGTCAGTCACCCTTAGAGTTGGCACATGTGTGTGCACCTTGCTAGCTAAACAGACTCTTTCAGCCTGTGCAGCTCTTCACCCTTGGTGTTGTCGGGCCCTGGCTCCCAGCTTAGCCTGAGGTCCCATGGCCCTGTTGTCCACACACAAGGGTCCACACATTCCCCTAGAGTGTGCTGCCTGCCTGGTGGCAGTGTTACTCTGCCAGCCACCTCCGGCACTTGCTTTCTCTGCTATGGTCTGACTGGGACAGAAGAGAAGGTCCCTCTCCGATCCAGGTCTCAGGTTGTCAAGAGGCTCCTTGTCTTGCCTCAATGGGCCCAGGAGACAATTCTCAAAGACCACAGTAAAAAATCAGGACATTTCCCAGGGTCTGGCTGCCCAGCTTACCCGTGGCCATCTGATTACATGCTCTATGTCATTACAAAGGCAAATTATCCGTATCACCAGCCTGGTGCTGGAATTCACTTTTTGGTTGATGGGAACTCTGCAGTTTTACATTAATTATAAAAGGAATTCAAAGTTGCTTATGAGAGGCTTTGCCCACGAAGAAAAGTTGGGGAACCATTTATGCTCTCCAAAATGAAGGATGAGAAGGGTGGGTTCTCAACTGTCAGCAATTTGACTTGATTTCCTATTAATTAATTTTCTTCATCTCTCTTTTTTTTATTTATTTGCGAGAGAGAGAATGAGAGACAGAGAGCATGAGAGGGAGGAGGGTCAGAGGGAGAAGCAGACTCCCTGCTGAACAGGGAGCCCGATGTGGGACTCGATCCTGGGACTCCAGGATCATGACCCGAGCCGAAGGCAGTCGCTTAACCAACTGAGTCACCCAGGCGCCCCTTCTTCATCTCTTTTGAATTTCATCTTTAGTTAAAGAGGAGCAGATGGGTGAGCCAAACTAATGAGTAGAATCAAGAAGGAATGGGAACATTTCCACCAAAATGAAGGCTTTTCCTCTGAAAGCCCCCTGCCCTTCACATTCAGAGGCAAGAGGAAAATTCCAGGGATGAAGGAGAGACAAGGGGGTGGTTAGAAGTTGCCCTGGACTTTAACGGTAATTTTAGAAAGGATTCCAATCTTGATTTTATTCTGCCCCAAAGAAGGACACATTTTCTACTTCCACCTAATGGTAATGACCTAACTTTTCTAAAGAGAGGGTGTAGAACATATGAGATCCTGCGTAATCCCATATAATCTAAGCCACAAGCTGAGGCCTCCTGAGTAATCACTAATACTCAGGTAATAGTCGCTTTGGGGAATTGCTGAGGAATAGACAGAGTAAAAGAAAATGGATTTCCATAAAAGCCAGAAGTGAAAGAGGTGTGCTTCTGAGGAAGCAAACCCAGAGAGCCCATTCCTGGAGTCACATCCACCAAGGAGGATGTCGCTGGGAGGCTGCAGGCATTGCCTCAGTGAAAACTTGCAGTTTCCTGATATGTTAGCCTAGAGGTAAGTGCTTCTGAGATCTACGAATTATAGGATTTAAATTCTACAGATTTTTGGATATCTGATATGGAATGTTTGGGGGAAATAACTTTTAAATCCTACAACTAAAAAAAAAGTTGAGATGTTAAAGATTGCCCACAGCAATAGGATTGCTGTTTGGCAAGAGTTTCTTCTGAGAAAATATGATTATTGGAGTCTTAAATGACACTTTCATTTTGAAAAGAAATACTTCACTACCTAAGTGTGATTTTTCTGCTCTGGGACAAAGGTAGAGATAAAGAAACACTGCAGGCACCTGAATTTGTAATGGTCTGGGGAGTTTGTTGTAAGTTAGCAATTGCTCACAGGGTTGAAATGGCAGCTCTGGACTGATTTCTTTTCCTAATTGTTGGCTTTTGTGGTCTCCAGATAACTGAAGATGGGATGATTCTGTGGCACAGATGTGAAGTTCAGGGAACAGAAGTCCTGCGGTGAGGATACTATGGTTGATCCTTGACTCTTATCTCCCCAACACAGCAACGGGCAGGCAGGGTGCACACAGGCAAGCCAGGATGCTTCTTTGGGCTGACATTTTCAGCCATGACTGTGGAATCCAGAAAGAATTCCATGATGGCTCCAAGATTCCCAGGGGCCTTAAACTTTTAAGAGGAGCCATCCCAAGTTGGGAAGCAGTTCCCTGACCCTGGAAAAGGCAGAGAAAAATGCCCACATCCAAGGCATAGGCAAACCAGGGTGTTGTTCCTCTCACTCAAGTGGTGCCACTTCTGCCTGGTGCCAGAGAGTCTTCTGAAGGTGATGAGCCAGACAAGATGGAGTAGGCTCATTTTTTCCTATTCCTCTCATATGGACAATTAAAAACCCTGGTTATAAATACAACAAACAATCATAGGAAGCCTCTGACTAGTGGAAAAAACAGAGCAGACTGGCTAGGGATCTTGGGCCTTAAGGAATGATACGATAGTGTGTTCCTGGATTTTCTTTTTGTCTCCCGTATGTTCTGGATTGGGTGCTGGAAAAGTTTTTAACTGAGAAACATCAATAGGTCCAGATTTTTTGAAGTCCCAAGAAAAACCTTGTCTCTCTAGCCAAAGGACAAGGAAAAGGGCTGCCTAGCAGAACAGAAACCATTTTGTTAATGCCCACACACTTCCAGCTTCTCCCAGCCCCCAACTGCCAATGGAGGCTGAGAGGTGAGCCTTGGCTTCCACTCCCTGCCCAGCAGGAGCAGAGAGCCCTTTGATTCCTGAGCCAGGGTGGTGTTCAAGAGGCCAAGTAGGGAGGTGGACTTCCATCTACACTCAGAAGTGGCAGATTGTATTCCTCCTTTTCCAACTAGAGAGTCAGGAGGATTTCAGAGTGAAGGGAGTAGAGAAAGGAACTTTTTAAACCTGTATATGAAATGACTCCATGTAACTCACATATAAAACTTAATAATTACCATGACAAAAGGTTTGAGTGCTCCAGCAGCGAATAGCACCTAGGTTTTCAGATTAACCTCAAGGGAACACAAATGAAGCAGACTGGACCTGTGTGCTAAGTCTAAACAGATGATTGCCTGGTAAAATGGAGGATTTTAATAGAATCCAGAGGCTCATAATTCCCAAATGTCCAGGATATAATTTTAAAAAATCGTTTGTTATACCTAGAACCAGGAAAAATCACAGCTTGAGAAAAAACAATTAACAGATGCTAACACTGAGATGATTCAGATGTTGTGATTTTCTGACAAGGATTTTAAAGCAGCCATCATAAAAACATTCTAATAGGTAATTAGGAACACTTTTGAAACAAATTTAGAAGAAAGGAAGAGAAAATATAAAAAGAACTAGGTGGAAACTGTAGAACTGAAAAATATAAATAACCAAAGTTTTAAAATTCTGGATGCAGTTGATATTAAAAAAAAAGAGGTAATAGAGGAAAGAATCTGTGAACTTGAAGACAGATGAATAGAAATTACCAACTTTAAAAAAAAGACAGAAAATAGACTGAAAAAAAAAAAATGAATAGAGCCTCAAGAACTAACATTCATGTTATCTGAGTCCCAAGAGGAAAGGAATGGAGATGGAAAAATATTCAAAGAAATAATGCCTGAAATTTCCCCAAATTTGGAAAGGGGCATAAATCTAGATTCAAGAAGATTAGTGAATCCCAAATAGGATTAAAAAAAAAAAAATCCATGCCCGGACATATCATAATCAAACTTTTGAAAACTAAGAACGTGGGAAAAGCACATAGAGAGAAATGACATTTTATTTATAGGGGAAGAAAATTTGAATGACAGTGCATTTCTTATTAGAAATTACCAAATCCAGAAAAAAGTGGCACATTTTTCAAGTGCTGAAAGAAAAGAACTGTCAACTCAGAATTCTATATCCAGCAAAAACATCTTTCAGGAATGAAGAGAAAATAAAGACTTTCTAAGATAAAGAAAAAACAGAATTTGTTACTAGCAGACCTACCCTGGAAGAATGACCAAAGGAAGTTCCTTTTTTTTTTTTTTTTAAGAGAGAGAGCTCACGAGTTGGGGTTGGGAGGAGGGGCAAGGGAGAAGGGAGAGAGAGAATCTTCGGCAGGCTCCATACCCAGCGCAGAGCCCCATGCGGGGCTTGATTGCATGACCCTGAGATCATGACCTGAGCTGAAATCAAGGGTCAGACGCTTACCTGACTGAGCCACCCAGGCACCCCAACAAATCATTGTCCTCAATGATTACTACTGTCCTATGATGTTGTGCTATTATCCCATTTCACTGATGAGGAAACTGTCATTAGATCTTGGCCCAAGACCAGGTAGCTAATAAGTAAGAGACCAGGGTCATTCACCGAACACAGGTAGTTTTTCTATTCTAGACTTAAAATAGAGCTGAAAGACAAGGAGAGTGGACCAAATCAAGGGGCTTGAAGGTTAGAACAGTGGGTTCTAGCATGGTTGTCAGATTTCTAGGATAGCTCCATCCTGGGACTCAGAGCCTGAGCCCTGACCCACAGCTCCAGTGCTCACACTCAGGAGAAATCCCACATATGACACTAAGGACTTTTTGTTAAAAAATTAAATGTGGTAATGATATTGTGCTTATTTTTTTTTTCCAAAATGAATCTTTAACTTTTGGGGTATTCATATTTCATTATTTACTGACAAAATGGTATGATGTCTGGGATTTGCTTTGAAATAATCCAGTAAGGGGGAATGGAGGGACAGTCAGCATGTAGATTTAACAAGCTTATCCATGACTTAATACTTTGTTGAAGCTGATGATTGCTATGTGTAGGTACATTTGTCTAGTCTTTCTGCTTTGGAGTATATTTGAAAATTTCCATTATAAAATGCTTTTTTAAAAGTGGTCCCCAAAGATAAACTGGAAAGGAAAAAGAAGTCATGTGCCCAAGGGAGGAAGAGAGGCCAGGTCAAGTTCCCACAGGTTTGGGTGGGGGGCTTGTGGGGGGGTGCTGTTGAAGGGCTGACTAGGCATAAATGAGTTTTGAGTGTTCTTGGGCATGAAGCTGCAGAGTTTCTCCAATCTCTGTTGCTAAGCTTGTCCACTTCTCAGTCCAGGATGACTGGAAACGCAGGCCCAAGGTGAGTTGTGTCTGCCAGGGGGTCCTTCTAAGAGGCTATCAACTTTGAGGAGCTGGAGATCTGACATGGGCACCCCAAATCTAGTGGACATCAATGGGACAAGACAAAAATCTGTCCCACACTGGGCTGCATCGTTTTCAAGTTTTGTCCTTTACCCCCACCCCCACCCCCACATCTTTCTCATAGCCAGCTGGCACTTAAATACTCAAGCCCTTTATCTTTTAACATTCCATTTCTGTTCCATTCTTTCTCCAAAGCCATGTCTGTGCTGGAATGCCCCCTCTCTGCCAGCTCACTAAACTACTCTGCTTCCCAGTTCTTAAAACATTTCTGATATATATTCCCACTAAGAAATTCCCCCAATATTTAGATAAGGGGTGTTGATTTCCTACCACAATTCCTTCCTCCCACATTCCTCCACCAAACACATTGACCCATTTGCTTTTCATTAATATAAAAATGTAAACCCTCAGTCTATTAATTGATGTCTGTTTCTAATATTTTGATCTGGCAATGTGGTCTGTGCTGATGTGTTAGCTGCCAGGGTGTAGGAATCATACCAGTTTTCTTAACTCAGTGCAAGAAACTCAAGGAAAGGCACACACCCAGGCACCTGACAGAGGCTCTGGGAGAGGATGGTCATCTTGGTAAAAGGAATGATGAACATGGTGAGATGTGGGGTGTGCCCTCACCTGCTCCTTCTCTCAGGGCCCC
The DNA here is from genome assembly GCF_011800145.1 of Mirounga leonina. Taxonomy (NCBI): domain Eukaryota; kingdom Metazoa; phylum Chordata; class Mammalia; order Carnivora; family Phocidae; genus Mirounga; species Mirounga leonina. The sequence goes on from NW_023270464.1 coordinate 9,787,843, forward strand.
AGTACCTTGATGTAACCTCCTCACTAGAACCACCCTAAAGTCCTATATTCTAAATGTTTTCTTCTCTGATGTCAAAACTTTTCAGTCCTATCTTTCCAGGGCTCTCCTTCTGGATGGAATAGCCAGTCACTTGTGTGATTACTCCATCCTGGTTAACACTTGTATGTTAATAACTTGGTCCAAAGGGTAAATATTATAGGCATTTGAGGCACCTTTGGAGGCCAATGGAGGAGATATTTCAGAGAGTAGGGTGATTTCTAGAGCCCTTTATATCAATCCATCTGGGCTGCTGAAAGAAGTTGGCACAGTGTTCAACTTATAAATCACCCAATAAGTGGTGACAAAACAAATCACTGGCAAGTCATCTCCAACTAGTTGGTGACGGCTTTATAAAAATAAGATTCATATCCACTCATAAAGAATATGGGAGCCTTCCTGAAAAACCAGAGTCTCAGGTTGAACACCATCCCCGGATACAAGTGGATTTACCTCTGAGGTACTAGCAGGGATGGAGGTCTTTTACATGGAGGGCTCCACAGTTTGGGAGGGATTTCACTGAGACTTTGTTGGGGAGCAGAAAGAGGGTAAGACAGAAGTCTTCTAGCTCCATAATCTTGGCATCCTTCTAAAGTATGCACTGAGATTCATGAGTGAGCTCCCACATGCCATATCATAGTGAGCTAATTTGAAAAGGTAAAATTTCTTATCCTGAACACTACCAGTCAAATATCTCCTTCAAGGCAGATGCAGATTACTAGAGGGTCCCTCCCTCCCTTCCTCTCCAGTTTCGGCCTCCTGACGTCAGTGAAGGCTCTTCTGGCCTAGCAGCCTTGGCCTTAGGCCTAGAAAGCACCATTGTGGACAGCTCAGACTTGAGTCTGATGGCTCAGATAATTGGACAATCTAGGCCCAAATGCCAGTTTCCAAAACCAGAGAGATTTCTGTGCAGTTTGACCTATCATTTAAGCCAGACAGAAAAGCTTTGACATTTCTCCCCCACTCCTTTTTAAACAATGTAAAATGCTATTCCCTATCTAATTATACCCAAGGAAAGTGACAACTGTAATTTTAGGAATCCAATGTCCACAAAACATTTTATAAAACCTACAGACTCTGTTCATCAATAAATTATGTATAATTAAGCATTCTAAAATGATTTTTTTCTTTTCTCCTCATTTAAAAGATTTCTAGCCCATTGGTGAATTTTCATATTACATAATGACTTTTAGAGATTTGAGACATATATATGTGTGTGTGTGTATTAAATATATATAACAGATATATACAACTTGAAACATAAAAATTTTTATTGCTTTAATTCATACACTCTAAAACTTACTTTTCTTTGTCAACAGTTCTGGGAGTTTTTACATATGCATAAATTCCTATAACCACCACCACAGACAGGACACAGAACAATTTGAATACTCCAAAGAAATCCCTTGTGTTCCCCATCTGTAGTCAAATCCTCCTTTTGCCCTTAACCCATGGCAACCAATTGCCTGTTCCCATCAATACAGTTTTGCCTTTTCCAGAATGTCATATAAATGGAATTATATGGTGAGTACTATTTTTTTTTAAGATTTATTTATTTATTTGAGGGGCAGAGGGACAGAGGAAGAGAATCTTCAAGCAGACTCCCTGCTGAACATAGACCCCGACGTGGGGCTCCATCCCACAACCCATGAAATCATGACCTGAGTCAAAACCAAGAGTTGGATGCTTAACTGACTGAGCCACGCAGGCCCCCTCTGTGAGTACTTTTTGAAAACGACTTCTTCCACTACCATAATACCCTCGAGATTCATCCAAGTTGTCATGTACATCAATAGCTTGTTATAACAAACTGCCAAACTATTTTCCAGAGTGACTGTACCATTCTGCATTCCCACCAACAATGAATGTATGAGAGTTCCAGTTGCTTTTCAACCTTACCAACACTTGGTATTATTCACATTTTTATTAATTAATTAATTTATTTATTTATTGCCATTCTAATAAGAGGTATGTCATTGTGGTTTTAATTAACATTTCCCTAATAGTTAAGGATATTGAGCACTTGTTCATGTATTCATTTGCTATCCATATATCCTCTTCATAATGTATTCAAACGTTTTGCTCATTTTGTTATTATTTTCTCTTTGTTGAGGGTTCTTTATGTATTCTGGATACGAGTCCTTTCATATGTGATTTGCAAATATTTTCTCCCAGTCTATGGTTTGTCTTTTTATTCTTTTAACAGTAGCCTTTGCAGAATAAAAGCTTTAAATTTTGATTAGATTTAATTTATCAATTTTTTCTTTTATGGAAAGAAAAATTTCTTTTTGGTTTTGTATCTAAGAATTCTTTGATTAAGCTAGGTCATGAGGATTTTTCTCTGAAAAGTTTTATAGTTTTACATTTTATGTTTATTTTTGGTCTATAATCTTACTTGAATTAACTTTTTAATATGGTGTGAGGTGAAGAGCAAGGTTCTTTTTTTGCACATGATGTTCAATTGATCCAGAATCATTTATTGAAAAATCTGTGGAGAAAAACTTTCTCCACTGAACTGCTTTTGCAACTTAGTCAAAATTCAGTTGGCCATATTCGTGAAACCTATTTCTGGATTTTCTATTCCATTCCACTGATGTGTGTGTTTATTCTTTTGCCAATACTATACTGTATTGATCACTGGAGTTTCATTATATGGTTTAAAATCAGGTAATATGAGTCCTTGAACTTTGTTCTTCTTTTTCAAAATTGTTTTGGCTATTCCAGTTCGTTAACCTTTGCATATACACTTTAGAATCAACTTGTCTATCTGTACAAAGAATCTTGCTAAGATTAAATCTATAAATCAATTTAGGGAGATTGACATTTTAAGTAATTCTTTCAATCCATGAGTACGGTGTGTCACTCTGTTTATTTAGGTCTTCTTTGATCTTTTAAATTGTGTTTTGTACTTTTTAGCATATAGATCCTGCACATATTTTTTTCACATTTATATCTATTTCATTTTTGGAAGCTATTGTAAATATTACTATTTTTTAAAAATATCCATTTCCAGGGGTACCTGGGTGGCTCAGTAGGCTAAGCATCTGCCTTCAGCTCAGGTCATGATCTCAGGGTCCTGGAAGATGGAACCCCACATCAGGCTCCCTGCTCAGTGGGGAGTCTGCTTCTCCCTTTCCCTCTGCCCCTCCTCCATGTGCTCTCTTTCTCTCTTGAATAAATAAATAAAATCTTTAAAAAATCAGTTTCCAATTGTCTATTATTGTATGGAAATGCAAGTGATTTTTTACTTTGCTCTTACATGGTATGACCTTGATAAACTCAATTATTAGTTCTAGGAGCTTATTTTTAAAATAAGTTGTTTGAGAGTTTCTACATAGATAATAATGTTATCTCTGAATGGGAATCGTTTTATTTTTTCTTTCAAATCTGAATGTCTTTTAACTCTTTTTCTTGCCTTATTACATTTGCTAGCATTACAGTATGCTATTGAGTAGGATTAGCAAAAGTAGTCATCCTTGCCTAGTTCCCAATATTAAAAGGAAAGCATTTAGTCTTTTACCATTTAGAATTATGTTAGCTGTAGTTGTTTTGTATATGCCCATTATCAGATTGAAGAAATTCACTTCTATTCTCAGTTTATCAAGTTTTTTAATTTTATTTTTAATTTTATTTTTTTAAAGATTTTATTTATTTATTTGACAGAGACACACAGGGAGAGAGGGAACACAAGCAGCAGGATTGGGAGATGGAGAAGCAGGCCTCCCACCGAGCAGGGAGCCCGATGGGGGGCTTGATTCCAGGACCCTGGGATCATGACCTGAGCCAAAGGTAGATGCTTAACTATTGAGCCACCCAGGCACACCTAATCATCAAATTTTTTAAAAAGTCATGTTATAGAAATATATTTTTATTATTTTTAATTTTAATTATTTAATTATTAATTATTATAATTAAAATAATAATATAATTATATGATAATGATCATTGTTATTAATGACTTTATTTCTGGTAGTGAACAGAGCACTGAAAGTCTGTGGCAGTATCTGGCAATAGAGATATGCAAAATATCACCACTGGATATTCCTAATCAAACACTTATGAAAAGCAAGAGTCTGGAGTATCATATATATGACACCTTCAAACATTTTTATCAAACTAATGAGTATAATGAGATTGGCTCTTTGCTCCTATCACTGGGCAAAGTGGGAAAAGAAAAGGATGAGCTCAGGGATTCCAATTTCTAGCTCAAGTGTTGAATAAATGACCTAAAAACTTCTATATCTACCCTGAAAAAGACCCTTATCTCCAAGAACTGCAGAACTGAGATTGCTAAAAATCAAAGGTAGAATCTCATCATGTGAGCGGCTGACTTTACATTGCAAATTTAATTTCCAACATTGCAAAGTATTTCCTGTTAGAGTAGTTTTCATTGGGAAGGAAATGTTTTCTTGAAAGTTGGAATGGGGATATGTGGGAAGACCCTGATGAAACTTGGGACATTGAGTCCCTAAATTCTGATAACTCTTTTTTGCCAGTGGAAGCAGCCCTTCCACTCCCAGTTGAAGCAGCCTCTCTACCCCCCATTTCAGTGGATTAACCATATATTGCCAGAAGGTGTAATGGCCTCCCTAAGGCAATTGCCATGCAAGACAATGTCATTCTTTTCAGACCTCCCTTCCCCTGGCCCCCCAACACACATGTGTGCACACACATGCACACACACACTCCTCTTTGCTTCTAGAGCTATGAGTCAAGTTTGGAGCAAAGGCTTTTCACCCACTGCAGATAACTACTCCCCTTTTGAGAAACAACTCTTGGTCTGATACTGGGCCTTAGTGGACACTGAACACTTAACCATGGGCCACAAAGTTACCATATGACCTGAGCTACCCATCATGAACTGGATGTTATTTCACACACTGAAATAAAGTTGGTTGTGCACAGCAGCACTCCATCATCAGATGAAGTGATGGGTCAGAGCAGACCCTAAACATGCAAGTAAACTCACAAAGAAGTGGCATAAATGCTCATCTTCCCTATTCCTGCTATTCTACCTCTCTTTCCCAGTCTTCACCTATGGGTTCATGAGGAGTTGGCCACAATTAGTTAACAGAGGAAGAGAAAAGTCAGGCCTGGTTTACAGATGGTTGGTTTTTTTGTGTGTGGGTTTTTTAAGATTTTATTTATTTATTTGACAGAGAGAAAGAGACAGAGAGAGCATGAGAGCAAAAGCAGGGGGAGCAGCAGGCAGAGGGAGAAGCAGGCTCCCTGCTGAGCAAGGAGCCTGATGTGGGACTCGATCCCAGGACCCTGGGATCATGACCTGAGCCCAAGGGAGCCACTTAACTGACTGAGCCACCCAGGCATCCCTATAGATGGTTTTGCATGATAAACAAGCATCACTCAGAAATGGACATCTACAGCACTATGGCCACCTTCTGGGATATCCTGAAGGACAATAGTGAAAGGAAATCCTCCCAGTGGGCAGAACTTCAAACAGTGCACCTGGTTGATCATTTTGCTTGAAAATAGCAATGGCTGGATGTATGATTATATGCCAATTCATGGACTGCAGCAAGTGGTTTGACTGGACAGTCAGGGATTTGGAAAGAACACAACTGGAAAACTGGTGATAAGTAATTCTGGGTAAGAGGTATGTGGACAGATATCTCTGAATAGATGTGAAGAATAAATGTGAAGATATTGGTGTCTTATGTCAATGCCCAACAAAGGGTGACCTAATCAAGTGGACAAGATGACCTGTCTGTCCTGTGGATACCAGTCAGCCTCTTTCCCCAACCTGTAATTGCTCAATGGCTCATGAACAAAGTGGCCACAGTGGGGATGGAGGTTATGCATGGACTCAGCAACATGGACTTCCATTTGCCAAGGACAATGGCACAATCTTCTAGCAGCAGAGGCCAACACTGAGTCCCCCATGTGGTGCCATTCCCTGGGGTAATCAGCCAACTACCTGGTGACTGGTTAATTTCATTGGACCACTTCCATCATGGAAGGGGTAGCATTTTGTTCTTACTGGAATAGACACTTAAGATACAGATTTACCTTTCATGCACACAGTGCTTCTGCTAAAACTGCCATCCAACTGTGAACTTACAGAATGTTTTATTCATCATCGTGGTATTCCAACACAGCATTGCTTCTGATCAAAGAACACACTTCACAGCAAATGAAAGGCCACAATGGGCCCACGTTCATGAAATTCACTAATCTTAGCATGTTTCGCCCATACTGAGTTGGCTGGCTTTATAAAATGGTAGAATGGCCTTTTGAAGACTCAGTTTCAGTGTCAGTTAGGTGGCAATACCTTGCAGGGCTGGAGCAGCGTTCTTCAGAAAGTTGCATATGCTCAGAATCAACATCCAATATGTGTTACTTTTTCCTCCATAGCCAGGATTCACGGGTCCAGGAATCAAGGGGTAGAAATGGAAGTGACACCATTCACTACTACCCTTAGTGATCCAGTCGTGCAAGTTTTGATTCTGTTCCCACAGCTTTATACTCTGCTGGCCTAGAGGCCTTAGTTCCAGAAGAAGAAATGCTTTCCCTAGGAGACACAACAATGATTTCTTTGAATTGGACCTTAAGACTGCCATCTAGCCATTTGGTCTCCTCATTTCTCTGAATCAGTAGGTAAAGAAGGAAGTTACTGATTGGGATGATCAATCCTGAGTATCAAGGGGAAATTGGGTTCCTACTCTACAACGAAGGTAAGGAAGAGTATGTCTGGAGTACAGGAGATCCCCTACAGTGTCTTAATGCCACTCTGGCCTGTGATTAAGTTTTTTTGTTTTTTTTTTAAAGATTTTATTTATTTATTTGAGAGAGAGAGAATGAGAGACAGAGAGCATGAGAAGGAGGAAGGTGGCCTGTGATTAAGTTTGATGGAAAATTACAACAACCTAATCCAAGCAGGGCTACTGATGGTCCAGAGCCTTCATGAATTAAGGTTTGGGTCACCCCACCAGGTAAAAAATACACAGCCAGTGGAGGTCATGACTGGCTGAAGGTAAAGTGAATATGGAAGAAGGTAGTTATGATTCCCAGCTATGGTCACATGACCAGTTACAGAAATGAGGACAATAACTGTCATGAACATGTTCTCTTTATTTTGTTATTAGTGTGTGTGTGTGCATGCGCATGTGTGTGTATACTATTCTTTCTGTCGCTCTGAAGAATCCTGACTGATATGAGCTGTTCATGTGTGAATTATATGCATTACTTTTCAAGTGTTGATCCATCTTTATTTCAGGGTAAACTCTGCTTGGTCATGATGTATTATTCTTTTTAGTATATGTGCTGCCGAAGCGAGCACGATGTATTATTCTTTTTAATAGTCTATGTTCAATTTGCTAATATTTTATTGATAACTTTTGTATCTACATTCATGGGGATCTTGGTTTATGTGGGGTTTTTTTTCTTATATTTGTCTTTACCTGGTTTTACTATGAGAGTAACATAGTCTCTTCCTAAAATGAGTTACGAAGGGTGCTCTTTTTTTAGTTATTATTATCTGGAAGAATTTGTGAAGGATTGCTGTTCTTTCTCCTTTAAATGTTTGGCTAAATTCACCAGTGAAGCCATCTAGGCCTGAGGTTTGCATTTTTTGGAAGGTTTTTAAACTACAAATTCAATGTATTTATATATTCTATTGGGTTTTTTATTTTTGGTACCTTATGGCTTTTAAGAAATCAGTCCATTTCATGAAGTTGTACATAGGGTTGTTCATGGTATCCCTTAATTATCCTGCTGATGTCTTTAAAAGCCCCTTTCCTTCCTGACATTGGTATTTTGCTTCTTCTATCAGATTTTTCTTGATCAATCTGATTAAAGGTTAATTGATTTTATCAACTTTTTCAAAGAATGATATTTACATTCATTGATTTTATCCATTGATATTCTGTTTTCTGTTGCATTGGTTCCTGCTCTTATTTATTATTTCTGCCCTTCTCCAGCTCCCGTGGCAAGACTAAACACTACCAAATCTCAGACTAATCTGCAAAAGCTCTGCTTTTCAGCACAACCTCATTGCCGGTAATTTTGAAACAGGCTTTGGGATGCGTTCCCCAAAGTGGGCAAGCTTAATGTGTGTTTGTGTGTCAGCCCTGGCAGGGACAGGTTGGAACGAGGGGAGGAAGAAAGGAGCTTTGTGCCCTGATGTCGGGTTCCAAAAGTGAAATTTACAAAAACAGACCAAGTAAGACTTTTTTTCGGAAGAGACTTTCTAAGCGTTGTCAGAATCTGGCTTGGATACAACACACTTAATAACATTTTACATTTCTTCATATTATGCCAAAAGGTTGTAAACTAGGGAAGGTGATGCTCTGGGTAGATTTAAGGCCCAACGAGTTGACCCTTGAGTGATACTTTCCTGCTCTGGTCTACTGGGCCTTCTCCACTTTTTTCAGCCTCCATGGCCAGAGGCCTCAGAGCTGTCATCCACGTCCTCTTCACAGTGGACATCTGCTTCAATTAAACCACTCCAATTAAAGGGCAGGCAACTCCCCGGTGGCTGCTTACTGGTCCCCTACGGGCCAGGGAGTGAACATCTGATACCTGGCCTGGGGAGGAATAAACTCACTTTCGCCCACAGTTCTGTGTTTAACAGGTCCCTGTGTGTTTATTCACAGTGTTCCTGGTTGGCTGGATTGGAGTTTAAATCGTTGACAGGAAATAAGGCCTTCCGGCCTGATATCCCAAGTTCATCCCCAGCCTGAGGGTGGAAACTCGGACTACTGTACTTTCCAGGTTGGTTTACCATCCCTATAAATAAGTATAATGTCTTTATTCATAAAGTATCCACCGCCTCCAAATAGCTGGAGCTTGAAGTGATGTCCTTCATAAACACCCAACGCGGCAGAAGCAGACCTCTTGGGCCTGCGGGCTCTTCGTGACCTCTGGGTGCCTTCAGCTACTGGTGACCCAGGGTGGACAAACAGGTCCGTGGCTTGGCCATGGGGGGTGGGTCACAGGAAGCTTCGAGCTCACAAATCCTTGCCTATGTGTCATTAGCCAGCCTATTCTGAAGCTCTGCTTAAGGAATGGCTTGGGAGAAATGTCCCTGAAGAGCTCCATTCGGCCCAAGGATGGGAACCGCATAATGAAATCAATAGGTCTTTTGTGTGGTAGGGAAAGAGAGGGGCCGGGGCCTCAAGAGGCTCAGTGCTGACCTGCTTCAACGCTTGCTGGGACATCGTGGATGCAGAGCCACTCCTGAGAGGATCCCCCCGCCCCCCCAGACTGTCCCCAGGATTCATGGCCAGGGCCATTGTATCCATGCCAAAGCCATACTTGGCAACGTGGCATCTGCAGGCCCAGTCAGAGCGTAGCCTGGTCGTGTTGGGAACGGCCAGCCCCGGGGCCCAAATTCCATTGCGCTAATCTCTCCTGCACTCTGTCATGTTTCCAGAGACAAGAGGGGGTCAGAGCACCTCCTGGCCCGCTGAGATGCATTTGATCTATTGTCGCCAACCCCAGATGAGAAGGCCACCAGCCCTCACCCTGATGACATGACAGGGCCACCCCGCTGCGCCACCCCCACCCCAGCTGTGGCGACACCTTTCAAAGCAGACGGACCAGGGAGCGGCCTTCTGTTCGCTGCTAGCTATCTAGACACGTGCTGTCGGCTTCAAAAACAAGATTTCGTTTCCTTGACTGTGTTTTGTTTTCTGCTTGGCCGTTGAACACATGCCTTCACTCGCTCTGCCTTTTCCGGTATCCTAGGCAATGCTGTGACCTATTTGTGGGGATAAACACAAAAACAAACAAGCAGGAGGGGACAGCCAGGGACACCTGAGACCGTTTAACTTGTCCCTGTGACTAAGGGGAAGTGGGTTCTAACCTGGCCACCTCTGATGGAGACAGAAAGGGGCCCTGGGCCGTAGTGGGGCCGGTCACACTAGGACGTCCCTGCAGGCCCCACGCCGCCCTCCCTAATTGGGCCCGGGAGACGGCATGCTGGGAAGGGCTCCTGTTCCGTGTCTGGCATCGGCCCGGGCAGGCAGCCGAGCACCCCCCAACCCCCCACTCCCCCTCAAGGGGGGACAGTGGTCGATTGTCTGGCTGAAAACAAGCCTGCCGGATTGGGTGTCCTAGGGAAGGAGATTGGTGTCTAATCTCCGTCCACGGTGACCGGGGCACCTGGAGCCCTGTCAGACAGAGTCACTGCTCCCAGATTTCCAGCTGAATGGCCCAAGAGCTTACATCTCCTGTGCCCCCGGGGGGCGGGTGCTTGAGAGGCCCAGACACCTGAAAACAGAGAGGGCTCAGGCCATGTTACTAGACCCCAGGCTGTGGGGCCCAGCCTGTCCCAGGCAGGCTATGGGCAGGGATGCTCCCAGAGACACCCAAACACCACACAAGGGGGTGGTGGGACCTACACACACACACACACACACACACACACGTATGCACACGTTCTCCTGGGCCGTGCTCCTCACAGGTACAAAGCCACTTGCCTGGAGGAAACTTTTCACATCTGCCAATAGTGAAAATCATGAAGATAATGCTAAAAAATAATTCACAGGTGGCTGGGTTTCTTGTCAAAGGCAATGAAGCTCAGTCCAGGGCACCAACACCTCTGCAGTAGGTTTGAAGCGATCCAACTCCAAAGACCAGTGATCTTTTGTAACATGAGACTATTCTGGAACTTTTCAGTGTCATGAGGGCCCACATACAACGGCTGAAATGCATGGACAGGGCAGAAGACACTCAACCTCGTGGATGGGACCAGGAGTCTGGGTCTGGGAGCATCATCTGAGGATGCCAGCAAGGCTTGAATCCAACCCCAAGCCCACTTCCGTGGGGCCACTGCCGATGTTGCCAAATGAACACTGAGCTCTAACAGATGCTTGGATTTATAGCTGTTGCTCCTGGACCCTGGACAGCCACCGGCTCCTTTGTATTTTGCTCCAGAAACCCCAGATTTTTGTCCGCAGAATGATTCATGTCTCCAATTTTCAGTTCACGGTCCGGTAGCCCGGTCCTGCCCAGCTAGCCAGACGGATGGGAGGGAGCCCCAGGCTCATGCCCCTTGCGTGCACCAAAGCCCAGAACCTCCTCCTTGCTTCCTGCCATGTTCCTGTCATGCTCGCCTGCTTCCCTACTCGCTGCTCACCCCTCAGATATGATCCCTGACGTGGTTTTGCTGTCAGTCACTCCCTGGCTTGACTCTCCTTGGCTGCATTGAGTCACATATCAACCCCCCCTCCCCAAATCCGCCCAACTGTCCTCAACCTGCTTGGTCCAGCCCAAGCATGGGGCCCACCCCACGTGGTTGGTTCTCCCTTTAGGCATGCAACCCAGGTATCTTCTCATTCCTTTTTATACTGTTTCATTTGGTTGGTTGGTTTTAGAGCTTGAGATGAATGACCAGTAAAGAGATAAGCAAGGCTGGTTTAATTGGCAGAATCATATTTTTACAGGTCCCACCCACGTTAAATCAAATCTACCAAATGCACCTCACGCCTTACTGGAGGCATTTGCGTTTTACTACATGTGAGCAGAGTTGCATGGCACACATTGACATACTCTTAACTGGGTAGACTTTTGACAGAGTGCATAGTGATTACTGTGTATAGCATTCCTCCCTTAGTTTGGTGCTGAGGATCCCCTCCTTGGTCCTTGTCCTGGAGGGGCAGCCGCTGGTAAGGTCTCTGAGTTTGACCATCACAGCCAGGAAAGCTCCCATGGAGTCTCTGCTTACCACCCATCAGGGTCCTAAAACGTAGATAGGCTTAGTGTACCAGGGAAATTTACATGGAACAGCGGCGAATGGAAACACAGAAACTCCTTCCTCTTCCTGGGCCAGATATGCAACTTGCTCACAGCTCAAGGTCTCCAGAAACTGATCTCAAGAGACCACCCTTTCCCTGTAGTAAGCTCACACTCTGCCTCTCACCTGTCCTTCCCATCAACTTCTTTTGCACTCAGGTCTCTCTCCATCAAAAAGAAAAAAGGAAAAAAAGAAAAAAAAAACCCATAACAAAACAAAACTGCCTTGTTCCCATGGCTCCTTCCAGCTAGTGCCCCTCTATCCTTTCCTTCACAGCAGTCATCTGGAGTTTGATTTTTTGTATCCGAGCAGCTATTCCCCGGGCACCACAATGCTGCCTCTATCATGAACACTGCATTCTGATAAATGTCCACGCCTGTCTCTGAGTGCGCCATTGTATTCCATCGCGCTGTCTGTCAGTCTGGACTCAAGTGCCACACTATTTTAACTACTCTGGCTTTGTAAAATGGCTTAATGTCTATAGGGTGAAGTTTTCTTTGATGTCAGCATTCAGAGTTGAGTTAGCTATTCAAATTCCTTGATTGTTTCATATGAATTTCAGAAACAGTTTTCCGAGATGAATCAAAGAGCCAAAGAATTTTAATTGGAATCACGCTCAATGTACACGTTTACTTGGAAGGATATTGGCAAGATCTCTATGGTATTGAGTCCTATGTATGAACAGAAAATATCTAATTTTTTGTTTGTCTCTTTTATGTCTTTCAGTGTCTTCTAGTGATCTCCATAAAGTTTGTACATTTTTTGTTAGGCTTATTTCTGGATGCCTATGTTTCACAATTGTGAAATTTTTAAATATTCCACTTCTAGTTACTTATTGCACATATAAAGCAGTATTACTGATTTTTACAACTTTGTGTCTGTATACCTTTCTTCACTGTCTTACTAATTCTATTATTTTATCCATTTATTTTCTTTTCATTTTTTTATGTAGATGATCATGGCATCTTTAATTTTGTCTGTATTTCTAGTTCTTATTCTCAGATGAATGCATTATTTAGGAACTCCAGTATAATCCTAAATAGTGGTGGTGATAATAGGCATTATTTTCATTATTAAATATGTTGTTCCCCTATTAGATATGCTGTCTGCAGTAGGTTTTTGATAACTAACTACCAATTGTTAATTTTAAGACATTTTTTCTATGTTTACATGCTGTTAACTTTTCTTATGAAAGAGTTTTACATTTTTTCAAATACATTTCTCTGTATCTTTTGAGAGTCCTTATGATTTTTCTCTTTTAGCATATTAATAAGATGAATTATATCTACATTTATTCTAATGGCAGAACCATCTTTGCATTCCTGGTATGAAATCCTGACTTGGGAGTGACAAATTATTTTAATACACTATTGGGTTAAAATTGATAATATTTCCTATAGGGTTTTTACAGTTATATTCCTAAGTGACATTGGCCTGTAATTTTCTTTTCTTATGGAGACTATCCAGTTGTTACTTTATCTAGAGTATATTTGCCTCAGAAGCAGCTTTACTTATTTCCCATTATGTGGAATAACTTGTAAAAATAAAGATTTTCTGTTCTTTGACAATTTGATAAAAATATACCTAAATAATTGCTTCCAGATTAAAAAAAAACTGAAGGGAAAAATGAATGCTTAAAAGGGAATATGGTGATCTGCTGGAAGCAAGCTTTCCTTCCCAGACATTTTTCCTGGGAGTATTCCAAGCACCAAGCATTTTCAAGTACCCATGAAACAAGCATTGATATAGATCATTTCCTGGGCCATAAAACAAACCTCAACAAATTTAAAAGAATTAAAATCCTACAAAGTACGTTCTCCAGCTATAATGAATCAATAACAGAAAGGCAAAAGGAAAATCTCCAAATGTGGGAATTGAAATATACACTTTTTTTAAAAGATCTTTATTTATTTGAGAGAGAGAGTGTATAAGCAGTGGGGAGGGGCAGAGGGAGAGAGAAACTCAAGCAGATTTCCTGCTGAGCTTGGAGCTGATCAAAGCAGGGCTCTATCGATCCCAGGACTCTGAGATCGTGACCTGAGCTGAAATCAAGAGTTGGAGGGTTACCCAACTGAGCCACCTATATGCCCCTAGATAATACACTTCTAAATAATTCATGGGTCAAAAGTGAAGCCTTAAAGGAAATTTTTTAAAAATATGTATAATTGATTGAAAACAAAAAGACAATGTATCAACATTTGTGGGATGCAGCTAAAGCTGAGAGGGAAATTTATAGCACTAAATGATTAATGAAGCAAGATCTCAAATCTATAACCTAAGTCTCTACCTCAGGATGCCAGAAAAAGGTAACAAAATGAACCCAAAGTAAGAAGAAGGAAGGAAATCAATGAAATCAATGAAATTTAAAAAGTAGAGAAACAAGAAAGAAAATCAATGAAATAAAAAGGTGATTTTTTTGAAAATAAAATTAATAAATCTCTAGAAAATAAAAGAGAGATAAGACACAAATTATAAGTCTCAGGAATGAAACAAGGGCTATTACTACAGAATGAAGCCATTATTAGATTATCTGAGAATACTACGAACAAATTTATTCTAATAAATTTGACAACATAAAAGAAATGGACCGCTTCCTCAAAAACCAAAAACTACCAAAAAACGAGATGAAAAGACAATCTGAATAACCCTGTAACTATTGAAGAAATTGAATTTTTCATTTAAAATTTCCTGAAAATGAAATTTCCAAGCCTGGATGATTTCACTGGAGAAATCTAGCAAACATTCAGAGAATTAAAATCAATTTTGCACAGTCTTTATCAGAAAATGAAAGAGAAAAAGAATACTTCCCAGCTCTTTTCAATGAAGCCAGTACTACCTTATACTAAAACTAGACAAAGACAGTACAAAAAAAGAATATGAGAGACCCATATCTTTCATGAACTTAGAAGGAACGATTCACAACAAGATATTAGCAAACCAAATCTAACAATGTATAAAAATAATTATACACCATGACCAGGCAGGATTTATTCCAGATAGGCAAGGCTGGCTCAACATTTCCAAACCAATCAAAGCTGAAGAAGAAAAATCATGGGATACTATCAATTGATGCAAAAAAATCATTTTACAAAATCTAAACCTATTCTTAATAAAGTTCTCAGAAGTTAGAGCCCACATGTCATCTGGCTCAATCCCATCAATTAGAGAGCAGTAAGATGACTGGCCCAGAGTGACACAGCCAGCTGAAAACGATTGATGCAAGGGTTTCTTCTTGCTTCCTATATGAAAATACTACTGTTGATGGACTAGTCGGTTACTAGCCCTGATGGGTACTGAAAGAGTGCCATTGCCAGGATCACAGTATGAAATTGGAAAGGTGCAAGGGTGAATGGGAGGCTTGATGAAGGGAAAACAGCTAGATGTGGGTCTACCGCATATGTGGCCGGGTGAAACTACCTGGTAGCATTGCTACCTTGCATTTGCCCAGACAATCACTTTGCACTGCAAAACTCATTTGCATCTCATCTGATTCTCATAAGGGATGCAAAGCAGCAATTTTCAACCCCATTTCTTTTTTTTTTTTTTAAAGATTTTATTTTTTTATTTGACAGAGAGAGACACAGCGAGAGAGGGAACACAAGCAGGGGGAGTGGGAGAGGGAGAAGCAGGCTCCACGCAGAGCAGGGAGTCCGATGCGGGACTCGATCCCAGGACCCTGGGATCATGACCTGAGCCGAAGGCAGTCGCTTAACCGACTGAGCCACCCAGGCGCCCTCAACCCCATTTCTTTATGAGAGTGTATAGGCTCAAAGATAACACCGAACTGGTAATAAATAATAATATGATAAGAGAATAAGCTTGTTTAAATAATAAATGATAATAATATTGTATTAAATAATTAACTATATTCACACAACAAGTAAGTTGTGGACCCTGAGGACCTGTGTCTCTGGGGGGGTGCTTCCTACACAATCATAGTCAGGATGATAAATACCATTTGTTTAGCATTTACTGGGTCCAAGATACTGTTGTTTAAAAATATATATATGGAGAGAGGCGAAAGAAAGTATATTTAAAAAAAAAAAGGTAGGAAGAGAAGGAAATTATTATAACTTAATTAAGAACATCTATTTAAAAACTATAGCTGACATCATACTTAATGTGGAAAGACTGAATGCTTGCCCCCTAAGACTGGAAAAAAGGCAAGGATACCCATTTCCACTACTCATATTCAATATAGTATCAAAAGTCCTAGGCAAGAAAAAGATATACAGATTGTAAATGAAGAAATAAAACTCTTTCTATTTGAAGATGACTTGATTGTCCTCATAGAAAATTCCAAGGAATTTATTAAAAAAAAAAAACCCTAAACCCACCCATCTTATAACTAATTAGTGAGTTCAGCAATGTGGTAGAGTACAAGATTAGAATGGAAAAATCAATCACATTTTTATATACTAAAAATGAACATACAGAAACCAAAATTAAAGCACCATATCATTTTTATAGTCAGAAAAAAAAAAAGAAAAAGAGAAGAAATGTTTAGCTATACACTTAAGAAAACCTGTGGAGGATTTGTATGATGAAAATTACCAATTCTGATTAAAAGAATCAAATAAAACCTAAAAATTTGGAAAGACATACTTTGTTCATGGATTAAAATGCTCAACATAGTAAACATGTCAATGCTCCTCAAACTGATATATAAGCTTAATGCAATTCCTACCACAATCCAAGCAAGATTTTTTTTGTATCTATAGATCAACTTACTCTAAAATTATATGAAAAGGAGAAGTAATGAGAAAATAATCCTGACACAGTAGAATGACATGGGATGCCTTGCTTTTCCTGATGTTAAGGCCTACTATTGAGCTACAGTAATTAAAACAGTGTGGTAATGGCAGAGGTATAGATTCATAGATTAATGGAAGAATAGAGGACCCAGAACTGAGGTAAAGACATCCACAAATATATGCAACTGATTTTTGACCAAGATGCAAAACCAATTTGTTGGAGGAAGAATAGTCTTTTCAGCAAATTGTGCTAGAGCAATTGTACAGCCTTTGGGAAAAGAAAGAGGAGAAGAAGAAGAAGAAGCAGCAGCAGGAGGAGGAGAGGAAGGGGAAGAAGGGGAAGAAGAGGAAGAAGAAGAAGGGGAGGAGGAGGAGGAAGAAGAAGAAGAAGGAGGAGGAGGAGGAGAAGAAGAAGAAGAGGAAGGGGAAGAAGGGGAAGAAGGGGAAGGAGAAGAAGAAGGAGAGGAAGGGGAAGAAGAGGAAGGAGAAGGAGAAAAGAAGAAGAAGAAGAAGAAGAAGAAGAAGAAGAAGAAGAAGAAGAAGAAGAAGAA
>NW_023270464.1:9804948-9827205 GCF_011800145.1 Mirounga leonina
GAAGAAGGAGGAGGAGGAGAACAAGAAGGAGAGGAAGAGGAAGAAGAGTAAGAAGAAGAAGGAGAAAAAGAAGGAGAAGAAGAAGGAGAGGAAGGGGAGGGGAAGAAGGGGAAAAGAGGAAGAAGAAGAAGACGAAGAAGGAGAAAAAGAAGGAGAAGAAGAAGGAGAGGAAGGGGGAGGGGAAGAAGAGGAAGAAGAAGAAGAAAGAAGAAGAAGCAGGAGAAGAAGAAGGAGGAGAAGGAGGAGGAGGAGGAGGGGGAGGAGAACAAGGAGAGGAAGGAGAGGAAGAGGAAGAAGAGGAAGAAGAAGGGGAGGAAGAAAAAGGAGGAAGAGGAGGAGGAAGAGGAGGGGAGGGAAGGAGGGGAAGGGAGGAAGAAAAGAAGAAGAGGAAGAAGGAGGAGGAGGAGGAAGAGAGGGGGAGGGGAAGGAGAAAAGGACCTTGACCTAAACCTCACATCTTATGGAAAACTTAACTCAAGATTCATATCATAGACTTAAATATAAAATATAAGACTATAAGTTTTAGAAAAATCCTAGGAGAAAAATCTTTGGATCTAGGGCTAGACATAGAGTTCTTAGATTAGTTCTTAGGCTTGACACCAAAAGCATGATCTTTTAAAGAAAAGATTGATAAATACACATAACATAAAAATTACCAATTAAACTTTTTAAATGTACAGTTCAGTAGCATTAAGTACATGAACTCTTTTCATCATCCCAAACTGAAACTGTCCCCATTAAACTACTAACCCCTCCCCCCACCCTCCCCCCAGCCCCTGGCAACCACCATTGTACTTTCTGTTTCTATGATTTTGACTACACAGGGAACCTCATATAAGTGGAATCATACAGTATATGTCTTTCTGTGACTCGCTTGTTTCACTTAGCCTAATGTCCTCAGGGTTCATCTGTGTTGAAGTGTGTGTCAGAATTTCTTTCCTCTATAAGGCTGAGCAACATTCCATTCTATGGATAGACCTCATTTTGTTTATCCATTCATCCATTGCTTCATTTTAAAAGGTGACCCATGAAGGTCTTAAACAGTAGATTATATGAGAGGTGACATATTTGATTATGAGGCAAAGGAAGTCACTAGATGCCTGGGGCTTGGGCCACATTAAGGGGGAGAGAAGATTTAAGAAGGAAGCCTTGTATAAAAGGCTTGTATAAAAGGAATATTTCAGGGAGCCTGTGCTGTGAAAAATGCCTGCCTGAAAACAGACACGACATTTCATCCCCTTAATAAGTGCTGCTTCTGGGAATGTGCGCGTGTGCGTGTGCTTGTGTGTGTGCGTGCGCGTGCGCGTGCGCGCGCGCTATCTGGGGTCTTTCTCTTCAGTTCTAACAGTGCTCGGATGCAGTTATGGCTACCTGCATTTTGCAGATGAGGAAACAGAAGCATGGAGATTTTAAGGGACCTTCTTGCCAGCTGGCCTGGCCCCAAAGGATGGTCAGGACATCATCAGGTGCCTCTCCTTGAAGGCACCTTGGCCACTCGGGATCCATTCACATCCACACAGCCAGGCACAGGGAGGAGGGATGGAGGAAGGAGCACAAGGTATGGAGTCCAAAGATCCCAGTGTGATGTGACCTTCTTGGTTAATTGGGCCATGGACATCCTTTCCCTTCTCTTGCCTCTGTTTCCTGGTCTGCAAAATATGGATGAGCATTCTTCCCTCAGTAGCTGTGGAGGGTGTCACAATGCACACAGTGTGGGAAAGCATCTAGCCCAGGGTGGGCAGGGAATAGCCATGCTGGGATTTGAGGCAGACCCCACAATATTCCTGCATCCTCCTCCAACTGGAATCTAAGAGGTAGGAATGGGAGCTCATCTCTTTCCCTTCCCCTGGGATTTCCCATCTTCTCTCAGGGCATGGGGGTGTGCTAAGCGGTGAGGGCTCATTCACTTCTTAGTCCAACCAAGGCTCACAAGCTCTGGAAGCCAGGCACAGGGGGCGACTGAGAGCCCAGACACCCATCAGGGGGGTCACCTGCTGAGGCAGGCTTTCCTGGAGAAATGAAAGCCCATTGTGTTAGTCAGAGCCACGGGTAGACAGCTTGGGGTGTGGAGAGCAGTGGGTGAAGCAGGAGTTCTAGAGTCAATCTGTTCGGGTCCATTCTGGTCAGCCACTCTTCTGGGCAGGGCCAGGCCTGCAGCCCTGACCATCACAAGATTCCCTTGGCCGGCTCTGTGACCCTCTTGTTGCATTGCCTGGCACACGGCAGTCATTCACAAGGTGAAAGTTATATTTCTCCCAGAACACCCCCTTTGACTAAATTCCTTCTGCCTCTGTCAGTTGGGAGGATGGCTCCCGCTCTAACCTCCCCACCCCCCATGGTATGCTCCTCCAAGCACACAGAAGGTGCTCAATAATTGCTAGCAGATTCAATGAATGGATGGTGGGCAGCACAGCCAAGAGGCTGGAGGTCAACGGGATGAGAAAAGAGTTCCCATGTCAAGGGGTTCTGAGGGTAAAACCGTGTGACATCCTGTGCAATGGACGCATTCACAGGTATCTCCTTCTGGAGTTATGTCCATGGCAGCTGGAAGTCCACTCTGGGGACCTCTGCCTTGCCAGGACTGTGCCTGTCCTCACCTTCTCCCAGGTCCTGTGCATCTGAGGTGACTGACTCAGGACTGTCCACAATTTCAGCGTCACTGGCTCCATTCTCCATATGGCAGAGAGGGGACCCAGAGGTGAATCACAAGGCCGTTGCCTCCCTCAAGGTGTTTCCACTCCAGACATAGTGCCAGGAGGGAGGGAGGAGGTGGACCCCAAGCCAGGCTGTGGAGCAAGCTCGAGTTCCGCTTGCTGGAAATGGTTTCCACATGGGGCCATTAAATGTCAACTACCTTCAGAGTCCTCCTGTTCAGCTGCGGAGCTGTGTTGTGCCAGGGGCGCCCAGCTGGGAAGCAAACCGGACCTGAAATCCAGCCCGGGCCCCACCTGCCAAGTCATGCCCATGGTTGCACCTTCTGTGATCCCCACAAAAGTGCTATCCAGCTCACCACGCCGACAAGCTTCCTTTTCCCCAGGGCGTCCTGACAACCAGGGGACAAAGTTGCAAGGGATCCCACAGCAGCTGCAGGGGATGCTCCAGGCGGCCAAGAGATGGCTGCCCTAGCTGCCCCTCACCACCTCACCCCCCCAGCATGTCGGGCCCTCCAGCCACAGGGCTCCCTTCCCACCCCCCCATTCCAGCCCAGGAGCAGGCTGTGGGATTGGCAGATACTGGAGGCTCTCAGAAGGAAATGCAGGAGAGGGGGTTCCCAGAGGTTGATGGGGAACTGCCAGGGGAAAGCCCTAGGAGGACACCCTCCGTAGCCAAAAGGGTGCAAGGCAGGGAAAAAAAATTAGGAGCCACTAAGGTGTCGTGTGGGCTTTCTGCTGCCTCCCCCAGGCACACAGCCCGCATCTCGTTTGTCCTTGGAACTGGGTCTTTGGAGGAGTAAACTGAGGCTCACCCATGTGAGCCACCTGACCCAAAGCACACCTTTAGCTTTAGACCCTGCTCTGCCTGTCTTCCCCACACCACCCCTCCCTTTGAGCGGCCCCACCCAGCCCAACCCTGCTTTCTGCCCCATGGTGTGGGGGAAGCTGCAGCCGGGCAGGTTCCTCTTTCCGTCTTGGCTCTTGCATTCCCAGAGCAAGTGGCTGACCTCATACCACCTGGGTGTGTGGGGAAGGAAGCAGGTGTGGTGCTGGGAGGGACCCAAGCCCGTGTTCAGTCTGCCTGGAGAAATCGGTTATGACAACAGAAAGGGCACACGATTTCTACATGAAGAACCAGACCACAGAAATGTTTCTATGGAAAAGTCACGTTAATGAACTGATTGCCAAACAAGGATTTAGCAACAGGATGGAGGGAAGCCCACACAGCGGGCATCAAGTAGCATGTTCAAGTAACACAAAAAGTGGCACCAGGAAAACAGAGTGGCAGCTCTGGGAGTACCTGTGATGCCCCTTTGGTGGGGTTCTCAGCTCTGGCTGCCTACTAGAGCCCTCTGGGGAGATTTTAAAAGCAAACACATGCATGCAAGTTGGGGCCCCACTTTCTGATATCTTTCTGTAATTGGTCTGGGTAGATCCAGGCAGGGTATGTTTTTTAATTTCATGATTCTGATTGGATTGAGGACTGTGCCCTATAGGATCACACCACCCACCCCACTCCTGCTCCAGCTCCTTTCCCTGTGGGACCCCCTGCCTCCGTGGTGGCGGCAGATCAGCTAGGAGCGGTGTGACCTCAGGCAAGCCGCTGACCTTCTGGTCTAGAGAGCAGAGGTCTGGCCCAGGTGAGCTGTGAGGTTCTGCCCCAGGAGAAAAATCCAATGAGACGGCACCTTCATGGTGTGGGGGGTGGGGGGATGATGAAGATGAGATGGCCTCACAGTACCAGAGGCTGGAGGTCCAAGATTGAAGTGACGGCAGGGTTGGTTTCTCCTGAGGCCTCTTTCCTTGGTGTGCAGACGGCTGCCTTCTCCCCTTGTTCTCCTCTGGGCTTTTCTCTGTGGGTGTCTGGGTCCTGATCACCTCTTTTTTTTTTTTTTTAAAGATTTTATTTATTTGACAGAGAGAGAGGGAGAGTACAAGCAGGGGGAGGGGCAGGCAAAGGCAGAGGGAGAAGCAGTCTTCCTACAGAGCAGGGAGAGCCCAATGTGGGGCTCGATCCCAGGACCCCGGGATCATGACTGAGCTGAAGCAGTCGCTTAACCAACTGAGCCACCCAGGCACCCATGATCACCTCTTTTTTTTTTTAAGACACCAGTCAGATTGAATTAGGGCCACCCTAATGACCTCATTTTAACATAATTACCTCTTTATGTGAATCGAACAATTTCTTCACCTCTTCTGTTACGGGTGGACTGGGAATGGTTGCTGGTCTGGCTCTTAGGAACACTGTCCCCATGAACATCCTTGTGCTTGTCAGTGGGCACAGCTGTGCACAGTATCTGTTGGCAATGGGCCTGGGAGTGGAATTGTAGCTACAGGGGTGCATTTCTTCACCCCTGTAGTAGGTACTGCAGGTGCATCTCCAGAATGTCCACAATGCTGCTCTGATGGGCAGTGGGAGAGCCCCCTTTGCTAACTCCTCACCCATACTCAGGTTGGTCAGACCTGCAAACAATGTGCCCTGGGCCCCATGCACCCCGCTGAGGGCCTTGAACTTCTTGGGATCAGAGGATGTCTCGGTCTCTTTGGGCTGCAATGACGCAGGTTCCATAGATAAGTGGCTTAAACAACAAACATGTATGTCTCACACTTCTGCAAGCTGCAAAGTCTTGCTGTGCTCTCCACGGTGGCAGGGGTGAGGGAGAGTTCTCTGGGGTCCCTTTTATAAGGGCATGAAACCCATTCATGAGGGCTCCACCCTGCTGACCTAATCCCCTCCCAAAGGCCCCACCTCCTAATGCCATCACATCAGGGGTTAGGATTTAACATTTTGGGGGGACACAAACATTGAGTCTAGAGCAGAGAGCCTGGGGCACTGTATCTTCAGTGTAGTGACCAAACGGGAGCCCAGCTGCCCACTCCCTTTCTTCCTCCCTCTCTGGCTCCTGAGGACTTCCTGCAGGCCCACCTCATCCATCACAGGCCATGGAAACTACTCTTCCTGCCCTCTTGATGGCCTTGAGTGTAACCCTGCAGTTCTCAGGACTCCCCTGTGGCCACATGGAGCCCTTTGCAAACCTCCCCTCCCATCCACACCTTCCGGGGGCCTGTGGGCACCATCCAGGAACATCAGGGTTCATTGCCTTAGTGAGCCACACAGGGAAGCTCTGCATGGGACAGCAGCTGTGTGGGACCAGGAGCCTGAGCTTAGAGCCATGAGCTCAGTGACTGGGCCAGGCACTAGCCTGAGCTTTCACATGCTCATCCACACAATGAAAGAACTGTCAGGATTCAGGGAGATCGTATCCATGAGGATGTTTGGGGTGATGTGCTACATGGCTCAGAATTCACTATTATCATCAGTGATCCTTTCTAAGGTAACATCAAGCTGAGACATAGGTAGCACTGGATACATGCGGGAGAGTATCTCATCCTATCCCATGGAATGCTTCTAACCTCCCCATAGGAGAGGACACTGAGGCTCAGGAAGCTGGCTGGCCATGCTTGAGATTGCACCACTGGGAAGGGTCAGAGCCAGGAACCTTACCTGTCATCCGCCTCCAAACCCCATTGTGCATAACCCCCTGGAGTAAAGGCAGTGTCGGTGGGCCAGTTCACTGCCACTGTGGCAGGAAGGTAAAGAGGATCAGAAGATGCCACCCCAAAATGTGCCCCTTTGGCCTAAGGCTTATGTGGAGGTGAAGACAATTGAAAAACAGCAGACCCCCCAAAAACTCTACCCTTCCCCTATCTGCCTCAAGGAAAACTCTACCCTTCCCCTATCTGCCTCAAGGCAGGGCATAAATTTCCCTTTGTCGAGGTGTTCTCCCTTCTCCCATACCAGGAAGAGGAAACCACTCATGACTGAGACTGCACCAACTTGAATCTGCATAAACAAACCTTACTGAAATATCCCTTATGTTCTAGGAGTTTCCCACATATGCTGACCTTCCCACACCTCACCAGCCCCAGAAGCCCCAAACCCTTCTCCTGTGTCTTTTCTTTTACTCGCTTTTTGTTAAGATGGTATACAAGCTCCAAATTCTAAGTGCTTGAGTCACATTTCTTTGAGGAGTCCTGTGCCTACAGATGTATTTATATCTATTCTTTCCTCTTGTTAGCATGACTTTTGTTAAGTTTAATTTGCAGGTCCCTAGGCACTGAACATATAAGGGTAGAGGAAAAAGTTTTTCCTCCCTACAAAGGCAAGAATCCAGAGGAGGTCCTGATGGGCCTTCTTATAGCACACCATTCCTCAGAGGGCAGAGGCCCCTGGGAATAGATATCCACCCCCCACTCCATGCCATGATATGTGAGCATTGTGCTGTGTGCTGAGGGGATGACTCCCAGCCCAGGTAAGCAGGCACACACTGAAAAAACCAGTCACACCCATTAAAGAGTCCCCAGTGTCTGAGTCCCGTGAGCAGGCTCAAGCCCCGTGAGCTCCTCAAGCTTGTCATGATAAAGGCATCATCAGTAGGAAGTCCAGCATGGAGCCAAAGATTCTGGAAAGCTGCCCCTTGGCAACGAGAGAGGAGAAAATCCTAGAAATTACCTTCGGTTTCCATGCTGTATTTTTCCAGGCCCAGCTCAGCAGGAGTCACTCAGGAGGGTTTGAAACCTATTCATCCATTCTTTAACACCCTCCTATCAAGAGCCAGAGCCCATTGTCCTCTCTTGAATCTGGGCTGGGCTGAATTCCTCCCTTCTGAGGAGTGCTTGAGGGGGCAGAATCAGTGCCTCATGACCTGGGAAGAAAGATCATAAAAGGCAAGACGGTTTCTGCCACCTCTCTCCTGGGCTGCTTGTCCCTGGAAGCCGGCTGCCATGCTGTGAGGAAGCCCATGCACATGGAAGGGACACACGAGGTGTCCCAGCTGAGAGCCCCGCTGATAGCCAGTATCCACTGCCTGACCTATAAGTGGAGAAGCCGTTTGAGAGGACTCTGACCCCAACTACCCACTGCAACCCCATGAAACATCCTGAGTGAGAACAGCCAAGCCAGAACTGCCAGGTCAACCTCCAGAACAACAGAGATATTAGCGGTAAGCGTAGGGTGGTTTAAGCTGCTAAGTTTTGGGGTGGTTTGTTAGGAAGCCAGAGATAGATAGTCACTGAGGTCAGTTCCCGCAGTTTCTGTCCAACACCCCTCTCAAACACCACTGCCAATTCTGGACTTCATACAGAGCAGCGCAGAAGCCCACCGGGGCCTCCAGCGCTGCCTCGCGGACAGGTGCCGGGGGCCAGCCGGGTCCTGGGCTGCCAGCGAGCTGCCAGCTTTGTGCTGTGGGGCCAGTCCAGTCCATACCAGCAGGCTCTCCTCCCATCTGTCTCACCTGTGGGCCGGAGTGCAGCTGTGGGCATCTCCTGCACTGTCCTTTGCTCCAGAACTGAGTCCAGAGCCAAGCGGGCTTGACGGGTGGTCCACACCAGCTATGGGACTGGCTGCATCATGGTCTATGAGGGCAGCAAATGTTCAAAGCAGAGAGGTGGGTCTCAGAGTCAAGTCCAAGAGGAGAAAATGAGTCCAAAGGTGGGGAAACAGGACATGCATGGGGCACAGGGTAGGCTGGGGGTGATGTGCCTACCTGTATGATGAGTGGCTGGGTGCACGGATGGGACAGACGACCTGAGAGCAAGGGCAGGACCAAAGGATCTGCATCTGCACCCAGATCTCCCGTGCCGAACGCTGCTGGCTTGGCCAGGTACTGCCAGGCCCTTGGTCATCCTCTTTTCTCCAAGACCTCAAGGACGGCACCCACTTCCTACACTTTCGCCTTTTGATTAGGATACTGTCCCGTTGGAGCCATGGGCTGTCGGGGCCTGACTCTTGATCCTTCCTCACCCCCACCCCCGCCCCCACACCCTTTGAGTACCACTGGGGTGGCCAGAACAAGGCCACAGACATCCAGCTCCTTTGGAAACAGGGTACACGATGGATGCCCCCTCCCCTAAAGACATGTCCTGCGTCAAGATCAGTCCCTCTGGCCTGTAGCCTCCCACAGTGGAGGTCCCAGCATGCCTTGCAGCCCGAGCCCAACCCAGGCTGCCCTGCTGCAGGAGGGACAAACGGGCCTGGAAGGCACTGTCCCTGCCTTCCTGGGGGCTACTGGGACTGTGGCAGTGGGCTTTGCTCTCCTCCTTCCCCACTGGCCCACTCCTCCCCTAGTTACATTGTGGGCAAACAAATGCTTTCCAGCAGAGTCAGAGTTCATTAGGGAGATGGAGAGCAGTGCTCCCCGGGCTGCCCACACTAATGGGAATGGAGAGGCCTGCCTGGCAGGCCGACCACCCAAGCTGGTCCACTGCCTGCCCTCCTGGCCTTTAGAGGAGCTGAGTGGGCAGGAGAAGGAGGAAAAGAGTACTCAGCGCAGTGATGTAAGGCTGCTCATTATTATTTCTTTAGATGAACTATTTGGTAGACACTTGTTTGTACATTGTGGGCTTCAGCAAAGGCAAAAAGACAATGCTGAGGGCTCCCGGAATGGCTGCAGTGGGATGGAGGGCCTCTCCCAGAGGACACGGGCGGGCAGGGTGCAGAGGCAGAGGGTGTGGCCCCCCATGGCTTTCAGCCTCAGAGAGGGGCCTCTGGGGTGCAGAATCTGCTGGGGGGCGGGGCTGGTCCTCCTCAGCTGAGGGCTGTTAACACCCACCAGGGACTGGAAGAACACTCCTTCTGGGGGGGGGGGCGGCAGGGAGAAGGAAGCCCCAGGAGGGGACCCCTGGGGGGGTGCAGTGGGAACAGGTGGGAGAAAGGCGGGGTTTTCTGAGGGTGCCCGGACCCATCCTGGCCGCTAGACCTCTGAGCCCTGGGGCCCTCACTACTGACCCGCTCTTGCAAATGCCCAGCACGCTGTCCAAACAGGAGTCAATGGGCTCAGTGAAGTGTATGGTTCCATGCTGAAGCCATTTACCTTTTAACTAAATTTAAAGGGTGCTTCTCGCTTTTTTAAAAAAAGAAACAAAACCCAGCTTCATTGAGGTATAATTGACATGTACTAAGCTGTGCCGATTTCAAATGCAAGTTCGAGAACTTAGATTCAGAGAGGCCCCCGGGGAAGCCGACACCACAGTCAAGAGAGTGAGCACATCACCACCCCCTACAAGTTGCCTGGAGCCCCTCAGGAATCCTCCCTCCCTCCTCCACCCCTCCACCCCCAGTCTGCGCTTCTTGCCGTAATTTACTGATATTTTTTAACTAAAAAAATTGCATTTCGTTATAGGAACAGAAGTTGGTGGGAAGTAAAAATGGGAGAATAAGCTTGTCTAGCCTGTGGAGGGAATGCTGGGGGGACAGTCACAACCTCCACATACAGGTGGGGTCGGGCCTGTCGAGAGAAAACCCAAGGCTCAGATTCCCGGCAGCTGTGGGATTGCTCTGAATGACCCTCTGAGGTCTCCTTTCCTTTGGGGAAAATAAAAGGCAGCCCTGGGCATGATTTAAAATCCTAGTCAGGCCCTAAGTAAAATCTGGGGAAGCGTTTCTTCTATCCTGCAAGCCCCAAGGCAGGCGCCTCCCACGGAGACGGCGGGGGGCAAACTCGATGCCCACTGGGCTCAGGGCAGAAACCAGCAAGGGAAAAGGAGGGCAGACCATGGCTGGCCATGGGGGGAAGCCGCCATCCAGCTCTGGCCTCTCTTGCTGGGACCGGCTGAGTTTTTTAGTAGATGCCGACAGATACCTGGATTTTTAAGCACAATCTCCTAATTCTTAAGGTTGACCCTGTCATGGTTTTTAAATCACCTTAGAGGATGCAAGCCTAGGGTGCCCTAATTGCAGGCACCCAGCTTGTGGCTTCTGCACCATCAGATGACCTCTCTCCTTCCTCTGTGCTCCTTCTTGCTAACTCTAGCACCATCTTGTTGCCATCCAACAGATTCTCCTTTTATTTCATGTCCATAAACTTCCACTGGGCTCTCGTGATGCTGTCCCGTTCTGGGCTCTGGGCTGGGGAGGAAGCTATAGAGAGGGATGGTCCCTGTCCCTGTCCTTGGGGACATGCTGGATGCTGAATGCTCCCATGGAAGTGCATCCGCAGCTCCCAGGCCTATGAAAGAGATGCCAAAGGCTCTACTGGGGTGCTCACTGATGGCCACAGGGAGAGGACACTGGGGCTGAGCTGGAGCCAAGAAGGATGATGAGGATTCACAGGCAGCCAAGGGAGGAAAGGAGGACAGCGGAGGGCATGGTGTGCTCTGGGAAAGGAAAGTGCTCTGTCCAGTGGGTCAGATGGGGACCCCAGGGATGCTGGCCAGTTGGGAGAAGAGTGATATGAGAGAAGAAAAGAGACTCACCAGCATCCCCTCTGGGACCTCTTGCAGCTCTTGTCCTCTCTTGCCCAAGCCCTCTTTTTTTTTTTTTTTAAAGATTTCATTTATTTATTTGACAGAGAGAGACATAGCGAGAGCAGGAACACAAGCCGGGGGAGTGGGAGAGGGAGAAGCAGGCTTCCCGCAGAGCAGGGAGCCCGATGTGGGACTCCATCCCAGGACCCTGGGATCATGACCTGAGCCGAAGGCAGACGCTTAACGACTGAGCCACCCAGGCGCCCTTGCTCAAGCCCTCTTAAGGAAGAACCTCCTTCTGCGTTCTAGGAGAGGGGAGGGTGTCCGTTGAGCTTGTTTTATTGTCCTAGCAGCCTAGAATGGAGATCGACCTCAAAGATTGTCTAGTCAAATCCCCGCAGGACACCCTGTCCCACAGCACTATGTCATCTGGACCCCCTTCCCACCCTTCCATCAAATAGGCCAGGCTCCTGATCTCCCTCCTTCATAGGGGGGTTGGGGGTCCTTGGGGTTTTTCCCAGCATAAGAATGGCAGGAAGCTGCCAAAAGTTTGCTGCGATCAGAACTCAAAGCACACTCGAGCCGGCAGAGAAGGAGTGAATACAGATGAACTTCCTTTGGACAGCTGTGCCTACACTCTATAAAAAAAGTGTCAGATTCAATCACTCAGGTTCGGGGGCCATCGACGCCAAACATCTGGATCTTTGGACAGGCCCCGAAGACGCCCGGATGTTGCACTTCCCACCTGGAAGCCTGCTGTCATCTACGGGCCGCGCTGATGTGGAAGAGGGACGCACCTGGCCAGGCCCAGCCCACTTCCTCGGAGGGGCTTCAGCCCGGCTCCCTGCGGACAGAACGAACGTGGCGGGTGGGAGGGGGAAGCAGGGCCTGTCCAGCCTGCGCTGGGCCTTTCTGGGCTGTGGGGCAGCCCCGTGCCCACCGGACACTGACAGCCCAATGGCCACTGCTTGGCGGGGTGTCCCTGCCATTCTCCTGGACCATTAGTGGTGGCCAGTGACGAGCTAACTGGTGAGTTCGCCTTGACCCTGGGAAGGGGCCGCAAAGCTAGTTAGCCTTGGCTTATGAAGGAAGAAATTCACTTTTCTTCCATTTTGACCCTCTCCTCCTGCCAAGAGCAAACCAAACAGCTAATTCCTAGGGTCTGGCTCCCAGAGGTGGGACGTGTTTGCAAAGTTACTGCCTCAAGCCACAGCGGAACGATGCCAACAGTTTGTCACCCCCAAAATACTTTTTAGTAATGAAATGTCATTAATCAGAACCCCTCGCCCTCAACAATTTGCTGAGAAAGATGCTCCTGACTGTCTAAAGGAGAGGATCAGGGAAGGCCAACCAACTTTTGTGAGAACCAGCGCCTCTCCCTCCCTTGGGCTGGTTTCATGTGCACCGTCAGGGGTGAGCGCAGCTGCTGGACGGAAATGATCCAAGAAGAGTAAAGTTGCACCCCTCGATAAAGCTCCTCAATTGCTTCACGTGGAGCATGACCATGGAGTAGGACCCACCAATTCCACTCCCAGGGATATACCCAGGAGAATGGAGAACACAGTCCATGCAGAAACTTGTGCATGAATGCTCATAGCACTATTCGCAATAGCCAAAAAGTGGAAACTACCCCATCATCCATCAACTGGTGAATGAATAAATAAAATGTGGTGTAGCCATATCACGGAATGTTATTTGGCAATAAAAAGGAATAACGTACTGACATATGCTATAACATGAACCTTGGAAAAGTCATGGCAAGTGAAAGAAGCCAGACGCAAAGGGCAAATTTTGGATGATTCCAATTATATGAAATGTCTAGCATAGGAGAATCCATAGAGACAGAGAATAGATCAGTGGTTTCCTAGGTCCCCAGGTAGGGTGGGGGAGGAAATGGGGGGTACCTGCTAAAAGGTACAGGGATTCTTTTTGTAGCGAAGAATACGTTCCTATGTTGATTGTGATGGAGGCACAACCCTGTGAATACACTAAAAGCCACTGGCTTGTACATTTTCAATGGCTGAATTGTATGGTGTGTGAATTGTATCTCAGTAAAACTGTTACTAATAAAAAAGGATAAGAAAACTGCATCTTCAACATATTCCAGGATCCAGACTTTCACAATTCCCAGCTGGTGGCCCACCCAACCACCCACGTATGGGAGGGGTTGTACTAGGATTCAGTGATTGGCTTACCTTTGTCAATTGCATCCAGATATTTGGAATTATAGCAAAACAGGATTGATCTCATCACCTATTCCAAAGGAGACAATAGAATAACATCACACCCCTAGACATTAAAGGCCTGGATATAGTCTTATAATTTTATAGAGGAAGGATTGAATGTTTATTACCCCTGAATCCAGTATGTGGGCCCATGAAATTTAAAAAGAAAATAGATTGTTGATTTACTGTGTGACCTTAGGCAAATGACTTACCATCTCTGGTTTGCAGTTTCTTCATTTATGAAATGGGGATAGTGATAGCACCTATCTCCTAGAGTTGCTATGAGGATTAAACAAGTAATATATTTAAAGCACTGAAAACAGTGCCCAGAATACTGTAGAATGTATTTGCTATTATTTGATTTCTGTCTCATGGCCTTAGGACTCTGCTTGCATCGCCTAACGTCTTTCCCTGAAACTCTCATATAGCTCACCCCACCCCCCAATCAGGTCGCTGTTTATCTATCGCAAGGCAGATGACATAGCCCCTTGCCTGACCACCCTAACCGAGTGGCCCTTCCCATCCCACCACCCTGCTTTAGTTTTATTCACAGCACTTGTATGACCTGAAATTGCTATGTCTGTATTTGTTTACTATCTAGCTACACGGCGTCTTGTTCACATGGAACCCTGCCTGGATCCCAGAGGCATTTGCTAAAGGGATGAATGAAGCAGTGAATGGATCTCTACTAGGTGTGGGATAGATGCCAGAGACCTGTGGCCCGACCTTAGGTCCACGCTGAGCAGCTGGAGGGTCCTTCATCCATCGTGTGTATCTGGAGGGCTCTTAGTTCCAGAAGTCCTGGCAATGGAGTGGCCAGAAAATGGAAGCCACAAAAACACTTCTCCTTTGGGCCAGAGGCAGAAGCCAAATTGATTTTGAGGGAGAACTCCTTCCACTTTGGGAAACTAAACCGTCAGTGGCTACGACCAGTGAAGGCAGGTCTTGCTCTGGGTGGAGCCCCTGACAGGTGCAGAGCTGAGCACCCTGAAGCTCGTTGTTACTTCGCAGGCAGGAAAGTGGAGGAGGGACAAGAGGCCAGGGGCCATTCTGGCTGAGCTGGTCACCTCGTCTCTCCTCCCGATCTGGACCACATGCTGCTGAGCTTCGGGAGAGCTAGGAAGTGGATGTCGCTTTGCTGGGTGGATGGATACCCCCATCAAAATTAGAATGGAGTGAAGAAAACTAGAATAGTGATTAACAATGGAGAAGACTAGCTATTGGATGGGTAACCAGCAGTCCCTGCCATGGAGAAGATCAAAGAGCCAGGTTCCTTTCACCACTGGTCACAGATGGGAACTCTCAAGTTGTGTAAAGGCTTCAGCACCATTCCCCGTGCCATGTTTACAAAAAATCCACTCTGCTGAGTTGCCCCTTCATCTAAATCATCATTTTTTTTTTTTTTTAAACGTAAGGCCCTCAGCAGCTAATTAAATAACAAGCCTCGGGTTGGGATGACTCACAGGGAACTGGATGGACTCACTCATGGAAACACCAAATGGCCCCAGCCCAGGGGCCTTCAGAGGGGAGCAAAGACACAGCCCTGTCCTCCTTTTCTGAGGCAAGCAAACAATGTCCCCCACCCCAACTATAAACAAAACACCATGTCTGTTCATCATCGAGCATTTGGAAAATTCAGAGAACAATAAATAAGAAAATGAAAATCTCTCCAGCCCTACCACGCAGAGATGAGCACAGTTCACATGCTGACCTAATTCCTGATGGCGTGGTTGGCCAGGGACCCCCTTTAGAATTTAGGACCCACCTTACCCCCTGGGTGTATATCAACCTTACCTCTGTAGAAAATGTTTTGAATCTCAAGAAGCCAGCTCTGGGGTTTAAACAGAGAAAACACTACTCCCCCACCCCCCGGCTTTCCCATCAGGTGTGTACCCCTCATGATTTCCAAATCTGGGTGCGGGAATTGTGTGTTTCTTAAATTACACTGACGGAAGAGCCACGTGGGAAACAAGTGATTCTCCAAATGGGGTTTTTATATGCCTTGTGTGGCCAAGCGAGCCTCGGGCCTGGGGGAGAGGAAGTATGCAGAGTTTGCTTCTTGGAGAGACCAGCCATCTTCAAGTATTTTTTTTCTTTTTATTCAATTAGCTTTGGAGGGAGGGGGGTCACCAGCTGCATGGTTTGTGAGTCACTCGGATTTCAAGCTCTAAACAGCCTATTTTAGGCAATGGATGTTTAAGGTTTGAGAGTTTTTACTATTATTATTCTTAATTATTCATTTTCAAATCTGGCCCTGGAGAAGACTGGTTTTTTCCCCTCAAGGTTTCAGCATTAGATCTGGAAGTCGGTAAATAAGAAGGTAATCTGAGGTACCTATGACCTAAATGGGGGGGATTAAAAATGCAATTAATGTACAAGGAAAGAGTGATCGGTGCTTGGGGGGATGGAAAAAGAGACGATGAAAAGTCTGTAAATCACCCATTTATCTCAAAGGGGCCCCCTGCTTCCACGTTGGCTCTGAAACCTAATCGGGTCCTCTAGCCTGACCACGGGAAAGAACAGTTGCATTGAAACCATCCTGGAAAGTTTGAGGAGCCCTATAGCCATAAATATTGAGTGTGCTTTACCTTGTTTATTAAATACACATTGATGGATTTGAGCTGTGTGCTGAGCACCTTCCACATGGGAGGTGTGGGAGGACCTGCACTCTTAGAACTTGATAGTAATGAATAACCAGCACTCGGGGGGGCGGGGCTGGGGAGGAGCCGGTGAGTTCTTGTTTGATAGCGTTTGCAATGTCTACATCATAAATACTCCCGCCGCCAAGACAATCTTTGAACTCGGAGCTGGGGAGGGATGTACGGCAGCAAATATTATACAGTATTTCCACCATATAAGCACCATATAGATTGTAAACAGGTATGAGTAAACTCAATTGTACAATAGAGTGAATTAATTAGGAAGTGATGAGTTGGATGGGATTTGAGTATCACCTTTGTTTTGGATACGATGTATTTAATTGTAAGTTTCTAATTTGATTTTTCATAAAAGCTGTGTTTAACAGCCAGCTCACAACATTTCTGAAAACGTCACGCCATTCTCTCTGATTAGGAATGAGCCAGCTCCGGGACACTGCTGTCTAAGGGGGCAGTTAGGGAGTAAACAAACGTTGATCATTGGCTGGCCAGGTCTAGGAAGGCTTCCGGCTACTGAGGACAGCCTGCCACTACCCAACGGATCATCTGATGGTAGCCCAGGGCCACTCCCTGGTTTCCAGGTCTGCTGGATTTGGAACCCATCTCTGAGCCTCAGACCTGTCTGACTCCTCCTAATTCTGAGATCATCTGTCTTCAGATGATGCTGAGCATCTTCAGAGTAAAAGCCTAGCTAGTAAGACAGGGCTGCACTCTGGTTTGCGCTGTAATGTGCTTCTCTCCCTCCTCTCTTCCTCCGTCCCCTTACCTCCTCTCCCCATCCTCCTTTTCCTCCACCTTCATCTCCTGCCCTCTCCTTCTCTGTCTCTGTCTCTGTCTCTCCTTTAGTCCAGCACAGTAGCCAAGTTAGCCCACTGTGTGCCCTTATGGAAAATCCTTTGTTAAAAAAAAAATCATTTGTTGGGCGCCTGGGTGGCTCAGTCAGTGAAGCGTCTGCCTTTGGCTCTGATTATGATCCCAGGGTCCTGGGATGGAGTCCTGCATGGGGAGCCTGCTTCTCCCTCTGCCTGCTGCTCCCTGTGCTTGTTCTCTCTCTGTCAAATAAATAAATAAAATCTTAAAAAAAAAAAAAAAAAAAACCTTTTATTGAGTGAAGGGGCTAAAAAGTGCGAACTCCCAGCTGTAAATGAGATAAGCCATGGGGATGAAATGTACAACATGGGGACTATAGTTAGTAAGACTGCGCCGTATATTTGTAAGTTGCCAAGAGAGTAAATCTTAAAAGTTTTCATCACAGGAAAAAGAAGTTTTATAACTATGTATGGTGGTGGATGTTCACTAGACTTATTGTGGTGATCATTTCATATATACAAATACTGAATCATTATGTTGAGCACCTGAAATTAACATAATGTTATATGTCACTTATGTCCAGAAAAAAATCATTTGTGGGGAGAGTCAGGTGGGGACATTGGAAAACCTCACGAACCCTTGAAAAAGAGGGTAAAGACAGAACACAGGGTCTCTGACCCCAGAGCTGCCATCTAGAGTTTTTGTTTCCCTGGCCTAACTGCCGGAGGGTCATCTTACCCTCAGGCGGAGGTAGGTGACCAAAGAGCACTCTGTTCCTGCTGTCACCAGCCAGCCAGAAATGCAGCCCGGCTACACGGAGGAAGGTCACCCTTTGGTTGAGTTATTATTCCACATCTCTCTTTGCCTGGCTACTGCTTAAGATGAACTAACCTTGACTCAGGCCACCTTTGACCTTGACCCATCCTAGTCCTCTGGGCACGAGGGCAGAAGGTGCCCAATCTACACGGAGCCGGTCCCCTCACCTGGCCGTGCACACCCATGGGAGGGGCGGGTTCAGTGTGGGAAGGAAACGCCTGGCGGAGACTAGCCCTTCAGGAGACACACTCGACTTCAGAGACACAGTAGTGATGGCAATGAAGCTGTCATTAACTGGATTTTATAGGACAAAATCTTGGGAAGCTGGCCAAGTAGTGGAAGGAAAAACGAGGGTGGGGCGGAGTCAGAAACCTAGAATATTTATTTTTATTGGATAAATTTGACGTGTAAATGGCATGTAAATTTCACATGTAAATTTAAGGTGTAGAGCATGTGACTTTGATACACTTATATATTGTAATATGATTGCCATTATAATGATATTTATCACATTCCATAATTATAGTACGACATTATTGTCTATATTCAATACACTGTACATTAGATCTCTATGGCTTAGTTAAATGTTTGTACTCCTAAACCCTATCAATCTTACTTCCTGCCCCACCCCTCCCCCTGGTAATCACCGTTTTATTCTCTGGTTGGGTTTGTTTTTTTTTTAATAGGTTCAACTTTTTAGATTCCAAATATAAGTGATATCATACAGTACTTGTCTTTCTCTGACTTATCTTGCTTAGCAGAATGTGCTCAAGTTCCACCCACGCTGTCCCAAATGACACGATGTCCTTCTTTCTCATGGCTGAATAATACTCCATTGTATCTTTGGTCCACATCTTTTTTATTCATTCATAAGTTGATGGGCATTAGGGTTATTTCCATATTTTGGTTATTAAGTAGTTGCTTTTTGATTACTTTTGAATATTTTTGAAAATGTAAAGTAACTTGAAGGACTTGGACTATGGGTTGCCAAGTAGCCTCACTTAAAGGATTGCTTTAAAAAAATAAGGGGGCACCTGGGTGGCTCAGTCATTAAGCGTCTGACTTCGGCTCAGGTCATGATCTGGGGGTCCTGGGATCGAGTCCCACACTGGGCTCCCTGCTCAGCGGGGACTCTGCTTTTCCCTCTCCCCCCGCCCCCGCTTGTGCTCTCTCTCTCAAATAAATAAATAAAATCTTAAAAAAAATAGGAATAGTGTGCTATTTGCATACTGAAGTGTTTGTAAGAAACTCTATCTGCTAAAGTGCTCAGAGGGTGGGTGGGGAGAGTCGGGGAGGAAGAGCCAGAAGGAAGATAGATTTAGTGACTGAATTCGAGGCATCTTGAATCTACCATCTTAATGGACTTTTGACGCTATGTTTATGAATATAAAACTATTAGCCAAAAATGTTTCAATATTGTTTTTTATTTTAGGGAAGAAAGTATTTTCTAGAATCAATTCCATCACAGTAATTGCATTTCATGATTATTTTCCCATGAAGGAGTTTTACAAGATCCATTTGTCCTGTTGTTTTTACTTGACTGAAACTCTTTTCATCAGAACGAATTCTTTTTTCCAGACCCCCTGACACCTCCTCGCCCCCTGCCCACCACAAAGACTCTTCGCTCTCCTCTCTGCTAGTTGATTTTTCTCAGAAACACACTTGGCCACCGGCAGCTTCACCCCACACAGCTTCCAGCTTCCCTCCAGGAGACAGACTGAAGCTCTCTCTGGTCCCAAGTTAAACATTGTGGGGAAGACTTGGATTGATCCAGCCTGTGTTCCCCATCCAGTCCTGACCCAATGGGGAGAGGTACAATGGTTTTTCCCCATCGATCACAGAGCTGGAGTGGAATCAATAAATAGATGGAAGCCCTGTTTTAGCTTCGAATTGTCTAGAATGGGTTGGTGTTATGGGCTGATGAAAAAAAGCTGTCCTATTAGTGCTCAGTTACTTTTTTTTTTTAACACATGACTGCAGTTCAATTACAGGGACCTTGCTCAAGCTCCAGCCCTACATAGACATGCGTGGGTCAGCTTGGTGACATCCCAGAGAAATGAGGAGGCACAGAGGCATCAGAGAAGAGCCCCCACTCTGTGCCCCGATGGGTCGGCCAGGAATCAGGTGACCCTGGGTCCTCCACTGCGGAGCCGGATGGGCGCAGTCAGAGCTGTGAGTGGCCTGGCGCCTCTCCGGGACAAAAGCTGTGGCAAGAGGAGGTGACAGGACTCAGGAAGGATCTCCTGATGTT
The DNA here is from genome assembly GCF_011800145.1 of Mirounga leonina. Taxonomy (NCBI): domain Eukaryota; kingdom Metazoa; phylum Chordata; class Mammalia; order Carnivora; family Phocidae; genus Mirounga; species Mirounga leonina. The sequence goes on from NW_023270464.1 coordinate 9,824,606, forward strand.
TGGCCCACTTGTTGTGACCTGCTCATTGGCCCCAGGATGGCAGGCCCCCATGCACGATGCCACCGACTCTTATCGGCTCCTGTCCCAGCTCTTGGTGGATTGTGTTGGGGGCAATGACAGCCCCTCTCCTCTGGGCTCCTGCTAGGTCCCAGCACGCTGCCAGAGGCTTCCTGATCACCTCAGAAAATGCTGCGAGGGTGTATTTCTTACCTGCTCTGGGCCTCGGTTTCTTCTTCTGCGAAATGGAGATGTCATGAGACCTGTCAGACAGGACTCTTGGGAGAATTAATATAAGCCCTTAGAGCAAGTTCCTGGCACCGAGGGACAGTGACACATAAGCAGTTGTGATCGTTGTCAGCTCTCGGGAGCTGGGATTGACACTCAGGCCCGTCCGGGGCCCCACTCACGGGATTGCCACCCGGGGCTCCATCTTGGGGGCTGGGTAATGCACAGAAGGATGAGGATTTGATCCTCGGGGACTCTGGGTTCCTCCAAGGAGGCCTCCCGCCTGCAGGAGGGGAGACCTCCGTACCCCAGGCTGGACTCCGAAGGACTGGGCGGGTCGTTCTGGCAGCCCCTGGGAAGGCGGACTTGTGGGGGCGGCCATGGGGCAGGGCAGCTGCCGGCCATCCCAGGAGGGCAGTGCTGTAATGGACTTGGCCAGGCGGCCCGGGCTGAAATGCTGATCTAATGTCTCCATGCCGGACTGGTCTGGGCCATAACAACCCACAGCAACGATAAAGCAGAAGAGACTAGAACAGGGTTGAATCCCCTTACAACCCGTATGCCAAGCTTCTGGGTAGTGGAAGACTGGCCGCTCTGGTGGGGGAGGCAGGGGGAGCCCAGTCCGATGGGAGCCCAGAGACCCTCTCCAAAGGCTTCCTGCAGGCCAGGTCTTCCCCAAGGCGAGGGGAGGACCCTGGGGAAAGCAAAGTGTCTGCATATGGAAAGATAGAAAGTCTCACAAAAGTCCTGCTAAGCCCTCCGGGTGCAAGACTGGTTCAGCTTGGTCAGTGCTGTGTCTTGGGGTGTGCATTTGGAAGGGGTGGTGGCCAAGGAGGAAGTGTGGGTGCCTCTGGGTCTCACTGAGAGCCCTCACTGCTCTGAAGGGCGATCAATTTCCTCCCAGCTGCCCTGGTTCCTACCCAGCTCAGGTGGCTCCGATCTGGCGCCCTCACTGATGCCCAAGGCCGCACTCGGAGCCAGAGGAGCTGCCATTTTCCCCCAGAGGGGCTTCCCTGCAATTCCTCTGTGTCTGCAGCCTTCTCTCTTCAGTCAACAGATGACTGGGGGAGACACAGATGAGTGAAGGACGGAAGCCCCAAGGTGAGGGATAGGTAGGGAGGGGGAGGGGGAGAAGCCAAGGGAGGGGTGGGAGTGAGCCCATCTGGTTTCTGTTTCCTGGTCCCTCTTCTCACCAGCTGAGAGACTTTGGCCAAGATGTTCAGCCCCTCTGAGCCTCAGTCCCCTCGTCTATAAAGCAGGGTAAGGGTCCTCCCCTCAGGGATGTTCTCAGGAACAGGCAGCAGGCATCTCACTTCATCCCTGATCCTCAGGGCGGGGTGGGACTGGGCTCTCCCCAGGGCAGGGGCAGGGTGGGTTCTGGCCTCAGTGGCCACCCACTAAACGGGCCACTTCGGAGGTCTCCGGGAAGGATGAGTCCAGGCCTGGGCCTTCATCAAGCTGCAGCACCTGCCTGACTGCAATGCCCTCCCCAGCCTGGCCTCCGACCTGGGGATGGTGCAGAGGCCCTCACTCCCTCTCTGACCCCATGCTCCTCATCTGCGGGGGCGGCTCTGAGGAGGTGAGATGGTGAGGCCCTGCCGGGTGCCCAGCCCTGTGCCTGCCTCAGAGAACACAGTCCACGGTTGTTTCCAGGTGGGGAAAGGAGGGGTGGGACCCAGGCCAGGGCCTGTGGCCTCCTTGCCCAGCCTGCCTTGTGCGTCCCAAGGTCTCCTGGACCAGAGACCCCCAGACTTCACCTGGATCCTCCTAACTGCCACAGTCTTCTTAGTTCACCCCTATCACATGTGCCCAAAGCAGTCAGGCTCCCTCTTGACTTCATGGCTGTCTCCGGTTGTGTGTCTCTCATCGTCTCTGTGTCCCTTTGGCTTTCTCTGTTCCTTCTGTGCCCGTGCACCGTTCCTCCCCCACTCCCTCGGGCTCTGCCTCCCGGCCTCCCTGCCTCCCTCCCCCCTCTCTCCATCCCTCCCCCATCTCTCTCTGGGCCTCTCAGCCCCCCCTTCCTGCCTCATACTCTGGTCCCTTCCCCCACCCAGTTGCCTCTCGAGGGGACAGCTGTGAAAAATTAGGAACTCGACAGTGAGTATCAGTCCCGAGTGGCACGGGATGATTTATGTCTCCGTGGGAGATCAGGCAGGTTTTCTCAATTATTTCACCCAATAGCACATGTCCTGGGGCTCTTGGGGCCTTTCTTTCCTTTCAAAGTCTTGACTCTCACCTGAGTCGGACAGTTTGTTTTTATTTTTAGAACAGCTTGAGGCCCCTTGAGTCCGGCCGGGCCGGGCCCCCTCCTTCCAGAGAGCATCATCTGGGCGGTGCAGCTAGCCTGCAGCCGGGGGGGGGGGGGGGGGGGGGGG
>NW_023270464.1:9827305-9985575 GCF_011800145.1 Mirounga leonina
GGGAACCGGGGGACCAGCCTCCGCTCCTCCACGCGCCGCCCTGCTCTGGCGCCCTGCGTCCCCGCACCCCCACGCCGCCCCGGACCCCCAGATGGAGGACCAGTTGCGAAGCTCAGAGACCATCCTCCGCTGTGAGCGCAGAGCACACGGACAACAGACGTCCTGCACTGCTTTCCCACGCAAGCTCCCTCCCTGGGCGCTGCCATCACGCAGACCACCTTGGGCCCCTGCGCGCCCCTTCTGAGCCTCCACCTCCTCCTCTGTACAGCGGCGGTGACAAAGGTGCCCGCCTCGTGGGATCACTGCCGCAGCTAGAATGAGCCACTGGGCATTGCGCATGCGCCAGGCACCGCGTTCCCCAACCCACGTGGATTATCTCCTCCCTCTCCGTGACCACGGGGGCAAGTGTTTGTGTGTCCGTTTTATGAGTAGAGGGACTGAGGTTTAGAGATGTCAAATTATTTCCCTAGGGCCCAGGGGTCACTGAAGCAAGTGGTGCCTGGGACCCAAACCCGCAGCCGGGCTGTGTTTCCCCTTATTCCACACACAGGAAGCCCCCGATGTCGCCCTCCTCCAGCCACCCCTGGTGATATTTTCCACGTCTGTGGAAGTGTGCCCACACGGCCTCCCAGCACACACAGGAGGAGGGAGCCAGGATGCCCTGGCAGTTCTGCTCGTGGTTAAAGTAGGGGGAGCTCACATTTCAGTTCTTTCTGGCTTGGAAAAGGCCATTGGAAAAAACAACCCTCCCCCCCTCCACCCCCAGCAACATGTGTTCACAGCTTGTCAGTCCTGGCAGGCCCCAGAGCCTCCCGAGAGGCAGTGGGGGGACCTGGGGCAGTGGGCGGGGACCAGGCTGTGGAACTTGCCCAGTCCATCCTTCCTCTGTTCAAGCCGCTTGCACTGCAGGGTCCAGGGGACCACGGGGGGTTCTGAGGCTGGGTAAGCACAGGGCCCCGGGAATTGGCAATGAGTCCTCCACGCAGTGGGGGCCTGATAAATGTTGCTAGAACTACGGAAACAGCAGGGCCAGGGTTGTGCAAATAAGAGAGATTCCCTCAATCGACAACCCCCTGATGGCAGATTATAGATGAGTGGTGAGGCTCCACACTTAGGGAATAGTCTCAGGAAAGCTCCATTCTTTACACTGGCCAAGGGCAGAACAACGAAAAGGACGGCCTGGCCAGGAGTGCTAAATTAGCCAGAATTTGTGAGGTTCAAATCATAGGAACACAAGTCAAACTGTCTTGAGCAAAAAAAGGAAACTCATTGATGAATGTGATTAAAAAGTCTAAAACATAGCTTCAGGCCTAGCTGGATCCAGGTGCTCTAATGATGCCATCAGAAAACTGTCACTCTCAGCTTACCTTCCTTTGGCTTGGCTTCACTTTCAGGCAGATTATTCCAAGGAAGAGTCTTCCAGCAGCAACCGGGCTACATCATGGTCTTGAGGCTGCTTCTTATTGGCCTGAATTGGTCCATGTGTTCAGCCCTGAACCAATCACGATGGCCAGGAGGTGCACTGTGCTGATTGCTTTGGCCTCAGGCACACCCCTCCTCTGGAGTGCAGGTGGCATGCCAGACCACAAAACCACATGATGGAATATAGTAGTGGTGTGGTTGGCACCCCAAAGGAAGAATGGGGAGCTGTTATCAGGAAAGATAGTAAGAACAGGGCTAGGTCCACTCTGACCCCGCACCCAGTGCCTTCACTTCCTCATCGGCAAGATGAAACAGGCTTCACATCCAAGTCCCCGTGGCTTGGTGGTCTTGGCATTGGCTGAGCACCTACCCTGCACCAGGTGTGAGTCATGGGGAGTTGGAAGTGATAGAAGGACTGTGAGCCAAGTGCTCCGGACCTTCTACCCTTCACCCTAAGTTCAGTGAACAAGACAGAAAACAAAGTAAGGACCAAGGCCCTGTCAAGGTTGTGGGGCAGCCCTGTCTATCCCCCAGCCTCCCCCCACACCTCCATCTTTCTGCCTCTTCCTTCTGGCTTTGGGGCCTACAGTCAGGCTGGTGCTTCTGCCTGGAGCCTCTTCTACTCTGGGTACTTCGTCAAGTTCCTGCTTGTCCTTTAAACCTCAACCCCAAAGTGCTTTCTCCAGGAACCCTCTGTGGTACTCCAGGCCAGCTGCAGGTAGGGCCATGCACTCTCGGAGTGCCCTACACTCCTCCCGGCTTGGGGACGTGGCCTTTTAACTGCAACCATGGGTGAGATCACTTGCTCCCATTCTGTCCATTATCCGGAGTGGAGCCGGTTCTCCTGTCCTCAGGGAGGTGCAGGGAAAGGTCGCCCATCAAAGCAGAGGAGAATGAGCAGACCTGGCAGGTGGTTCTCTTTCTCTGTCATTCCTCTTTGCCCCTTGGAGCCTGACCTGGGGGCTGAGGCTGATTGTGCCAGGGAAGAAGGACCTGGAAGCATATACTGAGACCCAGGAGAGGAGGCTTCACCGTGTAAACTCTGATCTCAGAGGCACGTGCAGAGTTTAGCTTTAAGAAAGCAAAGGTATGCTGTGTTGCTCAAGAAAGACTCAGTGTATAAGGGTTTGCCCCAGAAGAGGAGGGAGGGATGGGATGGCATCACGGGGTTTCTCATGGGCTGAGAGGCCTCAGGACCATCCCCAGACTGTGGGACGACTCGCTCCATTCTCCAGGGTTCAGGGAAAGACACCTCCCATGGGGTCGAGGGGTGCCAGGTCAGAGGTACTATGCCCCCCCTCCCCCATCTGGGACTCTGAGGGCAACGGCCTGGCTGGTGTCAAGAGTCCTCTCTGGTGACTATCTAGAGACACATAGTGGTGGAGGGGGCCGGGACAGAGGCATCTGCCCTCTCCAGAGCCAGAGTAGCCCTGGGAGAAGCAACAGTTTTCCCAGGACTCCCTGGAAGGGTGTGGAGATGGCTAAGAGGTCAGCAGAGAGGATATAGGTCTGGCCCTTCTGCAGGGCGGATGGAGGCCTGGGCCCAAAGAGGGAGAGGGGGCATCACAATTCAGAGAGGATGTCCAGAGGGAAGCAGGCATGCCACCCAGATGACCCTTGGCCCACACCAGCATTAGACCTCCCCAGGGGGAAGGAGGAAGAGAGGAGAGACTCCAGAACCTGTGGGATGGGTCAACATTCAGCAGTCAGGGAATCCCAAGTCCTGGGGCCTCCTCTCTGTTCCAGTGATCTACAAGTCAGCCCCTTGGCCAATAGCATGCTGTCTTGATTTTTGTCATTCTAGGGTAAACCTTAATATCAGGCAAATGATGCCACCCACATCATTCTTCTTTGTCAAGATTGTTTATTCTAGAGTCTCCCTTTCCATATGAATTTTAGAATTGGCTTTTCTGGGTCTGCAAAAACCCTGTGGAGATTTTGATTGGTATTCCATTGAATTTGGGTAGACATTGACGTCTTTACGATGCAGGGCCTTCTAATCCATGAACACAAATGCTTCTCTGTTTAGTTAGGTCTTATTTGATCGACCTTTGTAGTTTTCATCATACAGACCATTCTTTTATTATTTTTTAACTCCAGGAAAAGGCATAGTGGAGCTTTCCAGGGTCACTGTGGCTTTCCTTCTTTGTCTTTTTTCTTGATCTCTTGCTGAAGTCAGCACCGCATTCCATCCAGCATCTCCTTGAGCCCCCAGTCCATGTGATCCTGGCTAAGTTGTCACCATGCGCAGACTTAAGTACCTCTGGGGACAGGAAGTGCACCCCACCAAGGCAGCTCACCCTTTGCTTGTGCCTACTGGAAAGTTCTTACATATACCAGCTTTCTGCACTCTGTGGTCATGGTTCTACCCCCAGGTAGAGCCCCCCACCACAGTTCTAGTCCCTAATCATTTCTCTGCTTTGCAAACCTTTCCTCTCTTCCCTAAGCCTCAACTCAGAGGACTCTGCTAGGTATCCCCCTGCCCTGCCCTGTGCTCTCATCTCCTGCATCAGACCTGGACTGTCTGTCTCTCTGTCTCTCTCTGTCTCTCTCTGTCTCTCTCTCTCTCACACACACAGACACACACACACACACTACACACCTTCCTCTCTTCTTCCTTCATCTGACGCACACCTGGTGGGGGCCCAAGCACCTGACACCTTGCTACTGCCCCAGGTGTCCCAAGAGAACCCCGAGATGAATGGAAACAGGCCCCCACCGCTCTTCTCTTTCAGACTATCATAAAGGTGGGGATCATGATAAAGGGAGAGAAGCTGCCACACCTAGCTATCTAAACCTAGGTCCTAGTTTATCTTTGCAGGCTATGGTGATGAGGCTGGGCTCTAAGGGAAGGAAGGGTCACTGAAGCGAGCCTGACCGGCGGATTTGGTTAAAGTTTTGGACCCTGTGGTTGGCCTTGCCCTCTGTGTCTAGTAGCTGATACCCAGGAAGAAGTTCATGGCTTCACTGCCCCGGCCACGAGGCCCTGGGCAAGGTGCTAGCATCTCTGAGTCTCGGTTTCTTCCTCACAAAACGGGGTGCTAATCCCTCCCTCCCACAGAGCGGGTGCATGCTGTGGAGATCCGATCCAGCGCCAAGCACCACGCCTGGGACGTGGTTGTGGCAGTTGTGACCACAATCGTCATTAGTGTTTTGGAGGGAGGCCACCCAGCTCTGCGGTTTCCCACCCCTCTGAACTTGCTCACTTATGTGGCTCCCTCAAGAATGGTCTGCAGTGGTTCCTTCCTCAAATGGGAACAGCACCGGGTCTATTTGCCTTCTGTCTCACCAAAATACTGACTCTTTCAGTCCAATATACCCAAGACTCTGGGCTGAGGGATGAGTGGTGGGGAGGGTGGCGCTGGGGTGGGCAGGGGCTCTCGCCTGCTTGTGCTACTGTCTGGGACCCCCAGTGCCCATCTGCACTTCTGTTCCTTCAGAGACCCAAGCCCAGGCTTGACTGCCCCAGAGAGAGGCCTCACCCTCAGCTCAGAGAGAGAATCCAGATGATAACCAGCAAGATTCTAGAGCTTTCCTGTCCAATATGGGAGCCAGTAGCCACGGGAGGCTACTGAGCCTTTGAAATGTGGTTAGTCCTGATTGAGATGTGCTGAAAATGTAAAATCCACACTGGCTTTCAAAGACTTAACACCAAAAAAGAGAGTAAAATATCTCATTAATCATTTCTGTATTGATGATATCTGTTGAATGATATTTTAGTTATATTAATCAATTATATTATTAAAATTAATTTTACCTGTTTCTTTTTACTTTTTAAAATGTGGCTACTAGAAAATTTGAAATGACACATGTAGCTTGCCTTTATCGCTCATATTATGTTTGTGTTGGATAGTGTCCCTGGAGACAGTATGGCCAATATTACATGACTTGCTTCAGGGGCATGTTCCCAGGTGCCAGTGGCCTCCTCTCTCCTAGGTCCTCACCACTTTAGCCTCCTCCATCCTGGTACACAGACAGCAAAACCCAGAATCGTGGAAGCCTTCTTTGTCCCATGCAGTTTTATATTCCCACCATCCAGAATCATCTTCCCAGTTCCTCAAGCATAGATAGCCCTTTTGTGTAACTTGGAAAAAAAGCATTCCTCACTCAAGATTCTTTATTGTTATCCTCCAGAAAACTGGCACAAGAAACATTTCAATCTATGATATCCACCATGGGAATGGTTCTCCTTGGATAGATCATGCTTGTGCAGTGTGCAACCTTCTCAGCTGTATGTGGCAGCCCTGCCAATATCTGTCTGATCCACATGTATTAGTTGGAGGAATTTATGAAGAGAAAGAGTAGCAATCATCCCCACCCCTGCTACCTTGATATTTCCAGGTGAAGGCTCCATCTCTTCTTCAACAATTAGCACTGAAAGACTGGTCACATCTTAGAACTACAGTCTCAGCCTCATTGCTCTCCATATGAAAACCATGTCGGTGTAGAGCCCTGGCCCCAACATTTATCCAGGAAGTTCACAGAGCCTTAGACCGAAGGTAAACTCCAACCAATGCTTCAAGACCCAAGCTCAGGGACTCCTCTGTGAATAATATCCCCCCTCTGAGCTATTGATGTCACAGAGGTCCTCTAGGTGAGTGTAACCTGGAGTTGTTACCACCTTGGTTGGGGGACCTACCGTTGTTTTGTTGAAGGATGGGTGCTGGTACAGACTGGTATAGGATTCTGGCATGCTTTTATCAAGGAATGTTGACACACATCTGCTTAAAATCATTTAAGTTTATCATCTCGACTGACTCATAGGGCAGCATACACAGAAAAGCGGGAGGATGAGGTAAGCAGGGAGGGTTGGGAGTATTGCCTCATGACTTTTCATGGTCATCTCTGTTTTCACCCCCAAATGTCCTATTTGCTCTCAGTAAGTTCTGTTGGTTGGTTATATAAGCATGTAGATATTTATTTACCTGTGTCGAGGTTAGTTCTAATCCTACACTGCATTAGTTTCTCACAATTGTGAAGTACAGATTTTATTTATAATATGTTTTATTAACATCTAACATTTATGATTTCTCCTCACTTTTACGCTTCTCTGTTATATGGAAATTTATCCGCGGTCCCCAGAAAAATGTAAAAGAATATATTTCATTTATTTGTTTATTCTTTTATTTTAAAAAATATTTTATTTTTTCCTCCAAATCTGAGTTTGATCGCTTGTGGGGAGCAATAGGAAGTGAGTTAGGGGCCAAACCAAAAGGATAAAAACAACTCGCAGCCCAGTTTTCCAGATCTCCTTGTGGTTCCTTTAACTAAATGGCTGTTTTGTGGACAGTTAGGTTATTTTGTACAGTAAACAATTTCTTTTCTTTTCTTTTTAGCCATTTAATGTGGTATCATGAAAGGAAGATCAACTTCTTAATGAAAAAAAGCTGAAATGGGAGAGGGAGGCGAGTACATGAGGAGCACTTCCAGGCTTACATAAGTAACATTCCCGCTGCATAAACATCTTGGCAAACCCAGAGACTAAATCCCCATCCCACACTGCTGGCCTGAACCAAACACTGTATAATATTTTTTAAAAATCCTGTTGATGGTAACATTTTTCTGTCCAGAAACAAGTCATTAGTTTGGACAAAGGAATCCAAATGCATCTGCTTTGTTCCCCAAAGTTCTAGTGGAAAATATTGTTTAGAGAAAAAGTAAGTGAGGAATAAGAGTGGAGGATTGTGATTTCTTAGGAGTGAAACTGAGAGAAATGGCACTTAACATCTCTGAAGTTCCTCTCAGCACAAAATCACAAACACCAAACTAAATTAAACCATCCTAATTTGGCAAATGCCAACCAGAGTCCCAAACAAGTCATTTTTAGTGAATTATTAATTCTATTGGAGATTTTAACCAAAATTCAACCTTTACATATTTATCTAACTTCTGCATTGACATGAAATTGAAATGTGCAGTTGGTGGTTTGGGGTCCCCAGCTCTACTATGATAAGTACACACCAATGTATTCATACAATTTTTTTGTTTTAAGGAAAGAAAGGTCTTAGAGAATGCTACTGGTTTCACAACATATCAATGACATTCAAACTCCAAAAAGATTTAATGCAAGTTGTGAGGAAGAACTACTTCTTTTTTCTAAGTGTTTAAATCATAAAAACAAGTAATATTCCAATAAAACTGGTATCCATGGTCCCTGAGCTACAGAGAATATTTGCATTTCTTTCTTCAGTCCCTGCATGTCATAACACAATAGAAATGGCCCCTTTATTTCAGAAAGTCTGAACAGACCAATTATCATAGAAGTAATAGAGAAAGTAGTTAGAGCCCTTCCCCAGCACCCAAAAACAGCATTAAGTCCAAATAATTTCTCAGGGGAATTCTAGCAAACCTTTAAAAATCAGATACTCCCAGTGCTACTTAAACTATAGCATAGAAAGAGAGTGAAAACATCCAATTATTGATAAGAATATCATCAATTTGAAAATCTGATAAGATTCTATAAAAAATTAAAACTACAAACCAATCTCACTTACTAATATTGATATGAAAATGTTAAAGAAAAATCTAGGCAAATAGAATCCAACAGCACATTAAAGGTAATACATTTTGAGCAAATAGTGTTTATTCCATGAATGTCAGTGTGCAGAAAAGACATTTGAGAAATGCAGCACTCATTCATACTAAAAATGCTTTCTCACTGAAGTCAGAGCCAAGACAAAGATATCCACAGTCACCAATACTATATAAGTTTGTGTCGGAAATATTTGGCAAAACAATGAAACAAGGAAATATTTAGAAGCAAAAGAATTTGTAAAGAAACAATAACAAAAAAAAGATATCTCTTTATAGATAATGTGATAATATATTGGGAAAACCCAAAAGAATCTATGGAAAAACTAACATAAACAATAACAAATACAAAAGTAGCAGGCCATAAAATCAATAAGCAAGAGCAATGACCTACATATCTATAAAGAAAAGCCATCTGGAAGAAACAATGAAAGAGAAGATTTCATTCATGATAGGGAGGAAAAAAAAGACTGCGGGTATGAACTTCATGAGAAATGTCCAAATCTACTCAAGAAAAATAAAAACTTTCACTTTTGTGAAAGAAACAAAAGAAATGGGGAGCTAGACCATGTTCATAGATAGACTGAACATCAAAAGATAGCAATTCAATTCAGCCTAAAATAATTTATGAATTTAACATAATCCCAATTTTTTTTTTTTTCCTGGAGCTAGATAAGTTGACTCAAAAGTTCAAGCAGAAATAGCCAGGATAACCTTGAAAAGAGCAATGTGGAGAAACTACCTTTACCAAATATTAAAACATATTACAAGTCTTTATCACTTAAAAAAACCCAAAAAACAAAGTAGAATTAGTACATGGATAAACAGAGTGATAAAACTGAATAAAAAATCCAATAGTAGAAATTGGTTATAGAAATTTAGTATGTACGGGTGCCTGGGTGGCTCAGTTGGTTAAGCGACTGCCTTCGGCTCAGGTCATGATCCTGGAGTCCGGGGATTGAGTCCCATATCGGGCTCCTTGCTCAGCAGGGGGTCTGCTTCTCCCTCTGACCCTCCCCCCTCTCATGTGCTCTCTCTCTCTCATTCTCTCTCTCAAATAAATAAATAAAATCTTAAAAAAAAAAGAAATTTAGTATGTACTAAAAGGGGCATCTCAAAAGATACACTTTTAAAATAAGTGGTGTTGGAATAGCTGCACAGCTCTAGGGAAAAAGAGAAAACTGAATCTGTCTCTCACTCAGTATACCAAGATACATTCTAATAGCTCAGAAATTAAATGGGATATTTAATAATATGGAATAATGATAGAATAAATCATATAAAATACAGGAAAAAAGGATGAATTCCTGAAAATTCTGAATAGTAGGGAAAACTACTAAACTATGACTTGAAAACCAAAAGCAATAAGGAAAAGTCTGATAAATCTGACAGCGAGTAAATAAAATTTCTGCATGGCAGAAACAAACCAAACCAAACCAAACAACATAAATGAGTGGAAAAGGGCAAATGACAAACTATGGAAATCAGATTCTAAAAAGAAAAGAAAAAAATCCAACAATCCCATAAAAAAACAGGCAAGAGCTATAAACAGGTAGGTCAGAGAATAAATGCAAATGCCCTCACATACATATACAGTGCTCAACCTTCTTTATAATAAGACAAATGTAAATATAAACTATACTATGTATCACTTCTTAACTATTATGGGACAAAAATCCAAAAGTTTGATGATAAACTTATTGCTGGTGGGAGTAAAAAAGTGCTACAACTCTGTGGGAAGAAATTTGGAAAGTTTAGCAAAATTACATAAGCATTTGACACAGAAACCTCTTCTGTATTAATCTATACTAAAAATATAGTGCCAAAATATGAAAAAATATATATATACACACAAGGCTATTCATAGCAAAAGACAGGAAACAACTCAAATATCCACCAATGGGATTGTATAAATTAAGTGTATAAACTATAGTACTTCCATTCAATAGAGTGCTATGCAGGTGTTAAGAGAAATGAGGAATATTCTATACATTGCTACAGATAATCTCCAGAATATATGATGATATGAAGAAAAAATATTGAGTAAAATTTTACAACTAATATGTAACTAGATTTCTCTGAATGTACCATTTCCAATATTTGACTTTGCAGCCATAAAAATGTTTTACATAAGCATAAAATGAAATGAAAGTAACATTTATGAAGTAATTTATAAAAATAGAACAGCAAATTGGAACAAATAAATCTTTGTATTGGGCTGGTGGCCCATTCATACAAAGGGGTATGACTGCAAATGTTTTTTTTTTTTTAATTTATTATGTTATGTTAGTCACCATATAGTACATCATTAGTTTTTTTTTTAATTTTTTTTATTCTTATGTTAATCCCCATACATTACATCATTAGTTTTAGATGAAGTGTTCCATGATTCATTGTTTGTGCATAACACCCAGTGCTCCATGCAGAATGTGCCCTCCTCAATACCCACCACCAGGCTAACCCATCCTCCCACCCCCCTCCCCTCTAGAACCCTCAGTTTGTTTTTCAGAGTCCATCGTCGCTCATGGTTCGTCTACCCCTCCAATTTCCCCCGCTTCATTCTTCCCCTCCCGCTACTTCTTCTTCTTCTTCTTTTTTTTTCTTAACATATATTGCATTATTTGTTTCAGAGGTACAGATCTGAGATTCAATAGTCTTGCACAATTCACAGTGCTTCCCAGAGCACATACCCTCCCCAGTGTCTATCACCCAGTCACCCCATCCCTCCCACCCCACCCCCCACTCCAACAACACTCAGTTTGTTTCCTGCAATTAAAAAATCCTCATATCAGTGAGATCATATGATACATGTCTTTCTCTGTTTGACTTATTTCACTCAACATAATACCCTCCAGTTCCATCCACGTGGTTGCAAATGGCAAGATCTCATTCCTTTTGATGGCTGCATAATATTCCATTGTATATATATACCACCTCTTCTTTATCCATTCATCTGTCGATGGACATCTTGGCTCTTTCCACAGTTTGGCTATTGTGGACATCGCTGCTATAAACATCGGGGTGCACGTACCCCTTCGGATCCCTACATTTGTATCTTTGGGGTAAACACCCAGTAGTGCAATTGCTGGATCATAGGGTAGCTCTATTTCAACTTTTTGAGGAACCTCCATACAGTTTTCCAGAGTGGCTGCACCAGCTTGCATTCCCACCAACAGTGTAGGAGGGTTCCCCTTTCTCTGCATCCCCACCAACATCTGTCGTTTCCTGACTTGTTAATTTTAGCCATTCTGACTGGTGTGAGGTGGTATCTCATTGAGGTTTTGATTTGGATTTCCCTGATGCCGAGCGATGTTGAGCACTTTTTCATGTGTCTGTTGGCCATTTGGATGTCTTCTTTGGAAAAATGTCTGTTCATGTCTTCTGCCCATTTCTTGATTGGATTCTTTGTTCTTTGGGTGTTGAGTTTGATAAGTTCTTTATTGATTTTGGATACTAGCCCTTTATCTGATATGTCATTTGCAAATATCTTCTCCCATTCTGTTGGTTGTCTTTTGGTTTTGTTGACTGTTTCCTTTGCTTTGCAAAAGCTTTTTATCTTGATGAAGGCCCAATAGTTCATTTTTGCCCTTGCTTCCCTTGCCTTTGGCGATGTTTCTAGGAAGAAGTTGCTGAGGCTGAGGTCAAAGAGGTTGCTACCTGTGTTCTCCTTTAGGATTTGGATGGACTCCTGTCTCACATTGAGGTCTTTCAACCATTTGGAGTCTATTTTTGTGTGTGGTGTAAGGAAATGGTCCAGTTTCATCTTCTGCATGTGGTTATCCAATTTTCCCAACACCATTTGTTGAAGAGACTGTCTTTGTTCCATTGGACATTCTTTCCTGCTTTGTCAAAGATGAGTTGACCATAGAGTTGAGGGTCCATTTCTGGGCTCTCTATTCTGTTCCATTGATCTATGTGTCTGTTTCTGTGCCAGTACCATGTTGTCTTGATGATGACAGCTTTGAAATAGAGCTGGAAGTCCGGAATTGTGATGCCTCCGGCTTTGCTTTTCTTTTTCAACATTCCTCTGGCTATGCGGGGTCTTTTCTGGTTCCATACAAATTTTAGGATTATTTGTTCCATTTCTTTGAAAAAAGTGGATGGAATTTTGATGGGGATTGCATTGAATGTGTAGATTGCTCTAGGTAGCATTGACATCTTCACAATATTTGTTCTTCCAATCCATGAGCATGGAACGTTTTTCCATTTCTTTGTGTCTTCCTCAATTTCTTTCATGAGTATTTTATAGTTTTGTGAGTACAGATCCTTTGTCTTTTTGGTTAGATTTATTCCTAGGTATCTTATGGTTTGGGGTGCAATTGTAAATGGGATCGACTCCTTAATTTCTCTTTCTTCTGTCTTGTTGTTGATGTATAGGAATGCCACTGACTTCTGTGCATTGATTTTATATCCTGCCACTTTACTGAATTCCTGTATGAGTTCTAGCAGTTTTGGGGTGGAGTCTTTTGGGTTTTCCACATAAAGTATCACATCATCTGCAAAGAGTGAGAGTTTGACTTCTTCTTTGCCGATTTGGATGCCTTTGATTTCTTTTTGATGTCTGATTGCTGTGGCTAGGACTTCCAATACTATGTTGAATAGCAGTGGCGATAGTGGACATCCCTGTCATGTTCCTGACCTTAGGGGGAAAGCTCTCAGTTTTTCCCCATTGAGAATGATATTCGCTGTAGGTTTTTCATAGATGGCTTTTATGATATTGAGGTATGTACCCTCTATGCCTATACTCCGAAGAGTTTTGATCAAGAAAGGATGCTGTACTTTGTCACAAGCTTTTTCTGCATCTATTGAGAGGATCATATGATTCTTGTTCTTTCTTTTGTTAATGTATTGTATCACACTGATTGATTTGAGGATGTTGAACCAACCTTGCAGCCCAGGGATAAATCCCACTTGATCGTGGTGAATAATCCTTTTAATGTACTGTTGGATCCTATTGGCTAGTATTTTGGTGAGAATTTTTGCATCCATGCTCATCAGGGATATTGGTCTGTAGTTCTCCTTTTTGATGGGGTCTTTGTCTGGTTTTGGGATCAAGGTAATGGTGGCCTCATAAAATGAGTTCAGAAGTTTTCCTTCCATTTCTATTTTTTGGAACAGTTTCAGAAGAATGGGTATTAATTCTTCTTTAAATGTTTGGTAGAATTCCCCTGGGAAGCCATCTGGCCCTGGGCTTTTGTTTTTTGGGAGATTTTTGATGACTGCTTCAATTTCCTTAGTGGTTATAGGTCTGTTCAGGTTTTCTATTTCTTCCTGGTTCAGTTTTGATAGTGGCTACATCTCTAGGAATGCATCCTTTTCTTCCAGGTTATCTAATTTGCTGGCATAGTTGCTCATAATATGTTCTTATAATTGTTTATTTCTTTGGTGTTGGTTGTGATCTCCCCTCTTTCATTCATGATTTTGTTGATTTGGGTCATTTCTCTTTTCTTTTTGATAAGTCTGGCCAGGACTTTATCAATCTTGTTAATTCTTTCAAAGAACCAGCTCCTAGTTTCGTTCATCTGTTCTACTGTTCTTTTAGTTTCTATTTCATTGATTTCTGCTCTGATCTTTATTATTTCTCTTCTTCTGCTGGGTTTAGGCTTTATTTGATGTTCTTTCTCCAGCTCCCTTAGGTGTAGGGTTAGGTTGTGTACTTGAGACCTTTCTTGTTTCTTGAGAAAGGCTTGTGTTGCTATATACTTTCCTCTTAGGACTGCCTTTGCTGCATCCCAAAGATTTTGAATAGTTGTGTTTTCATTTTCATTGGTTTCCGTGAATTTTTTAAATTCTTCTTTAATTTCCTGGTTGACCCATTCATTCTTCAGTAGGATGCTCTTTAGCCTCCATGTATTTGAGTTCCTTCCGACTTTCCTCTTGTGATTGAGTTCTAGTTTCAAAGCATTGTGGTCTGAAAAGAGGCAGGGAATGATCCCAATCTTTTGGTACCGGTTGAGACCTGATTTATGACCTAGGATGTGATCTATTCTGGAGAATGTTCCATGGGCACTAGAGAAGAATGTGTATTCCATTGCTTTGGGGTGGAATGTTCTGAATATGTCTGTGAAGTCCATTTGGTCCAGTGTGTCATTTAAAGTCTTTATTTCCTTGTTGATCTTTTGCTTAGACGATCTGTGCATTTCAGTGAGGAGGGTGTTAAAGTCCCCCACTATTATTGTATTGTTGTTGATGCGTTTCTTTGCTTTTGTTATTAATTGCCTTATATAATTGGCTGCTCCCATGTTAGGGGCATAGATATTTACAATTGTTAGATCTTCTTGTTGGATAGATCCTTTAAGTAGGATATAATGTCCTTCCTCATCTCTTATTACAGTCTTTGGTTTAAAATCTAATTTGTCTGATATAAGGATTGCCACCCCAGCTTTCTTTTGGTGTCCATTAGCATGGTAAATCGTTTTCCACCCCCTCACTTTCAATCTGGGGGTGTCTTTGGTTCTAAAATGAGTCTCTTGCAGACAGCATATCGATGGGTCTTGTTTTTTAATCCAGTCTGATAGCCTGTGTCTTTTGATTGGAGCATTTAGCCCATTTACATTCAGGGTAACTATTGAAAGATAGGAATTTAGTGCCATTGTATTGCCTGTAAGGTGACTTACCGTATATTGTCTGTGTTCCTTTCTGTTCTATGTTGCTTTTAGGGTCTCTCTTTACTTAGAGGATCCCTTTCAAGATTTCCTGTAGGGCTGGTTTTGTGTTTGCAAATTCCTTTAGTTTTTGTTTGTCCTGGAAGCTTTTGATCTCTCCTTCAATTTTCAATGACAGCTTAGCTGGATATAGTATTCTTGGCTGCATATTTTTCTCATTTAGTGCTCTGAATATATCCTGCCAGTCCTTTCTGGCCTGCCAGGTCTCTGTGGATAGGTCTGTTGCCAATCTAATGTTTCTACCATTGTAGGTTACAGATCTCTTCTCCTGAGTTGCTTTCAGGATTTTCTCTTTGTCTATGAGACTCGTAAGTTTTACTATTAGATGTCGGGGTGTTGACCTATTTTTATTGATTTTGAGAGGGGTTCTCTGTGCTTCCTGGATTTTGATGCCTGTTTCCTTCCCCAAATTAGGGAAGTTCTCTGCTATAATTTGCTCCATTATACCTTCTGCCCCTCTCTTTCTTTCTTCTTCTGGGATCCCAATTATTCTAATGTCGTTTCGTCTTATGGTATCACTTATCTCTCGAATTCTGCCCTCGTGATCCAGTAGTTGTTTATCTCTCTTTTTCTCAGCTTCTTTATTTTCCATCATTTGGTCTTCTATATTACTGATTCTCTCTTCTGCCTCATTTATTCTAGCAGTTAGCACCCCCATTTTTGATTGTACCTCATTAATAGCCTTTTTGATTTCTACTTGGTTGGATTTTAGTTCTTTTACTTCTCCAGAAAGGGTTTCTCTAATAACTTCCATATTTTTTTCAAGCCCAGCTAGTATCTTTAAAGTGATGATTCTGAACTCTAGATCTGACATCGTATTAATGTCCGTATTGAGTAGGTCCCTGGCAGTCGGTACTACCTCTTGTTCTTTTTGTTGAGGTGATTTTTTCCGTCTTATCATTTTGTGCAGAGGAGAATAGATTAATGAGAGAACAAAATGCTAGCAGAGTAACAATGTCCCCAGAAAATATACTCTAAACAAATCAGAAAAGACCTGAAGCAGTGGAAAAAGAAATGGAAAGAGAGAAAAAAGAAAAAGAAAAAGATAAAGATAAAAACAAACAAAAACAAACAAAACAAAACAACAACAACAAAAAAAACCAGAATGTGATCAAATATGATCAGGCTGGTATATAGATCAGTGCCACACACTAGATTTGGGGTGTATTTTGGTCTTTTAGAAGAAAAGTGCCTCCCAAAATTTTAAAGAAAGAAAAACTTATATATGTACAAAAATAAGGGTTGATATGATGAAGGGATGGAATATGACTGTAAAGATGGAGATTATAAAAAATTTTATAAAAGGAATTGATAAGTTGTTTGAAAAAAGAAAGAAGAGGATTTAAAAAAAGAAAAAAGAAAAAAAGGGAGAGAATGTGATCAGGCAGGGGAATAGAAAATACCATATACTAGAGATTTAGGGTATATTTTAATCTGTTAGAAGAAACTATCTCAAAATTTTAAAGAGAGAACAACTTATATATATATGCCAAAAATACGGGTAACTACTATGAAGGGATAGAATATGACTCTAAAAATGAAAAATAAAAATGTTTTTTTTTAAAAAAAGGGATTGATAAGATGTTGGTTGAAAAAGGGAAAAAGAAAAACTCAAAAAAAAAAAAGCTAAAAAAATTAACCTTGAAAGACTAAAGAATCATGGTAAAAAAGCCATGAATTCTATGTGCAGTATTCCCCTAGCGCTGGAGTTCTGCCGTTCTTATTGATCGGTAAACTTGGTCTTGGTTGGCTGTTCTCGCTGATCTTCTGGGGGGGGGGGCCTGTTGCCGTGGTTTCCAAATGTCTCTGCCGGAGGCGGAATTGCCCCGCCCTTGCCCCCTCCCGGCTAAGTCATCTGCTCGGGTTTGCTCTCGGGGGCTTTTGTTCCCTGCGAGCTTTCCGTACAGCTTTGGAGGCGGAGAGTGAAAATGGCGGCCTCCCAATCTCTGCCCCGGAGGAGCCGAGAACTCGGGGCCCCGCTCCTCAGTGCGCCCCCAGAGAAAAGCCGCCAGTCACTCCCGTCTCCCTGGTCTCTGGCCGCACTCCGTGCTCACCCGGCCTGTGACCGCGCGTTTCTATCTCCGGCACCCGACCCCGGGTGGAGTCTCCAAACCCAGCAGACCCCTGCGGTGCACTCCCGTGCCATTCCTCCCGGGGAAGAAGGTGAGTCTTCCCGGATCTGCCGCTTGTTGGGTCCCTGCTGGAGGAGCAGGGGCCCGACTGTGCCGCGGATCACGGTCTATGGCCACCCCGAGCTGAGAGCCCGCGCCTGGGCTCCGCCTCTGCAGCCGGCTTCCCTGTTCTGATACCTGGGAGCTCTGCCACACTCAGGCCCCCCCCGGTCTTTCTGTGACCCCGAGGGTCCTGAGACCCCACTGTCCCGGAGGGTTCCACCCCCCGCTTAGCCACCAGAGTGACGTCCCTCGGCGGAGCAGACTTTTAAAAGTTCCGATTTTGTGCTCCGTGGTTCTATCACTTGCCAGAAGCGGCCGACGGAGGCCCCTCCCCCGCCGTCTATCCTCCCGAATATCGCCGCGGATTCTCTTCTCCGCAGGTCCTACCTTCCAGAAAGTGGTCGCTTTTCTGTTCAGAGAGTTGTTGCTCTTCTTTTCTTCGATCTCCTGTTGAGTTTGTAGGTGTTCAGAATGGTTTGATCCCTATCCAGCTGAATTCCTGAGAGGAGACGAAATCCAGGTCTCCTACTCCTCCGCCATCTTGCTCCACCTACATCATTAGTTTTAGATGTAGTTCCATGATTCATTGTTTGTGTATAACACCCAGTGCTCCATGCAATATGTACAAATTGTTTTAAAACACAGTAACTTGATTGAACATTTCTTTTGGGATATACTCCAAGGACAAAAAGTAGCTACAAGGAAACCTTAACTGTTACTAATCATTATATTATAAATAATTTTGGAACTGATATTCTGAAGGTAATATATATATATATTTGGATGAAGTAAATAAGTAATTTTATGTTAATCTTGTTAGGAATCAAGATTTAATGTAAAATTTTTGTAATCCTAAATTTGGATTTGAAAATAGCATAAACCATGATATATATATCTATATATCTATCTATCTATCTATATATATATATATATTTATATATATATAGATATATATAGATATATTTTATTCTTATGTTAATCCCCATACATTACATCGATATATATATTTTTAAAGTATTTCCTAGTTCTGTTCATTAGTTGGCCTAGAAATAATGGCCAGCTAAGGAGCAGTGAATACCACTGATGGCCACATTTTGGTGTTTGAATTCCATTTTCCACCAGAAGAAGCCAGGCTCCTTGAAGAAAGGGCTGAATTCTGGTCTGATACAAGAAATGTATGAGAGGAACTTAGAGCAGCTGGTCAAGTCTGAGAACAAGGAAGTGACCGTGGACTACTAGGGTTGGGCTAAAAGGACTCAGGAGCCAACTTAAGAAGGCTCCCATTGGCTAAAGATAGTACAAATTGAGCATCAAAAAGAATAGTGGTTACAAATATCAATGAGACATCAAACATGTTTAATCCATGAGTTCATCATGATAAGCAGACAAACAAGACAAAACTCCAAACTTATTTTACCTTTATAGCCTGATGGAATGCCAATTCATTATTCTGAAATGGATAAACAAAGGGAAATAATCAAACATTTATCCTCTTTGTCCTATATGAAATGTACCTCATTTCATAGACATTCTGCATGGCAGAAACAAACCAAACAAAACACCATAAATGAGTGGAAAAGGGCAAATGACAAACTATGGAAAGCAGATTCTAAAAAGAAAAGAAAAAAAATCCAACAATCTCATTAAAAAAAACAGGCAAGTGCTATAAACAAGTAGGTCAGAGAATAAATGCATATAGCCCTCAGAATAATCAAGTTGTTGATGAAAGAGATGAATCAAAGAGATGAATCTCTTTGTAGATTTATTCCAGCTAATAAATGAATGAATGATAGAAGTAGATCACCATTTTGCAACCTCTGATGATCATCAGTGTCGGATAAAACTATTAGGTGAAAAGCTGATGGAGAACTTTATGATGGATGGATCAGGCTAACAATATCTGAACCCCCACTGATCATTTACAATAGTATAGAAAGAGAGAACCAGACATTATGTACACAGCACCGTCCATGAAATATTCTTGCTCAAAAAAGCCAGTATGTTTATAATCCAGTCATCAGATCTACCATGTTACAAGGAAGACTGCAGATGGAAGAGAATGTTAAATGACATCATGGGGATGCAGTCAGCAAAATCTAAAATATGACTAACTATATGGGGTGAATAATTTAGATATTTTCAACAGATAAATTAAGGGAGAGGGGAAGATTATAGATTAAAAGAGGCTTAGGAGACTCATCAACCAATACAGCGTGTGGACTTTATTTGGATCCTGACTCAAACAAACCAACTGTGAAAGAATTGTGAGATATTGGAGAAAATAAAACCACTGATTATAATAATAAGACATTACAGTTAATATTTTTAGGTTTGATAGTAATAGTATGGTTATTTTTAAAGTTTTATCTTTTAGATATACATACTGAAGTATTTACAGATTCAAAGACCTGATATCTGGGATTTGCTTCAAACAAATCCACTTAAGGGAAGGAATGAAGGAGAGATGAAACAAGATTGGTGATGAGCTAATGATTGTTGAGACTCAGTTATGGGTGTTCTTTATACTCTGTATGTATATTTGAGTACGTTCAAAATTTTCCTAACAAATAAAGTTGTTCTTGATGTCTCAGCAGTGCCCAGTTGGCTGGTGGGAAGCCACAGAGTCTCCATCTGCTTATACCACTGGTATGGCCTACAGCAAGAACTCAGCCATCTGGTCACCTGCCTTCTAACCTCCATGCCAGACCCGCATGGTCAGAACTACCAAAAATAGAAGAAGCATCTATATGGTTCACATAGAAGTGAGGATGATACAGTTGGGGAGAAGGACTCAAGTAGCTAAAGCCATAGGTAAAATGAGGGGTGAAGTCTAATAGTATGATGGAAAGTAACCATAATAAAACTTCTTTTGAATAATGGGAGGGAAATTCTTATGTAGCTTTCCATCTGAAAGTCATTGTCTTTCTACCAAAAGTCATAGTACCCAACAGAGCTAAATTCATCACTCTCATCCATAAAGTGCCATGCTCTATCCAAAAGTGAATCCTAAATCATCCACAAATTGCCATATTAATCATCTTCTCAGACTAGCAACTTAGGTTATGGTTAGCATTGAATAGATCTGTGCAGTTTTATATGCTAGGAAGTTAGAGCTACAGAACTAAGATTGAGGGAGACAGAAGGTAAAACCCCTGGTGCACAGAGTGAGCCCAAAAGGTATTTGATTGCATGTTAGAAGAGCAACACTGATATTTACCATACTCTGTTATACTTAGAGATGGAGACAATGCATATTAGATGTAAGTCACAAAAGTAGGCACTCAATAAATGGTAACCATAAGAGAAAGACAAGCTGTGGGACAAAAGAGAGACTCATGACCAAGAACCACTAACCAAAGAGAAATGAATAGGCTCTTGGATAACAGCCTCACTGAAGTCCTAATGAGGAGGAGGGGACATGCCATTTAAATGTTGACTATATATATATATATATATATATATATATATATATATATATATATAATCATTTAGTTCATTCCATAGGGTGTGATCATTGGATCATTGTCTTTATTAAATCCTAAGCAAGAAAGCACATCAAGAATCATTCCAAAGAAGGACTTGAACTGGAGAACCAATGGACCCTGAAAATCAATATTCTGGTGCACAGAGTAGTAGCTTGGATGAGTGGTACTCATACAAAGTGGTATCTGATCCACTCCTGCTCCTTTTGGTGTATATAAATAAGAAACATTCTACCAAACATTTAAAGAAGAATTAATACCTATTCTTCTGAAACTGTTCCAAAAAATAGAAATGGAAGGAAAACTTCCAAACTTGTTTTATGAGGCCACCATTACCTTGATCCCAAAACCAGACAAAGACCCCATTAAAAAGGAGAATTACAGACCAATATCCTTGATGAACATGGATGCAAAAATTCTCACCAAAATACTAACCAATAGGATCCAACAGTACATTAAAAGGATTATTCACCACGATCAAGTGGGATTTATCCCTGGGCTGCAAGGTTGGTTCAACATCCACAAATCAATCAACGTGATGCAATACATTAACAAAAGAAAGAACAAGAATCATATGATCCTCTCAATAGATGCAGAAAAAGCTTGTGACAAAGTACAGCATCCTTTCTCGATCAAAACTCTTCGGAGTATAGGCATAGAGGGTACATACCTCAATATCATAAAAGCCATCTATGAAAAACCTACAGCGAATATCATTCTCAATGGGGAAAAACTGAGAGCTTTCCCCCTAAGGTCAGGAACACGACAGGGATGTCCACTATCACCACTGCTATTCAACATAGTATTAGAAGTCCTAGCCACAGCAATCAGACAACAAAAAGATATAAAAGGCATCCAAACTGGCAAAGAAGAAGTCAAACTCTCACTCTGCAGATGATATGATACTTTATGTGGAAAACCCAAAAGACTCCACCCTGAAACTGCTAGAACTCATACAGGAATTCAGTCAAGTGGCAGGATATAAAATCAATGCACAGAAATCAGTGGCATTCCTATACACCAACAACAAGACAGAAGAAAGAGAAATTAAGGAGTCGATCCCATTTACAGCTGCACCCCAAACCATAAGATACCTAGGAATAAATCTAACCAAAGAGGCAAAGGATCTGTACTCAGAAAACTATAAAATACTCATGAAAGAAATTGAGGAAGACACAAAGAAATGGAAAAACATTCCATGCTCATGGATTGGAAGAACAAATATTGTGAAGATGTCAATGCTACCTAGAGCAATCTACACATTCAATGCAATCCCCATCAAAATTCCATCCACTTTTTTCAAAGAAATGGAACAAATAATCCTAAAATTTGTATGGAACCAGAAAAGACCCCGCATAGCCAGAGGAATGTTGAAAAAGAAAAGCAAAGCCGGTGGCATCACAATTCCGGACTTCCAGCTCTATTACAAAGCTGTCATCATCAAGACAGTATGGTACTGGCACAGAAACAGACACATAGATCAATGGAACAGAATAGAGAGCCCAGAAATGGACCCTCAACTCTATGGTCAACTCATCTTTGACAAAGCAGGAAAGAATGTCCAATGGAACAAAGACAGTCTCTTCAACAAATGGTGTTGGGAAAATTGGATAGCCACATGCAGAAGATGAAACTGGACCATTTCCTTACACCACACACAAAAATAGACTCCAAATGGTTGAAAGACCTCAATGTGAGACAGGAGTCCATCCAAATCCTAAAGGAGAACACAGGTAGCAACCTCTTTGACCTCAGCCTCAGCAACTTCTTCCTAGAAACATCGCCAAAGGCAAGGGAAGCAAGGGCAAAAATGAACTCTTGGGACTTCATCAAGATAAAAAGCTTTTGCAAAGCAAAAGAAACAGTCAACAAAACCAAAAGACAACCGACAGAATGGGAGAAGATATTTGCAAATGACATATCAGATAAAGGGCTAGTATCCAAAATCAACAAAGAACTTATCAAACTCAACACCCAAAGAACAAAGAATCCAATCAAGAAATGGGCAGAAGACATGAACAGACATTTTTCCAAAGAAGACATCCAAATGGCCAACAGACACATGAAAAAGTGCTCAACATCGCTCGGCATCAGGGAAATCCAAATCAAAACCTCAATGAGATACCACCTCACACCAGTCAGAATGGCTAAAATTAACAAGTCAGGAAACGATAGATGTTGGCGGGGATGCGGAGAAAGGGGAACCCTCCTACACTGTTGGTGGGAATGCAAGCTGGTGCAACCACTCTGGAAAACAGTATGGAGGTTCCTCAAAAAGTTGAAGATAGAGCTACCATATGATCCAGCAATTGCACTACTGGGTATTTACCCCAAAGATACAAATGTAGGGATCTGAAAGGGTACGTGCACCCCAATGTTTACAGTAGCAATGTCCACAATAGCCAAACTGTGGAAAGAGCCAAGATGTCCATCGACAGATGAATGGATAAAGAAGATGTGAGATATATATAGATATATATATATAGATAGATACATATATATAGATATAGATATATATATACACACACAATGGAATATTATGCAGCCATCAAAAGGAATGAGATCTTGCCATTTGCAACGACATGGATCGAACTGGAGGGTGTTATGCTGAGCAAAATAAGTGAATCAGAGAAAGACATGTATCATATGACCTCTCTGATATGAGGAATTCTTAATCTCAGGAAACAAACTGAGAGTTGCTGGCGTGGGGGCTGGGGTGGGAGGGATGGGGTGGCTGGGTGATAGACGCTGGGGAGGGTATGTGCTATGGTGAGCGCTGTGAATTGTGCAAGACTGTTGAATCACAGATCTGTACCTCTGAAACAAATAATACATTATATGTTAAGAAAAAAAAAAGAAGAACATAGCAGGAGGGGAAGAATGAAGGGGGGGAAATCGGAGGGGGAGACGAACCATGAGAGACTATGGACTCTGAAAAACAAACTGAGGGTTCTAGAGGGGAGGGGGGTAGGAGGATGGGTTAGCCTGGTGATGGGTATTAAAGAAGGCACGTTCTGCATGGAGCACTGGGTGTTATGCACAAACAATGAATCTGGAACACTACATCAAAAGCTGATGATGTAATGTATGGTGATTAACATAACAATAAAAATAAAAAAAAATAAAGATAAAAAAAGAAACATAATAAAACTGCTGATATTTGGCTATTTTGACTAGGAAAACAGCAATATCATAGGATCCTAAATATCTCTGTAACTTCAGCATGCAGAAGGTTGGGGAAGTAGGTCAGACTGAGGTTTCTCAAAGGTGGTGGTTCTTACCTACCAGATAAACAATAACTAATGTTGTGCAGTGTCTCCTTCATTTTCCTGAGCGTCAGGTAACATCACCCAGCCACATGTATTTTTCAAAAATCAATAATATTCTTCAACTTTATTATAAGGGAGAAGTTAGATGAAATTGCTTTTTAATAAGGTAATATTGTGATGGTTAGTTTTGTGTATCAACTTGGCTAAGGCCATGGTATCCAGGTATTTGGTCATATACCAGTCAGTCTAGATGTGGCTGTAAAGATACTTTTTGATGAGATTAATATTTAAATCAATAGATTTTGGGTAAAGATGATTACCTTTCATAATGTAGGTGGGTGTCAACCAATCAATTGTAGACCGTAGGAGACAAAGACTGAAGTCCCCCAAAGAAGAAAGAATTCTGCCTCTAGCCTGCCTTTGGACTTGCATTGCAACATTAACTGGGTCTCCAGCCTGTCCGCCTGCCCTACAGATTTTAGACCTGCCAACATCCACAATTGTGATGATCACAATCATGTAAACCAATTCCATAAAATCTCTCTCTTTCTCCCTCCCTCTCTCTCCTTCCCCATCACACACATACAGCACACACACACACACACACACACACACACTGGTTATATTTCTCTGAGAACCCTGACTAATACATTTAAAAAATAAATTTGGGAGTCTTCTGCTTCTGGGAGATGGAATAGAAATAGTTTCCCTATTCTTCACACTAAGTGCAACTAAAAACCAGACATTATATATAAAACAAACAAAAGAAGACTTTGGAGGGTGAAAATAAGAAGGTAGAGTGGCTCAGTGCCTTAAGACCCAAGGAATGACAGCAAGGTAATGAGTTCCCTAGAGATTCTTCTTTCCTCACATATACCAGACTTGGAGCTGAGGAAGCTGGGAACCTTGAAATACCAATGGACACAAATAAAGAACATTAATAAAAGCCTTCTCTCTCCAACCAAAGGACCACAAAACGGCAGCCTAGCAAGACCAAAAACTTCTACACAATAACTGCTCTATTCTAATGAAAAACCACAGAAAACATTACCCATGCCAGTAAAGACCAAATGGGGAGCCTAGACTTCTACATTTATGAAGCTATAATGACATGTCCCAATACCCCCACAAGGGTAGTGTCAGAGAAAGCCAAGTAGGAGCCTGGGATTTTTATCACACCCTGGTAATGACACCTGAAACCCCCCAGTTTTACTATGGTCAGAGTGGTGACCACATGGGAAGCTAAAACTCCCACCTGCATGAAGCAATATTGAGAGGCCTCACATTTCAGGTGTTTATAGAGACTGAGTGGAGATACTGGACTTCTACTTCCATCTGATAATAATGAGGCAGCACTTCTTTCCTTCCCCTACAGAGCAGTGTCAGAGAAAGCCAGCTAAAATAGAAAATTTATATAAGATCAGTTTCATAACATAATACAAAAATGTCCAGTATAAAATTGAAAATCACTCATCATATCAAGAACCTGGAAGATTTCACATTGAATGGAAAAAGACAATACCATATGATTTCATTCATGTGCAATTTAAGAAACAAAACAAATGAACAAACAAAGACAAAAGAGACAAACAAAAACAGACTCTTAAATATGGAGAACAAACTGGTGGTTGCCAGAGGGGAGTGGGTGGGGGGATGGGTGAAGTAGATAAAGCGAACCAAGAGTACAATTATGATGAGCAGAGTAATATGTAAAATTGTTGAATCATTATATTGTACACCTGAAACTAATATAACACTGTATGTTAATTATACTTCAATAAAATTTTTTTTAAAAAAACAATATGCCAACATGAAGATGAAAGAGGTGTTGAAATTATCTGAGAAGGATTTTAAAGAAGCCATGATAACAATGTTTCAGCAAGCAATCATGGTCACACTTGAAACAAATGTGGAAAAAGTGAAAAACCTCAGCAAAGAAATATAATATGTAAAGAAGAACCAAGTGGATATTTTAAAAAATGAAAAATACAATAACTGAAACAAACAGCTTGGTGGATGGGTTCAATAGCAGAATGAAAGACCCAAAGGAAGGAATCAATTGAACTGGAAGACAGAAAAATAGAAATAATCCATTCTGAACAAAGAAAGAAAATAGACTAGAAACAAAATGAACATAGCCTCAGGGACCCAAGGGATTATAATAAAAGGTCTAGCATTTGTGTCATCAGAGTCCCACAAAGAAGAGGACAGGGATGAAAAAGTACTTGAAGAAATAATGGCTGAAAAATTTCCAAATGTGGCAACAGATTTGGCCTATAGATTCAAGAAGTGGAGCAAATTTCAAGGATGATAAACCCAAAGAAATGCATGCCAAGACACATCAAAAGAACTTCTAAAAACTAAAGACATAAAAATCTTGAAAGTTGCCAGAGAAAACAACACCCAACCTATATGAGAAAAACAATTTGAATGACAGCAGATTTCTCATCAGAAAGGATGGAGTCCAGGATGGAGTCCAGGAGGAAGAGGCGTAATATTTTCAAGTGCTGAAAGTAAAGAACTGTCAATCTAGAATCTTGTACCCAATAGAGATATTCATCAGGATTGAAGGGGAAATCAAAACATTTTCAGATGAAGGAAAACTAAGAATTATCACCAGAAGATCCACCCTAAAATAATAGCTAAAGAAAAATCTTCATATAGAAATGAAATAATAAGAGAAAGAATCTTGGAGCACCTGGAAGGAAGAAAGAACAAAAACTGAGTAAATAAAATAGATTTTCCTTCTCCTCTTATGTTTAATGGTGGAAGCAAAAATTATGACACTGTGTGATGTGGTTCTAAATGTATGTAGAGAAAAATTTAATACAATTATAAATGGAGAGGGTAAAGGGATGTAAAGGAAAGCAAGGTTTCTATGCTTCAATAAACTCGTAAAATGACACCAGTAGACTGTGATATGTTATTATTTATAACATAATACTTAAAGTAACTATTTAAAACTACCCAAAAAGACACACTCAAAAACACTATAGATAAATCATACCGGAATTCTAAAAAAATGTTCACAAAACTCATAGGAAGGCAGAAAAAGAAAACAGAAAAACAAAAACAGAGCCAACAGAAAACATATAGCAAAATGGCAGACTTAAGCCCTAACATACCAATAATTCTATTAAATGTAAATAATCTAAACACACCAATCATGAGAGAGATTGGCAGAGTCTATTAAAAAACACAAACCAACTATATGCTGCCTAAAATAAAATCACTTTAAATATAACAATATAGGGGCGCCTGGGTGGCTCAGTTGTTAAGCGTCTGCCTTCTGCTCAGGTCATGATCCCAGGGTCCTGGGATCGAGCCCCACATCGGGCTTCCTGCTCGGCGGGGAGCCTGCTTCTCCCTCTCCCACTCCCCGTGCTGGTGTTCCTCTCTCGCTGTGTCTCTCTCTGTCAAATAAATAAATAAAATCTTTAAAAAAAATAAAAATAAATAAATATAACAATATAGGCAGGTTAAAGGAGACAGATAGAAAAAGATATATCATGCAAACATTAATTAAAGGAAAGCAGGAATGGCTATATAAATATAAGATAAAGTAAGGTCAAAGCAAAGAAAATTGCCAGAGACAGAGAGAGCATTATATAATAATAAAAGGGTCAATCCACCAAGAAGACAGTAATCCTAAATGTGCATGCACAAAACAACAGAGCCACAAAATATGTGAATCAAAAACTGATAAAAATGAAAGGAGAGATAGACAAATGCATAATTATAGTTGGAGACTTCAATAACCCTCTCTCAGCACCTGATAGAAAAACTAGGCAGAAAGTCATCAAGGATAGAGAAGAACTCAACAAATAATAGGATCTAAATGACATTCATAAAACACTTTGCCAAACAACAGAACTTATCTTCTTTTCAAGTGTCCATGAAACATGCACCAAGATACACCATGGCATAGGCCTTAAAAGGGAAAAATCAACAAATTTAAAAGAACTAGAGTCATACAGTTGTTCTCTGACCAGAGTAGAATTCAACTAGAGATCAATAGCATAAAAATAACAGGAAACTCTCCAGAAACTAAACAACACACTAAATAATCTATGGGTCACACAAGAAGTCTCAAGAAAAATTTTGAAAATATATTGAAATGAATAAAAATCAAAATACAACATATCAAAATTTGGGGGACACAACATGCAGTGATGAGAGGGAATGTTATGACACTAAATGCATACATTAGGAAAGAAGAAAAGTCTTACATCATTAATCTAAGATCCCACCTCAAGAATCTAGAAAAAAGAGAACAAAATAAATCCAAAGCTAGCAGAAGGAAGGAAATAATATAGAAAAGAACAGACTTCATTAAAATTGAAAATGGAAAAGAAAAATCAAGAAAAAGATCACCAAAACAAGGAAGTAGTTCTTTAAAAAGATCAACAAAATTGAAAATTTTCTAGGAAGGCTGAAAAAAAAATAGAGAAGATTCAAATGACCAATATCAGGAATGAAACAGAAATATCACCACAGACCCTACAGACATCAAAAGGATGATAAGGGAATACTATGAAGAACTCACATGCAATACATTTCACAACTGAGATGAAGTTCACCACTCTTCTAAAATATGTAAACTATCACAATTCACCTAATATGAAATAAATAATTTAACTCTTAAGGAAATATAATTTGTAATTTGAAAGTTCTCCCAAAAGAAATTTCCAGGCCCAGATGATTTCCCTAGAGAATTCCACCAAGATAATTTTTTTCTTAAAGAAGAATTAATACTAATTATAAACAAACTCTTTCAGAAAATAGAAGTGGTGAGAACACTTCCAAACTCATTTTATGAGCCTAGTATTATCCTGATACCAAACACTGATAAAGATGCCATGGGGGGTTTAGTCTCCCCATATATGAAAGGCTGTTTCAATACAAGATAACTAATCAATGTCATCCATCATATTAACAGCCTAAGGAAGAAAAATCACATTCATTTGATCAGTGCAGAAAAATCATTTCACAAAATCCAACCCCAATTCATGTTAAAAATTCTCAGTCAAAATAGATAGAGGGGAAGAGATAGAGGAGAAGTTGTTCAGCTTGATAAAGAGTGTCTCCAAAAAAAACATACAATGAACAATTATACTTATTGGTGATTGATTTTAAAATTGAATGCTTTGCCACTAATATTAGGAACAAGACAAGTATGTCTGCTCTCACCACTCTTGTTCAACATAGGCTGGCAGTTCTAATTAGGGCAACAATGCAAGAAAAGCAATAAAAAGAAAAAATAAAACTCTCTTTTCTGATGACATGATTATCCACACAGAAAATTCAAAGAATATTAAAAAATAACTCCTAAAACTTACAAATGAGTTCAGCAAGGTTGCAGGACACGGTATAAATATACAAAAATCAATTGTAGTTCTATGTATGCATAGACTAGCAATGAACACACAGGCATAGAAATTAAAAATACAACACCATTTATAATCTTTCAAAAAATAAAATATTTAACAAACCATATACAGGATTTGTAAGCTGAAAACTACACAATGCTGATGAAAGAAATCAAAGAAGATACAAATAAATGGCGAGGCATATCACGTTTGTGGACTGGAATTCTCAACATAGTAAAGACTTTCAAAGAAAATTCTTTAAAATTTATATATAGGATTAAAGCAATTCCTGTCAAAATCCCAACAAGATCTTTTATAGATATGCACAAAATTATTCTAAAACTTATATGGAAAAGCAAAGGAGCTAGAGTAACTAAAGTTTTGAAAAACCTTTAGGATGCACTGGAAGAAATAGGGCTCTGCAATTTCAAGACTTCTCATATATGTATAGTAATTAAGACTGTGTGGTATTTGTAGAAGGATAGATGTAGATCAATATGGACTGGAATAGAAAACCCAGAAATAAACCTATACAAATATGATTTTTCACATAGCGAAAGAAATTAAGGGGGATAAAGATAGCTTTTACAATGAATCGTACCAGAGCAACTGGACATCCATAGACAAAAACATGAACCTTTGCCCTACAATACACAAAAATTAACTCAAAACAAATCGTGGGCATAAATATGACATGTACTATTATAAAACTTTTAGAAAATATAGGGGAAAGTATCTGGGTCTAGGAAGAGGCAAAAAGTTCTTAGACTTGATACTAACAACATGATATTAAAAGGAATAATTGATAAATTAAATCTCATCAAAGTTTAAAACTTTGGTTCTGCATAGGACCCAGTTAAGAGGATGAAAAGACAAGCCACAGAGTGGAAGAAAATATTTGTAAACCACGTCTATGATAAAAGGCTAACATTTAGAGGATTTTTAAAACTCTCAAAACTAAGCAATAAAAAAACAAACAATCCTTAGAAATTGGGCAAAAGCCATGAACAGAGAGCAGACATTTCACCAAATTAGATATATGGATGGCACATAAGCCCATGAAAAGATGTTTAAAAGATAATTAGCCATTAGAGAAATGCAAATCAAAACCATACTAAGCTCTCACTGCATACCTATCAGAATGGCTAAAATAAAAATTAGTGGCAACACCAAATGCTGGTGAGGATGCAGAAAAATTGGATTACTCATATATTGCTGAAGGGATTGTAAAATGGTACAGTCACACTGGAAAGCAGTTTGACAGTTTGTTTTAAACCTAAACATGCAACTGGCACTGCACTCCTGGACATGTATCCCAGAGAAATGAAGGTTTATGTTCAGACAAAAAACCTGCATATGGATATTTATAGTGGCTTTATTTGGCAACAACCAAAAACTGGAAGCAAGCCAGATGTCCTTTAGTGGGTGAATAATGGAACGAGCTGTGGCACATCCATGCCATGGAATACTACTGAGCAATAAAAAGGAACAAACTATTGGGGTGCCTGGGTGGTTCAGTCGGTTAAGCCTATCTCTTGATCTCAGCTCAGGTCATGATCTCAGGGTCCTGGGATCAAGCCCTGCATTGGGTCCACACTCAGTGCAGAGTCTGCTTAGGATTCTCTCTCTTCCTCTCCCTCTGCCCCTCCTCCTGCTCTCTCTCTCTCAAATAAATAAATAAATAAATCTTAAAAAAAGGAAAACCATTGATTTACACAATATCCCAGATGAATCTCCAAAGCATTATGCTGAGTGAGAAAAGCCAATACCTAAAGGCTACATACTGCATGAATCCATTTACACACTACTTTTTAAATGATAAAATTATAAAAATGGAAAATTAAATGGAATTTTAAAAAATACCAAAGCCACATAAATAATAGTAGATGAGGTTCTTATATCTAGGGGACAGTCAGGTTGACAGCAACAGACCCAAATGCAGGCTAATTCAGGAGTTCGTGCTGGTAACTCGAATACCACAAACAACATTGCCATTAATAAGGTGTTTTCCCAAAGGATTAACAGCTCTTAGTAAAGTTCTGAACAAAACAACATTCGATCTTCTCTCAGTTGACATGGTAATTGAGTTCTTGGAAAATACTGAGTATATTAAAACCATACAAACATTATTTTGTGTTTATATGTAAAAGGGAGTTGGTCTCAGCTCAGTTAACAGTGCCCTCCAACTAATATGACAATCAAAAACATCTCCAAGGAGCAGTCCATTTTCTTGACATTAATGCAAGGAGGCACCAGGAGTAATCTCTCTGCACCCTAGTCACCCACCCACTGCAGACTCTGTAAGGTCGAACCCATAGGTCGGGGCCAGTCAAACTTCACTGCGATCCAGGGGTATTTGGCTGGTCAGAGGCTGGCCTAGGTTGTCTGAACCAGACAGAAGGTAGCTCACACCATGGTCATTTGTGAGCAAAGACTGTGACCTCCCCCTACTCTCATTATGGCTACCAGGTAGCAAAGAGGACCTGCCTCTGGAACTTCACTGCTGCCACCACCCAGCCCAGAGTGGCTTCTCTGTGGGACCAGGCCCATTGGACAAACGTGTTTTCATTCACCCAATGCCCCTCATCAACAACTGGTTACTGGGGCCTAGAGTGGGTCCAAGCAACACTGTGCTAAGTGAGAGTGAACAAGGCAGGTGGATGATTTCAGAGACCCTCCAGGGGGGCCCTGGAAACCCAGCAGGGAGGTGGTGGAGGCCTGAAGCCAAGCTGCTATTTTTACCCTCTTGCTACCTCTCCATCCTCGCATGGAGGAATTCTCTTCAAGGCTCTGTGCCCCTCCAGGCTTCATCGGTGATGGGAGGCCCAGGTTCCCATTGTGCTCAGTGCCCCCAGAACTGCCCTGCTCTTTACCTTTTTACCCCCCTTCTCAGAGACCCATGCCCAGATGTGAGGCTCTTTCTCTCCCCACCTGTCCTCCCTCCAGCCCATAGGAGTTTTACCAGTTTGGATGGTGGGAAAAACTGGCCCCGACCCATTCATGTCCTTCACACCAGGCCTCAGCTGGGATGCTCAAAGGATAGACTTTGTTTCTGTTGTTCTCAGTGATCCTTGGTACCTTCCCTAAGGTGACAGAGGCCAAGGTAGAGTGTAAACAGGATCATTGGACAGAAAAGGCATTGAAGGGAAACCA
Source organism: Mirounga leonina (assembly GCF_011800145.1). Taxonomy (NCBI): domain Eukaryota; kingdom Metazoa; phylum Chordata; class Mammalia; order Carnivora; family Phocidae; genus Mirounga; species Mirounga leonina. Next base: position 9,859,371 of record NW_023270464.1, read on the forward strand.
AAATAAAACATTGGTTAATGCCACTCAGGAACAATGCCGTCACTCAAGAAGTTGTGACGGGAGCACCCTGTAGGGTCACAGAGATGACCTGCAGGGTGGACATATGCCTTGAAACAGATAGGACAAGTGCTCTGGGCATTTGGTAGGCTTTTGGTCAGCTCTAAGCCTTGGCCACTCTCTCATGACAAACAGATCTGCTCCTCCCTGAGTGTTTCTGCCTCAGAAGGAGGCACTGCACCAGGCCTCCAGCCCATGCAGAAAACCAAGGTCGACATCCTGGTTTTCCTGGGAGCTTGTGTTATGCCTTCTTGTGTGCCGCCTGGACACTGTCATCATTAGCAAGATGGCCCTGGGCATGGGGCAAAGCATGCCACCAAACCCAGGTGTGAGATCTGGCTTTAAAACCTGAGGAACTAGAATATCAAGGGAGATGGGTGAGGGCTCCCCACAATTCAGGACCTCCCAGGGCTTGGCAAGAATTTCCCTGGCCCAGGACACACCTTCTTTGCTTACCAGCCTCCTGGGAGGCCCACTCCCCGACATCAGCCAGTTCATACCTGTGATGGTCACATTCTACATGTCAACTCAACTAGGTCATGGTACCCAGAGATTTGACCAAACATTCTAGATGTTTCTGTGAAGGTATTCTTTAGATGAGATTGACACTTTGATCAGTGGACTTTGAGTAAAAGAGATTTCCCTCTATGAGGTGGGTGGGCCCCATCTAACCAGTTGAAGTCCTGAGGAGAAAAATGACTGACCTGCCCCAAGGAAGAGACATTCTGCCTTCAGATGACCTTTGGACTCAAGCTGAAATATCATCTCTTCCCTGGGTCTCCAGCCTCCTGGCCCACCCTGCAGATTTGGGACTTGCCCGCTTCCACAGTCATGTCAGCCAATTCCTAGAGAGACAGAGACAGAGAGAGATATGCACATCCCATTGGTCCTGTTCCTCTGGAGAACTGTGACTAATACAATATCTTCTGGTAGTTCCTGCTAAAATGTGTCCTTTGAAAGTGTCACAGTGACAGTTCTCCATCAGGTTAGCGTGCTGAGCATGTGTTTTCACCAAGCCTCAAACTCTCTGACTTCAGGGCCACCTGAGACACACACACAGGACAGGAGCTCGAGTTAAAATCTTAAATGTTGGGGCGCCTGGGTGGCTCAGCTGATTAAGCATCTGCCTTCGGGTCAGGGCACGATCCCAGGGTCCTGGGATCGAGCCCCGCATCGGGCTCTCTGCTCAGCCAGGAGTCTGCTTCTCCCTCTCATCTGCCCGTCACTCCCCCTGTTTGTGCTCTCTCTATCAAATAAATAAATAAAATCTTTTAAAAAAATAAAAAATAAAATCTCAAATGTTTACACAGCTTTGCCATGTTTTTAAGGACGTATTTGCCTCTAAGACTATCCTTTGTAGTTTGAAGTGGCAATAATGTCTAGAAGAAACCCATTGTCAATTTCTTGCAGCCCTATTGATGGTCCTCATCCAGGGAGGAGCTGATCTTCTGGGCACAGAGTGACGGTGGTATGAGCATGTCATACCCCCAACTACGGGTATGTTAATGAATGAAAGTTTCCCTCCGCTTCTTTATATTAATGCAAGCCATAGCAACCTTAATCTTCAGGCCTAGAAACATTCTGCATTGGACCGACCACTAGGACCTTGCAAAATGAGCTAGAGAAACACTTCATTCTGAAAATCAAATGAACCAAGGCAAAAAAAAAAGTGTTTTAATTCAGCAGTTTTGTAAACTGGTTTAATGATTGACTTCCGCACAGCCTACGTGATGGATCTCGAGGTCTATTGAGGTCAGGTAGGACGCTGTCCCAGCCCCGCGCTGGCTGGTTGTGTGTATGATGGGGATGGGGAGGTAAACTACAATTTGGCCTATTTTGTGTGTTTTCTTCCCTAGGTAATCCTCACTCAACAGAAAGTACAGCTCGAAGACCCCCAAAGTCTCGATAAGCTAGATACGCTCAGAGCTATGAACAGTCTGGTTGCTTTTGCTGTTCTGTTGTAGGATAAGAGAAGTAGGGAGGGGAATGGCTGGATGAGGCCGGTCCCCAGGCTCAGGGAGCTGCCTGCACAGCTGGCCGCAGGCCGCCTTTCGAAGCCAGATGTGCCCTTGGAGGTGCCTGCTGCTCCGCCATCCCGGGCCTGGGGAGGGAGACACTTTTACCTGGACCTGCGCTCAGATCATCTTATGTCTTCGGAGCCTGAAAGCCAAGCTGACTTTCCTGGGGCTATTGTTACGGGAGAAGCCTGTCAGTCTCCCCCTTGGCAGAGCACCCCTGGCTTCTTGCTCAGCCCAGTCCCCCCCTCCCCCCGCCGTGGTACACGACCTGAGAAGTCTGGGCTAATCCTCATAGGATGGGTGGCCTCTGTGTTCCCTCTCACGGCTGAGGCTCGTGAGACAAACCCGGCAGTCTTCATTGTTCCGTAGGTAGCAGGGACAAGGGCGACGCAAAGGTTTCAGGGAGGCTCTGAGCTCCCAGGGAGCACGTGGCAATAGTCAGGAGCCCAGGGGCACAAATAACAAGAGCCCAGGAATTAAGGGGTCTCAGACCATGGATGCCTGCAAACACACAGCTCACCAAGCAGAAAGCTGTGAATCCAGTTCCACCTGTGGATACAGTTTATTTAATCCCCAACAGTGGCTCATTTTTTAAAGATGTAGTTACACGTTTTTTTAAATCAGGAAGTTTTACACTAAAATCTGCACTTCTGGCTTCCTCGGAAAAAACCGGGAGACCTGGCGGCATTGGGTTGTAATCCCCAAGGCAGCTGCAGGCTGGCACCGGGGAGCCAGCGCCCCCTTCAGGTAGGGCAGTGGTCCTCAGAGCGCCCTCCCCAACCGGCAGCCCGGCTTTACCTGCTAGTCTCGCACGTTTTCAAACCCAGACCTGCTGCATCAGAAATGCAGTCGGCGTGCAGACAACCCTCCAGGGGATTCTGACGCCTGCTAGAGTGAGGACCGCTGAGGTAGGGCCTGGGCTCTCCATTTCCCACAGTCCCCCCCACGCCCTGCTGCCCCTTCCCAGCCCACCTCCCGCAGCGACGTTAAATGCTCCTTCCGTCGGCCTCTGTGTCTGTGACCACATGCATCACGCTGCTTTCGTATCTGGCATTTGGGGCATATTCCCCCGCAGACTGGCTGCAAGGCGAGGCGTCCTGTTCTCTGCACGCACGGGGGGTGGTGTTTCCTTCAAACAAACAAACAAACCCCCAAAACTTAAGTTTTACACAGAAACATTAATAAACAATCAAGTTCTTAAAAAGGGGGGGGGACAGTGGGGAACGGTGAGGGCCTCCGGGCCAGCCCATAAAGCCAAGAGTCACAGAGCAGCACCTAAGACTCCAAGAACAAAGACCCAAGAGGAGCTGAAAAGGGGCACGTGAGGGGAGGTGGGAGGAGGGGACCCTGGATCAACATCACCTGGATCTAGTGACCTTATTAACCACCCGGGGCTCCTTGTTGCCCTGGTGGACATGGCTCAGCACAGCCGTAAGTGGTTATGTGTGTTTAGATGTTTCTGGAATCTGTTCCGGTTTGTGTATTTTTCTGTGCGCTCACCCTGTCTCTGCTTCAGAAGACAGCTTCCCTCCCTACCGCCCAGGACAGGGAGGGCCCCTTAGCATCTCCAAGACCAGGGGAGCCTGGGCACACTCAGGATCACCACAAAGAGGGGGTGGAGCAGAACGAAAGGTGGACAAAGACCAGGAAGGACGGCTAATGGCTGTCATGTCCCTGCCTGCCCCCCAACACCCCAGCGGCCTGGACTCCTGGCTGCCTTAGGGAATCTGGGCAAAGGATCTGCCCAGGGTCCTGGAGGAAGGAGTGGGCAGGCCCAGAACTCTTGACATGAGCTGCCAAGGTCAAGGGCATGTGGGATTTGTCTTAGTGCCCCAGCCTGGCACTGTGCATTTCACAGAGCAGACACATCCTAGGGTTTGCTGGGAAAAAAGGAAATGAAACCGTGCTGAGTGGACGTTGGTTGGGGGGGGGTTCCTCCTCTCACTTGGTCATTCAATCCTTCATCCATTCATTTACTGTGGGTGGCACAGAGGTAGAAAGCCCTGCTCCAGACGCAGGTGCGGCAGGTGCTCAGGGACGGACCAGTCTAATAGAGGAAGCCAGGCACGCCTATCAGCACCCGCGCGCCCCAGCCGGGAGAACGAAGGGCTGGGGGTGCCAGGAGCTCTCAACCATTTCACCCATGGACCTACCAGCTGGCTTCTCCTGTCTCAGAATGGGGGTTCCTTCCTCGCCAACCCCGTATGATGTGGGCCACCTCCACTTTAGGAAAGAAAAAGGAAGACAGAAGGTCTCTAGCCTGTGCAGGTGTGGTGCTAAGAGCCTTAGACCCTCACCACCCGGAGGGGAAGGTGTCGCTGCATTGGAAAGAGGATCATAATTACAGCGGGGACAGCTACTTATAATCAATATTATTATGACAGCAGCAGCAGTAAGAACAGCTACTTCATTTCTCATGTTCTCACTAAGACCCTGGGTCAAGGTCACATTTTCTGCATTATGGAATTTACTCATCCCAGCCAATGGAAGTAGAGAGTTTATCCTGAATTTATAGGTGAGGAACCTAACATTAGGGTGTGTAGGTGTCAGGCGCCTTTTCAAACTCAGAGAGGTACTTCAGAAGGTACCTCAGCAAAGGAGAGACAGCAGTGGAAGAAAATGGAATTCGAGGCCAATGTCCTGAATTTCATCTGGCTCTGTTAATGATTAGCTGCCGGGCCACTATGTACAGCTGCCCAGATAGTGCACTGCACAACTCCAGGAGGTGCCACATTACAGTGTGAATGTACAGTGTGAATGCTCCAAGTTGTGCAATGTGGTGGCTCTGCTTAGCTCTGTGACCACCTAACCTCGCATAGTTTTGTGAGGGCTCAAGCAGGTGTCTGCGCAAAGACTTTGTGAGCCAAGCCGGGAAGTGCAAGTCAGATACCTGGAGCTCTAAGGGTTCTGTCCCTGCCTTTCCACAGGATGTCCCCTTGATGGAGAGTCTTCCATGCATCACCAGGATTAGCCAAGACCTGGCTGGCAGAATTGAACACTCTCAGAAGGGCAGTTTTCGGCCCTTTTTTATATGATGGGGCTCATCATTGCCCTGTCAAGAAGACGTATGGATGCTGGGTTCCCTCCCCCATCCCCAGAAGCTTCCAAACAGTCTCAGAGGACGCAAGCCTCTTAGTGATTGTTCTGCATCAGGGTTGGACACGTGGGTAGACAACTTTAGGGGTGTTCTGGAGGCCCTGGGAAGGGTGGCTGACGCAGCACGCCAGGGCCGAGCTGGGACCCTCCTCAAAGCTGACTGGTCTGGGGGTAAAGCCCCCCCTGCTGGGCCTGGGGATTTGGGGGTGGGATTTGGAGATGCCTCATGATCCCTGTTGCTCAGTTGAATTGAAGACATGTCAGCAAGGTAGCTCAAGGTCGGCTGCCTTCTCCCGTGGGCCTGGCCACAAGTCTGCTCAAAAGGCCAGGTGGAGCAGGAGACAATGAGAGAAGGGAGCCCAGAAGGAAAGAGGGGGGTTCTCTGTGGCTTTCCCATTCCTGGGTCCCGGTCTTCCTGAACCCAGATATTTTGGGGGGTTCTCTGTGCCTTATAATAAATGCACCTCATTTGCACACCTTCCTTCTATTTTTTTCCCCATTTGAGTGGGTTTCTGCTAATGGTGACTGATAGCAATGACTGACAGAGCTGCCAACTTGACCCCCCAACTCCTCACCCCTCTTGGTGTGGGAGAGAAAGATGCGGAAGCCAAAATATCAGACTTGATTCCCCAACCTTAGGATTAAAATATGGGGTGCAGTCATGGAAACTCACAGGGCTGCCTAGTAACTGCCGGACATGCATGTTCCTCATCTCAGTTAATTGTTACAATCTCCCTTTGAGGCAGTTATTGTTGCCGGTTTATAAGTAAAAACATTGAGGCTCAGAGAGGCTCAGCAACTTGCCTGCAGTCACACAGCGCCTGCTGAATCCATGCATGTATTCCTCATCCCGCTCAATCCGTTCCCCAGTGCTAAGGACCCCTGGTCAGAAGAGCCCACGGAATTCAAAATATTAGCCAGAGCAGGACTCTGAGGAGTTTACCGCTCCTATTAAGGCCCTGACGCATGTTTTAAATTTCATTTTCCCAAGCCCTGGGGAAGACTTGCTAAGACAGCCGAGTAGACAGCAGCTGTGGACACAGATCACTTCCTAGGGGCCCCACTCGGTGACTCTCCTCATCAGCTAGATCCTCTGTGCTGCTCTGGCCATTGCCTAGAGAGGAGACGGCGGTGATTCTCAGAGCCCCCCTGCTCTGCCCCCCAGGCCAAGTACGGTCCCAGACCCCCAAGTCAGAACCACCAGGGGCATTTGCTGGACGGCCGTTCGCCGGGTCGTCCCCCTCCCCGACTGGGCTGCATTGAATCAGAGCCTGCTAATGTCAGTCCCAGGATCTGCAAAGAGTCTTATGCAGACTTGGGCACCGTTTGGGGCGTTGAGGACCCCATGTCCTCCGAGTGAGCCAAGAGTCCTCCTCGTGGGACCCTCCCAAGTGTTTTGCTTACATTCCTTTCCTTCATTAGTGCTTTTGGTTTCCTTTGGAGCCATTGTCTGACTCGGCCAGGGAGTGCTTGGGAAAGCAGATGCGGTTCTGCTGGCCCGCCATCCTCCAAGAACGCGGGGGGTTCGTCCTGGGTGGCTCTGGGACGTTTGCTGTCCTGCTGCCCGAGAGAGTGAAGACCCCCAGACGCAGGGGGCTGATTTCCGGGGGCTACAGAGGCCTGGTGCCCGAAAGCAGCTTTCCTGGCTGGCTGGTCACTGCAGAGCAGCAGAACCCCCTGCAGAGAACCCCCCACCCGGAGCAGGGCGCAGGGAGGGGTCCCCTTTAGCATCTTTACAAAGGAGGGTCTGCAGCAGTCAAGCTGGACAGGACAGAGGAGCTGAGAGGTCAAGATGGTCTGGTACTTCATGCAAGTTTGAGAAAAGCTGAATCACCCATCTCGGATGTGGGGAGCAGGTGTGCAGACTAAGAGGGTCCCTGGTGGTCAGGGACTGAGCCCCCCCTCAGCTCTAACCCGTGGAGCCACACGGGAATGCAATGTGAAAAGAATGTCTGATCTTTCCACAGAAATTGGAAACGCTGATTTTATGTGGCGTCTCCCAATTTTCAATAAAATGGTCGCGACGAATTTGATTTACAAAGTACATTCTATGCTGGGCAGATGAATATATCTGCTGAACAGATGCGGCCCTCGGGCTTTGTCTAGGAGGCCATGATTCTGCAAGGGGCGAGCAGAGCTGGGTCAGACGGGTGCCCTCTGGCGGGCAGCCTCCCAGGCTGAGGCTGGAGGCCGTGGGAGGCAGAACCACCAGGGACACAGGCGGGGATCTCGATCGGGGGGGGGGGGGGGGCGGGGAGGGGTCTTGGCATCAGGTGGGCCCAAGCTGGCCTGGGGAACATCCTTGGCGAGGAGCCTTCATTTATTCTTTCAACGAATATCTGTGGACTCTGCCATGCGCCAGGCCCTGGGATATGGTAGTCTATTTACTTTCTGTGGCTGTCATAACAAATCACCACAGACTTGGTGGCTGAAAGCAGAAGAAATGTATTCTCACAGTTCTGAAGACCAGAAGTCAGAAGCCAGTGTCACCGGGCTGGAAGCCAGGTGCGGCCCAGGCTGTGCTCCCTCCGGGGACTCCAAGAAGAGGATCTGTTCCTCGCCTCTTTCAGTTTCTGGTGCTGCCAACATTCCAGTTTGTGGCCCCGTCCCTCCCATCCCTGTCTCTGTGGTCACACAGACCGTCCTCTCCTGTGTGTATCCAAATCTCCTTCTGCCTCTCTCTTTGAAGGACACTCTGGATTTGGTGTAGGACCCACCTGGATAATGCAGGATAATCCCCCATCTCCAGATCCTGAATCCTATTTGCAAAGACCCTTTTATCTTAGAAGGTCCCATTGAGAGGTTCCAGGGACTAGGACTTGATAGCATTAGGGGACAAAGATCGTTCAGCCTGTCATAGGTGGTAAAGGAGAAAACAGTGAGTCTCTGCCCTTGTAGACCCGACTTTCTAGTGGGGGAGGCAGGAAAAAGCCACGAGGCCAATAACTGCCTAAGATAATGTCACACTATGCAAGTAGGAGGAAGAACAATCAAGCTCCTTTAGGTACCCTCAAACCTCAGGGGTGCTCCAGGGGACAGGAGGGGAGCCTTGCCCCATCGGGCCTGCCCTGGCCTCCCTCCAGCCAATCAGGCAGACCCAGCATGTCCCCGAGCTGCACCCCTGCGTCTCTTAGCTCACACCTGCTGCAAGTGTGTGCGGGAGCCCTTGAGACGTGGTGAATGAGAATGTCATCTGGTGGGGACTGAGAGCACAATAGGGACGGGACCTTTCCAGATGTGGGCCACAGTCAGCCTGGTTGCTACCAGGCTCCTGCAGGGCTTACCCTGGTGGATAAGAACAGACTTCCTGCAGCACACGTGCTTTCTGAGTTCCAAGCCCCACTGGGGAGATTTTCTGGGCTCCCAGAGGTGCGCATCAGGGATTCCAAACCTGCCGCTCATTGGGCAGGGAGCAAGGCAGGCATAATGGCAGCGACTTCCACTGAGGGAGGACTCCTCGTGGGAGGGCCTGGCAGCCCCCGTGCAAGCCTCCCAGAACAGGCACCCGCGCCTTGGGGTGTCTGACCAGGTGGAGCCATTTAACCGGCAAGCCCAGCCTGGGAAGCACACGTTGGAAGAGCCTGCTGAGAAAGGGCCAGAATGGGGAGAGTCTCCGCCACCTCAAGGTCACATGATGCATTTCAACGTCTGCTTTCTCCTGTCCCACTTGATCTCCCCTGCCAGGCACACGCCCTGTTTGGCACGTGAATTTAAGTGCAATTCGTAGACAAAACCTCACACCACCCCCTCCTCCCCTACCTCCACCCTCTGTCACCCCGACGTCTCCCCTCCCGGCCATTGGGAAACTCCGGATGGGGGCCGGGTCTACCCATCCCCAAGAGCAGCGGGAGCTGAGCCTCTCCCTCCTGCCCCCAGGAGCGTGGGCTCCTGACAAGTCAGGCGCTTGCTGTCTACATGGTGAGACATTCTTCACCTTCTCTCAGAAGGGAGGGATGTTGGGGCAGGTCCACCGAAGCCAGGGAAAGCCCGAAGCTCCAAGCACCCTGGGGGACAGGGAATCGGTCTGGGAACCTTTGGGACCTGGCCGCAGTGCTGGGAAGCAGCTGGGCATGGTGGCTTCAGAAAGAGTGGGGACAGCGGGACCCTGCTTACTCACCTGACCTTGACCAAGAGCCCTCGTGGGGACTCTGGAGAAATAAGAATAAGGCCACCTCTCTCACCTGGTTGTTATGAAAATTAGATCTAATTTCAGCATAGCCCCTAAGACATACTAGGCACTCATTAAATGGGAGAATATTATTGTTATGGTTCATACGACATGACCTTGAGAAAGTGGTTCTATCTCTCTGGAATTGCTTCCTCAGCTGTCAAATGAGGCATGCTCAGGCTCTTCGGGGTGTTGTCGTCTTTAAAACGGGAACAGTCATAGCTCATCCCCCATCGGTTATCACGGGGGTTTCACAAGTCAGTGGGACACAGAGCCCAGTGCTACTCTGCATGCCGGGACACGCCATCCCTCCACGTCTTCCCAAGGGACGGCAATAGGCCCAGGATTAGAGTCCAAGCAAAGGGAATGGTGTGCAGGAAGCCCAGTCCAACCCAGCCCTGAGCCCAGGGTCACAAGGGCCCCACCCCTGGCAGCCACCCACAGGCCCACTCCTGCTCAGGCGGTCCTGCTGTTTGTTAGACTCGGGGTGGGATATTCGGGCAGGACACATGCACAGGGATGAGACAGGTTCTCATTTCAAAGACAAGCAAACTGATGCCTAGGGAGGTTCAGTACTGTGCCTGGGTCCAATGGTCGATCAGTGAGGAGCGGAAAACTGGACAGCTGGTGTCCTGAGACTCCTGTGTCCCACAGGATGGGAGTCCCAGCATCACCTAGGGAGAGGGCATTAGACCGCCCCAGCCCCTGGACCTGGAATGCTGGGGCAGCTGGTGAGTCACTTCCCAGGGCACCACCAGCACAGCCCAGGCCGTGGCGGGCACGCAGAGGCCTGGAGGCCCAGGTGCGGGTCCTGGTGACGCACTGACCTGTGGACCACACAGGCAGGAGGGAGCACCTGGACCCCGCCAACCCTGCCAGACCTCCCAGGGCCTCAAATATCCAGGAACCTGGAGAGGAGAACCCAGCCCGAAGCAGAGCATCTGTGAGGAGCTGCTGTCCCCAAATTGTCACCAGGGATTCACGAAATGGAGTTATTTCAAGAAATCGTGACGTCTGATACGTCCTGGACTGGCCCGGCTTAGGGAGTTAAGTTCCATCCCCTTTTGAGGTCCGTAGCCCACAGAAGGACTGGTCCGAGGCCACCTCTGTCCCCTCCTGCTCCTTCCTTTTCTCCAAGCATCACCTGGAAAGGGCTGGTCGGAAAAACGCTTATTGATTCTGTTGGAAGAGTCCACTGGGCATAGCTGCTCTGACGTGGTCTCTGCCCCCACCATTAACCACTCCCCCCCAGTCCCACTCCCCTTAGCCTGCCCTCCGTGGACTGTGGCTTCCCCACGTGACGGAAGAGGATAGCACTGTGCAGAGGTCATTTCAGCAATGACCTTGGGCGTCCAGGCCCAAGGACAGGCTGCAGGGCCACAGCATGCAGAGTGCCCAGGGCGTGGGATGCACTCACAGGCTCACCTGTTCCAAAGTCTCCTCCCCCAGCAGACTGGTTTCCAGTCTTGCGCCGTTAAAGCAGGGCTGCAATCTGGACACATGTGTGAACATGGTGTGTTATTTGATTCATGAACACACTGCTCTGTGGTCACCGAGCCCCTGTCCATTCCCCCGCACCCCGGGAACACAGCTAGACCTCTTCCCTGTCTCTCCTGCCATCTGGAGCGTGCTGACTTGGGACCAGTGGAATGTGGGAGGAGGTCATGTGAGCACCTCCGGGCTGCCCAGGAAAAATGCCTGCAAATCCGCTCTGCCCCTTCTCCACCAGGGAGGAAGTAGAGAAGGCTCCAAGGTCTGGAGAGGGCAGAGCCCAGGATGGAAAGATCCCTGATCTCGGAGAAGCCACTGGCAAAGAGCCGCCCAGGAGGGCCTTCCAGCCAGGAACCCTGATGTTGGATCCCTGCCTCAGGGAGAGGAAACTTCCAGAGCTTCAGGCCAGGGCCAGGCAACTGCAGAGCGCAGGCCAAATCCAGCCCGCTGCCTCCTTTTCTATGGCCTGTGAGCTCCACATAGTTTTCGCATTTGGAAAAATGGTTTAAAGAATAGAATTTTGTGATGCACAAAAATGACGTGACATTCAAATTTCAGTGTCCGTGAATAAAGTTTGACTGGAGCACAACCCGCCATTCATTCACATACTGTCTGCAGCTTCTTCCACAAGGACAGAGATAAGGAGTTGCAACAGAGATTGTATGGCCTGCGAAGCCTCAAATATTTATTCTCTGGTCTGCAGAGATGGTTGGCCCAGCCCTGCTTCCTCTAACCAGGATTTGGGGGCTGTTTGTTAGGAGAGTTAGCTCACCCTGGCTGACCCAGCTAAGGGACTTTTCTAAAGAGATACATTGAATCCTTTGAAGACTGAGGTAAAAGGCAAAATTGGCTTTTGGAAGATGAAGCTAATCCACAGTCCCATTGAGGCTCAGGAGCAGGACCCTTTCCCGCCACTCCCCTGGCAACCCTGGGAATGTGATGCGCCCTTACCTGTGAAATCAAGTAAGAATTCCATCCTCCTAAGATTGTGGTAGCGCTGATACGACATAATCAATTCACATCACCTGTAGTTGATAGAGTTGGTATCTACCTTTGGGTGCCTGGGGGTCCTTCTCAAGACTCTTATAACATGTGGATGCTCTTAGTGCCTAAGGCTAGCCCTGGGAGGAAGAGCTCCTTACCAGGTCAAATTTTACTGCCTGGAGAGTATCTGTGGAAGGTGCTTTGTCCTTCGGACATGCATGCTGTCACATGGCCCTGTGACAGAGTATCAGAAGTCCTGTGCTTTTCTTTTCTTTTCTTTTTTAAGATTTATTTATTTATTTGAGAGAGCGAGAATGAGAGAGAGAGAGTACATGAGAGGGGGGAGGGTTAGAGGGAGAAGCAGGCTCCTCACCGAGCAGGGAGCCCGATGTGGGACTCATCCAGGGATTCCAGGATCATGACCTGAGCCAAAGGCAGTTGCTTAACCAACTGAGCCACCCAGGCGCCCCAGTCCTGTGCTTTTCTCCATTTGCTAGGTTTCTATAGCGCCTCCAGACTCTGTTGCAAGTAGAATGCAATCAGATGGCATGATATTGTGACTTCTAATGAGACCTATGTATTTGGCCTTCCCCCCTGTTTCTAGCACAGAGCTCCTAGGACTCTTGAAAGGAGAGCAGTAAAGTTGTCTCTTGTTATGTTAATGAGGTGACCTTTAGACCCCATCTAAGGCGGGGGGCTGGTTGCCTGAAGAACCAGCCATGTGATTAGAGGCTTGGAACTTTCAGTCCCATCCTCCAACCTCTGGAGAAGGAAAAGGAACTGCAGGTCATGTGAGCACCTCCAGGCTGCCCAGGAAAAATGACCTTGGGGGTCCAGGCCCAAGGACAGACTGCAGGGCCACAGTCATTCACTGCCAATGACCAATGATTTAATCGTGGCTAGGAAATGAAGCTTCCATCAAAACCCAAAAGGACGGGTTTCAGAGAGCTTCTAGGTTGGTGAACATGTGGAGATTTGGAGAGACTGGCCGACCTGGAGAGGGCATGGAAGCTCATACCCTTTCCCCATACCTGGCCCTAAGCTTCTCTTCCATCTGGCTATTCCTGAGTTATATCCTTTTATAATCAGCCAGTGATCTAGTAAGTAAAATGTTTCCCTGAGTTCTGTGAGCCACTCTAGCAAATTAATCAAACTCAAATAGGGGGTCATGGGAACCCTTGACAGTTGATCCAAAGCACAAGTGATAATCTGGGCTTATGACTGGCATCTGATGTGTGTGTGTATGGCAGGGGCAGTCTTCATGTGGGATCTGATGCTCTCTAGGTAGATAGTGTCAGAATTGAGTTGAATTGTGGGATACCCAGCTGGTGTCAGAACTGCTTGATCATTTGGGACTCCCCACCCCCCAACACACACCCAAGTTGGAACTGGGTCCAGAATCATTGTGGGTTGGTGGGAGGGTGGGGGAGCCTGAGCACTTCTGCAATGGAGAACTCTACTGGTAAAAGATCAGTCCTCAACACCAGTAGAATGAGGACACCCAACTGCAAATTGGCAGATCTCTACAGAAAATCAAGAACCCTCTGTCTCCTTTGAAAATTCGTACTGATGAGAGAGGGCCAAGGAATACTCAAGATGATGCAAGGCAATGGTTAGACAATCTGAATTCTATCTAGCACATGAGCTGGTGAGGAACTGAAGGAAGGGAACTATATTTGGAAGCTGGTTAAATGTACAAGTCAGAGACACAGATGGAAATTCTATCTGGCAACATCCACAGGTCTATCAGGAAAGTACCAAGAAAGGAGAGAGAAGGTGGCAGAGATATGCTGCGGGCAGCTCCTACTATCCATCATGACCAGTTATTAAATACTTAGGAACTTGGTGAGCCTGTTGGTAAACTGTTGGTAACTTAAACTCAGCCATGGTGGAAGTATTTATACCACAGAAATTGGCAGAAGCCACAAATCAAAGCTTTGTGATTACTTACCGGAGAAATAATTTACCAATACATGACTGGGTAGAGGAAATAGAGGAATGAAGAGTCTGGAATGAAGACAATGTCCCAGCAGGGAAAGAGCCTCCCCTCGGAGGAGGAGAAGCAGCAGAAAAGGAGTCGAATAACCTTAGGAGGTAAATATTTTTCCTTTAGGGAAAATTTTCAGTTAAAGCTCAATGGTTAAATAATTTGCCCAAAGTCACATAGCTAATAAGTGCCAGAGTTGGAATCTGAAATCAAGGGTTTCTGGCTCTGACCATTTTTTTGTTTTTTGTTTTTTCCACTCCACCAATAATAGATGAATGAATGGTTAATATAGAATTACCTGTTTTAAAGAGTCTTTATAGAGCCAGTTCTAGAGGCTGTCTAAAACATTCGTAATTCATGAGTTAGAATCACAACTTGCTTTTGGCTTGATTTTCAATGGCTTTATGCTCACAAACCAAATACACCCTCAGTGGATCCAAGTTTGCTATAATGAGAGGTTTTCTGTATGTCTAATTCTTCATGTATAGTCCTAGAAGCCAACACCGAGAATGTGTTTTGAGAATGCTTTGGTGTTGTCCCTGGAGTCATGCCTAACCTCTCAAGGAAACCAACTTTAGAGGCAAAAATCTGGATATGGTCACCACATCCAGGAACTGGGTGGTGACTTTGAAGAGGATGACTGCCATTGAGAGTCTAAGTCCTGCTGGCTGTCTCATCACACCCCTTGGGGAACCCTTGGCAGTTGTCTCCAATGGGGCAGGGGGTTGGGGAGGTTGGAAACTCACTTGACTTCTGTTTGCATTTCTTTTGGCAGGGATGGCTACGTGTGTGGACAAGAATTATTACGATGACTTACCTGGATTTAACTAGTCAGGATAAATTAAAAATCTTCTTGACTTTCAGAAGTAATTTTGAATTTTATAGTAAGATCTTGGTGCTTCATCTGCAATCAGGATTCAAACACCAAAACCCAGTAGTTGGAAGTGATGATTCATTCAAACAGCACATTCACAGATTTTGAAATAGAACATGGCTCTCTCTGCTCCCATAAAATTCATTTCATTTTCCTTTCAGAAGTCAGAGCCATCAGACAACTTAGGAATGAATGTCAGCTCATTCTGGGCTGTGCTCAGGGTTTTGTTTATGTCAATGTGAGGAGCAGGACAACCCTTGACATTAGCACTGCTCCTCATTCTCTGTATACATCGATGCTACACCTGGCTTGACTCTTGACTGCAAATGATTCTCCCCACTTAGGGAGGGCCTTTCTTCTGCAAGGTTTATTAGGGCCAATTAGCTCTTCAGAGGAGTATTGCAAAAATACCCACAAAGTAAATTCAGGAGACACCTCCCTTTAAATGGACAGTGTTCTACCAACAAGCTGTAACACATCCAGAGCAGTGATATTAAATTTTCGGTCTTCGGGACATAGCCTGCAGCCCTCCTTCATTTCCCTAGCTGCCTCTGGATGCATCCTTGCCACATAGACAGGTGACATAAAGCAGAAGAGCTGCAATATAGTGAGGCACCATGCCATCTGTGAAGGAGATAACTGGTGTGGAATTACCCACTTCTTGTGTCTAATCTAATCTGGACAGGCTTTCCAGAATACTATTTACATATTGAAACCCTCTCAATAATTTATAGACACTCATCTCTTCTGGAAGGCTCATGAGTAATTTGTCTCAGTATCTCTATGTAACTGAGACAGAAGACTTGGCTCTACCCATGAAAGGATTAGTCACCTGTATAAATAAGGATAGAAACAGCTTGAGGAAATAGATTCTGTGAGACTCAAAACAAGATCACTGAGCACTGAAACGTACAACACAGAGGCACACAACATATGTCATTGCATCCGCCCACCAACCCACCCCACCAGCAATATCAACAATGAACAATGGAGAAGAATGTGCAAAGTGCAGTACCATCGACAAGGTATCATCAATTTTCCAGCTAACCAGCTTGGCATCACTCACAGATTCATTTATTTGAGATTCATTCATTCTTTAATCTGACCTGATTCCCCATTTCCTCCCCACCCCAAACCCTTCACCAGGTTCTCTGGAACTTTCCATCTCCTCAATTTCTTCTCTAAACTTTTCCTTAACTCTTTGCCTTAACTGAAATGGGGCTGTCCCTCCTGAGAGGATTCCACTTGCCCTGCTGCCCCTGGGGGAGAGGAAGGAGGGCTGGTGTAAGAGAAAGGTGGGGGCAGCTCAAAAGGTGAGGAGCTCCCACTGCTGCTTGCATACCACTGTCTTTCCCCTCCTGCTCAACTGGCTCCCTATTCTTGCTGCTGTCATCCATCAACCCACCTGGCTGAACCTCCAACCTTGAATGGACTCAACAGTTTGTCTTTTCCACATATTTGTCATTGCCACAGAAAGTCTACCAACCCAGTGGACAGATTCCACCTCAGTCCATTAGGACAAGCCTCAGAGACACTTAACACTGCTCAGCACCCAGACTCCTTCCTTTGGGGTTGATATTTGGGCTATTTGAGATGATTTCATGCTCTTTCCCACCCCACACCCCATTTTCAGGGGTGCCCTTGTTTCATATTTCCTACGTGGAAAACTGAAGCCATTAGAGGGGCCATCCCTCAACTTTCCCACCACCCCATAAAGATGTGTACCTGCATGGTCCCAATCTCCCTGTCCTCTCCCCAGTGCAATGGGCAATATGTCCCATTCCCCTCCTTACCCTTGCATAGTTTCCTGCTTCCCCATCCTCTTCCTCACCATCGCCTTCCATCTGGCCACTGGATTGTTCCCTGCAGCATACAAACATACTCTGGCACCCTCTGACATGAAAAACCACTTTCCAAGGATTCTGAGCCCCTCTGCGTCATCTCTCTGCTTTCCTCCACAGCAGAACATCTCCAAATGCTGTCTTTACTCTCTGTCTCCATGTCCACACCCCTGCAATCTACACCTCTTCAACTCTCTCCAATCTGACTGTTGTCCCCTCACCTCAGGTCTTCAATGTCTCCTTGTGAAAAAATCCAATAGACACATCCTTCCCTCATTAGCATTGCTCACATTTGTCCATTCCCTGCTAATCAAAACACCCTCCTTTTTCAAAGTCTTGGGCCTCTCCCCAACCTGGTTTCTTCCTGCTGCACTTCACACCCATGTTCTCTCACTCTTCCTTCACTTACCAATACTCAGTATGACACCACCCCAGGCTTGGGTCTGGGACCTCTTTTTCTCCATCTCTACTCTCTTCCTACATGATCACATCTGGTCAATGCTTTAAATACCTTCTATATGCTGAGGACTCCAACAAGACCTCTCTAGCCCTTGCCCATGATCCTCATGTTCTTATATCCAGGTGCCTCCTTGGAATTCCTAGGAGGCATCTCAAATGGAATAATGACCAATATGGAGCTGCTAAACCCCTCTTCCCACTGGGAAAACAAAAGCAAAACAAATAAACACATTTATTTCTTTCCCTTTTACAATTCCTCTCTCATGGCTGAGTGCTCACAGGTGCCTACAGCCAAGAGGACACCCCTGTGCTTGGCAGCCTAAGTCACACTGTTCTCAAGCCATTATGCCCTTTGATGGGAGAGATTGAGAGGAAAAGTGCTATGGTCCACTAAGTTGCCATGCTCAGCTTTACTCTCACCCAAGACTTCAATATCTCTCTGGTCTCGCCTCCAGCTACCATCCACTGCCATGTGGAACTGATATTCTTGCCTGCCCTGCAACCTTCCACCCTTCTCTGTCAGTAGCACCCCCATATTCCCATGGGACCTCACCTCTCCTCCAAATTCAGTCTGCCTGTGTCAGCTCAAGGTTGACTCTACTCCCCAGCTCCCTGACAATGGGCAGATGACTGAAGTATGACCAATCAATCTATTCCATTTCCTTGGAAACGTGACCCAAGTCTGGGCAAAAAGACCAAATTCCAGACCTTTGGAGTTACTGGAAAAGTAAAGCTACCCAGCTAAGAGAGTGCTGATGACATTTGAACCCCTGGATCCAGCTAGGCCCCAAGTTATTTCTAAATCTGTCCATTATGGGAGCCAAAAAATGCCCCAGTTTTATTTTTACTTAAGCCAGTTTGAGTTGGGATGATTTTACTCACAACCCAAAGAGCTCTAATTAATGCATCAATTCATTCATTTTTTTTACTCACTTACATGCATAGTAAGTACAAGGCATTAATCCATCTACTAGTGACTTGTCTAAATCATGTCACTGAAACCACAAATGCTCCCCTCTCCCTGCCCCGTTGCTTATGGGATCAAGCTCTGGCATTTACAATCCATAATTGGGCCCCATCTGTTCTCATTCCTCAAGACTCTTCTTAAAGGAGCCCACTACACCAAGGAGGCCAATTATAATCCCCTTAAAACGCTGTATGTATTCCACTTTCAACCCTTTCTTGGCACTCTCCATATGTGATCCATCTTCAAGATCCATCTCCCAGTCATGGCCCCTGCGAGGAGTTGCCTATATGACTGGCTCAGGCACTGTGGATCCTTCTGCAGCAGCTCCTGGGCCACATCCCCTCCTGGAGCCTAGCCTCCCTACCTGTGTGTCTTATTTCCTAAAGAGCAACATGAAGTCTGGGGCTGGGTGTCCTGCTCCTTTCGGGTTCTTGAGACCCTGAGACAGAACTGGATATGCTCACCGATGACAAGAACTGACACTTGGTACAGGGTCTAGTATTTTCCAGACCTAGTTCTATGCTAATTCTGCTCATGCTCCCAATAACAACAGTTGGGAAACTGAGGCACCCAAGAGCTTACCCAGCGTCACACAGCAGATAGGTGATGGGGCCAGAATAAGAAGTTAGAACTATCCCAACCCACACTGGGATTTCATGGGCAGGAGACCGATGCTTCTTCAGTGAGGAGAGGCAGAGGAGACCTGCAAGGAACATGCATTTCTGAAGCTACCTTTTCCCACCCAGCACCTCTCCCACCATCTATGGTGAAGGGCCAGCTTGAACCCATGTATGCCCTAGTGGTTCAAGAAGACGAGTCCACAGATCACTTGTCTGACCCTTGCAGCAGTGTCACACTGCTTTAAAAATTTCTTAGTCTCCACATCTGTACTTGTAGCCTTGCAGAGAGTAACAAACAGCAGACCAGGCATTGAGCAGCAAATTGAACCAACTACTTTCCCAGGGAACGTGGTGCCTTTCTCTCCAACCTGTCTTTCTCAACCCTTCCTATCTGATGCTGGAGTCCACGTGCCTGGAGAAATGAGCTGGGAAGCAGGGAGCCAGCCCAGAGGAGACACCAGATTGACCAGAGCTTGGCAGGGGCACTGCTGAGACAGCAATGGGAAAGCAACTCAGCAACTCAAAAAAAGCTCAGCCTCCCCCTCCCTGAGCCAGTGGCCACAGGCCAGGTCAGCTCTGTCACTGACCAGCAAGAAAACGTGGAGTCAGCACCAAGGGCCATTGGGTCTCTTCAGAAGGACTAATCAGACCACTTAAAGACAGAGGTCAGGCTGATGCACTCGAACCAGGGGTTAATGGCTTCTGTCCAGTAAATTCTCCAAGTTTGATTAATTCTTTCAACAAATGTTTATTAATTGCCAGGCCCCACGCCAGCACTGGAGATAGAACCAGGCCATGTCTCCTGCTAGCTGGAGACAGACGCCTGAACAACAGCTCACAGGGGCAGTAGAGTGTGGGTGGACAGGGAAGAAGAGGGGAGGCCAAGAGCCTGGTGGCCTCTCTTCCATGCTGTGCCATGAGAAGCTGTGGGAGAATTGCCTTTCCCCCTGCCTGGCCCAGCCCATTTCTTGGCATCAGGCAGCAGATCCCTCCAGGTGCCCCTGGGTTGACAAGCAAAGGAAAGCCTGGGGGTCAAGCACCATGTCTGGCACCTAAGGAATTAGAACTGAACCAAGGGGCAGCACCGGCACAGGAGCCCCCTCCCCACTAAATCCTTGTCCTCTTCCTGCACCCCTTCCACCCGCCATTCTTTCTTGTAGCAGGAATCTTGATGCTGTGAGCCGGGATCTGTCACTTCACCAGCAGACTTTGGGAAGCCATTAGGAGAACCGAGTTCTTTCTCGAGGCTGAGAGGCAGCATGATATGCTAGAGAAGGTGGTCTTTGACCTCAGAAAGATCTGGGTTCCAATCCTGAGCTGGCCATTTTGGAAGGATGATGTAACATGGGTGAGAGCTTAGACTCTGAGCCAGACTGCCTGAGGCCAAATACCAATGGTGTCAAGTCCTAGCTGGGTCACGTTGTGTCACTTGCCATTTCTGTACCTCAGTTTCCTTCCTCATAAAGTGGGGATCCCTGCCACAGGGCTGTCAGCAGATCTGGATGAGTGAATTCACATAAACAGAGCTTAACAGTGCTTAACACAGAGCTGAGCTAACAGTAAGCACTTAGTTATTACTAGTTAGTTATATGTTAGATATTGCTAGCTACTCACAAGGATACTTAAAAGAATTAAATGGACTAATCACTGAAAAATGGTGAGTAGGTGCCTGACAAATACTAGTGTCCTCTCTTCCACATTTTTCTGATAAGTTGAAGAACACATGGAAGGCGGAATGTGCCGGCCCCACCATCCTAACAGGCATAGGCCTGCTGTAGAGGGGACTGTCCCAGGGATTGTTCCTGCTGTCCCTCGGATGTACACAGGGCCCCAACTCCTCTAAAGGGGTTGTGACGTTCTTGAGAAAAGATCCATTTGAGTTCATCTTCATGTTTACATGCAATTTGCTTGAACGAAAGAAGCAGGAAGGCAGAGAAGTAGAAGACGATGGCAGAATCAGGCCTGCCACAAGTCCAGAGGAGCGCCAAGGACGTCCCCAGCACATCTCTGCTCTTGACCTGGGGTAGATGCCAAAGGTCCCTCTCCATAGAACAGAAACTTCACCTTTGCAGAGAAGGAAGCCAAGTGCTGCCCAGAAAAGTCAAGGCTTAAAAATGCTTATTCCTCCCAGAATGTGAGGTTTCTTGCTGCCTTTTCCTGGGTGTTTTTGTGACAGAAGGCGGAAAACCGTCAAGGGTCCAGAGCTGAAGTCTCAAGGCTAGAGGTGACTAGGAGGAGGTGAGAAGGGTAGGAGGAGGACCCCCAACCACCACCTTCCACTGGAAATTGCCACCCCAAACTCTGACTAAGGGACTTGGAGAGAGGGCAGGCTCTGCATGAAGTGTCCCCAGAGCCCTTCTCCTCTCTGTGGCCATCGTGGGGCCCAGCCCCTGGAGAAGGACTAATCAGACCACTTGAAGACAGAAGTCAGGCCAATGACCTCATCCTCTTCCTGCCCCGCCTTCCACCCGCCATTCTTTCTTGTAGCAGGAATCTTGATGCCATGAGCCGGGATCTGTCACTTCTCCAGCAGACATCAGGAAGCCATTAGGAGAACCGAGTTCTTCCTCGAGCCTGAGAGGCAGCATGGCACACTGCCTGCCCAATGCCGGAAGGAGGGGAGTCCCGCTGAGGGCCTTTCTCTACATAACCCCAGAGACCCTAGAGTCACCCCCACATATACTTCCCGGAGGGCGGGGATGGACCTGGCTTTAAACCCCTGTTCCTGAACCCAGACCGGTCTCCCCTTGTGCTGCCTGGACCTTCCATCCAACTGGTTCATACCAGCCCTCCCCAACACTGCCCTGCCATGACTTGGGGCCGATGTCACCATCCGAATGGTGACCCAGTCCCTGACTTGGGCCTCACAATGGGATTCGGTTTCCCCTCGCCCTCTGCCTCTGACCCCCGGCCTCTGTCTGCCTCTCTAGCTGGCAGAGTCCGGTCACACCTGAGCTCAGGGCACCGACAGGCACCTCTGGACTGGGCTAGCTGAGGTGAGACCGGGGGAGCCCAGGGCAGAAGCCAGCAGGCAAGGCAGGAAGCGTGGGATAAGGTCACCCTGGGATAGCCGTGTGGCAGGTGAGTCACCCCTGAAGAATCCTCTAGCTTATAAATAGGCCAGGCTGGCAATGATGAGAAGAACAATAAGGGACCATTGTCTTTCTTGATAGGCTGTTACTAAACCATGAATAATCCCTCTGAGGAATTAGATTCTATAGACAGCTCCTGAGCCGAGCCCTTCCGTGCCAAACTCCAGCATTGCGGGGGCCCCAGGTGCCCGGGAGCGTGCTGGGGCTGTAAGTACATGCCTGTCCCAGGGCATTTAATGAGTCAGCACACCAACCTACGAGCTAAGTATGCCCATCCTGAGTTAGAGATGGATCAACAGGTTGGAGGGGTTTCCTTCCCAGGCCCACGGTTGAGTCACTGTTAGAACCCAAGTCTGTCTGCAGCGAGGCCTCAGTGACTTCAGCCTGACCATGGGGCTTCCTGGCCTGACATAGGGTGGGAGGGCCGGGGGGCCCCAAGTCCTGTGCTCTGACATAGTCCCACCAACCAAAGAGTCCATTGACACTCGAGTATAAGGCTGGCAAGGGGAGAAGTGGTTGGAAATCCAGTCAAGCAGGAATGGATCTATTAAACTTTTTTCATCTTTATGTCCCTTAAAAATATTAAGTAAAGGCCAGAGCCAGGAAAGGCTTCCAAAATGAGCAAAGCAAAAGTCTGTTCTCAGCTACAAGGTCATCCAGAATCCATTTGCCAATGAAGGTCAGGTCTCTATCCTTGCAAGAGTTCTGAAGGCCATTCCAGCAATTCCCTGGCCCACACCATCACACCCACACCTGCTTGTCCCACACCGCCTGGGAGGGAGCAAGGCTGGGCCTGGCCGGGTGGGCATCGGAGTCCTCAGGAGACCAGGATCAGATTGAGACTCCACCCACTTCCTTGAGCCTCAGGCCCAAAGTGCAGGACCGTGCACATTCCCAAGCTGCCTGGGACGTGGAGATTGGGGGCAAAGGTCACCAGAGCCTGAAAAAGCTTCCTCCCAGTCGGCCGCAGACTCCTGGGTCTGCTGGGGACAGAGGTTGGGAAAATTGTACCTGCTCTCTCAGGCATGGCGGGAGCCAAGCCCTGTCTGCACCTGCAAGGTTGGAAGGGTACATTTTAGCACTACTAACGCAAACTAGGAGGGAGGTTAGTTTGCTTATTTTTGTGTTTTGCTCTTTTTTTTTTTTTTTTGCATAAACACCAAGCAACCATCTTTCTTTCCCTTCCCCAAACCAGCCAGTGACCTTGTGAAAGCTTTCAGTGCGGGGTATATTTCAGGGAAGAAACCAAGTCTGTCTGGGTGTCTGCAGGTCTGGAAAAGAGATTTCTAAACAGGGTTTCTGGGAAGATCCTTCCTCTAGGAGTTCCTGGGTGGAGCAGGCAGCAGCTGGGATACAAGAGCTTTCTCCATGGACACGTGCAGACCTCGCCTTTTCCCCAATACCAGAAGATGACCTAATCCCTAAGCCAGGCCACAGGGCTGCTTCCTCCATTGATTGTCAAGTCCAATGGCTTCCTTGAACCCTGGACATCTTACACACAAATTAGAGCCAAGGACAACTGCTTTAGGTCAAAACAGGCTTTGACCTCAACAATGAGGTAAAACCTCAATGAAATGGTTTGATTTCAATGCATATTTCAAAGAAATGTTTGTGTACTAGATGTCATCTGTGTATCTGTCTGTGGACCTGGGGGCTTGTTTCCTATGATGACTCCCAGTATGGGCACCCAAACTCACAAGCCAAATGCAAACCCACAACAAGGATACCCCCTACCCACCCCAAGCCTTCCCTCCTAACATTGGCACCCAAGGTTACGACAAAATGTGGGTATGCCTCCAGCCTTCAGCTCCGCTAGATTTGCCAAGGCATTTGTCCAACAACCCAACATGGCAGACCATGGACACCATGCTGAAGTCAGTGCAGCCTGAAGGGCTTGGAGGAAAGGAATCTGTGTGATCTGAGCACACGCCCAGTTGGCATACAAGCAAGACACCCATCACCAGAGTCATTGTTTACTCCTGTGCCAAGCCCAGCTCCCTTAATCTACCAGCCAGAGTCTAGCCAAGGAATGGAGAGGTAGGGCTGTCACTTCCAAATGGCACACAAATCCTTCCCCACCAATTGGCTACCTCTGAGTAACTGGACCCAAAACATAGACACAGTCCCTTAGGTCTGTGACGAACAGGGCAGGGCACGGCAGGCCCATCCTGGTCCTGATGGAGCTGGGTTTGGCCCTATTGCCTGTGAGAGTAGGACCTGCACTGGACCCTGGGTCTTATGCTCAGGAGTTTTCTGGTAGATGGAGCACTCAAGAGACATCGCTGCCCTTTCCCACTGGAGCTCATCTAGGAGACCATGACCCAAGCCAGTCACCAGCCAGTCCCCTTGTCTTCCCTTCTGCTTGTTTTCCTATGGGCCCATCCACTTCTGTGGCTGTTGACCCATATCCGCACTTATAGCCCAGAGTCCTTTCCTGAGTTCCAGCTGGTAAAGGGCCAGTTCTTTGGGACACCCTGTGTCTGCTCTGCAGATGCATCAAACTCACCATGTCCATGATGAGCTGACTTTATTCTGCCCCATTCCATCCTGGCCCCAAACCTACCCTCCTTCTACATTCTCTGTCTTGATAAAATTCACAAGGGCAGATATTTCTGCTACTCCTCACCATCGCCATTTCTATCACGACCACCACCACCACCTCCAGCTCTAACATCATCTCTATGTCCACTTCTAATTGCACCAACACCCCCATCTCCACTGCGTGCACACACACTCATGCTCACACACACCCCTAATGACTCATCCAGTTCTAGCAGTTCTTTCTCCTAAATTTCTTGGAATCTGCCCCTTCAGTAGATCTACCCAAACGCTGCCTGAGCTGGGACCAGTCCATGTTAGTCTTGCTATAACCAGCTCTTCATTGTTCGTCTCCTCCCCCTCCCATCTGCTTACACGTAGCTGTTAGGGGAACCTTTCTAGTGGCTCAAAGCCCTGCAAAGGCTCCCCTGTCCCACCTGCTCCCAGACTTCCCCAAATGTGCCCTAAAAATAAAGAGAAAGTTTTGATCAAATATGGGAAATGTTGGATTCGAATTTTAAGTGCTTTTCTTTGTTGTGAGATTTGTCAGCAGTGCCTCTGAGATGAATAGCATGGAGACACTTAATGGGGAAGAAAGTACATGTGATTTTCTGAATTTCTTTAATCACGTAAGTTTTGCTGAAGTTTCTCAGGGTGGGAGAAGCAAAACCAAGACACCTGTTTTTGGCTCTGGCTGCCCCTTTTCACAAATCCCTCCCTGCTGTTCGGTCTGCACAAAGGTCCTTTCTCTGCTTCACAACCTCCCAGGTCAACGTAACCATCACCCCCCACACACTCCTACCTTACTCGATTTCTAATATTATAATTGTTTTAATTTCTGATATCTCCCCTGTTCTAGGAGCTCCCTATGGGCAGGGAATAATGGGGATCCCCTCAGCCAACACAGCACCTGAGAAATGGTGGTGCCCAGTGTTTGTGACCAACTGTGGAATGCTTACTGGTCCGGGCAGGAAAAGTTGAAGCAGACCAAGTAGTGTCTTGGGCGACTAGCCCACCCCCTGCATCTCACTCCCTCTCTGTCTCCCACTCCTCAACCCACTGCTCCCTGGACTCTGCCTCAGCAGCACCCCCACCGACGTAGCTCTTCCTCATTTGCCAATGACCCAATTCACTAAATTCACGCTGGTGTGTTGCGGTTTCCAATGGACTCAACCTCTAAGCAGGAGTCTACACAGCTACGCCTCTGTCTTTCCCAAAGCCTCTCACGCACAGCCCCACCTGGTTCTCCTCCCACTGGCCGCTCTGTCCTGGTCTCCTTTCTAGGTCCAGCCTTATCCACCCTTCTAGTCTTGCTGGCATTGCTCCTCCTCAGGCTTGGCCTGGTTCTCGTCTCCTGCCCTGGGCTCTTCCTCAGTGGGTTCCCTTTGCAGCTGCTCCTGGGGCTTTGGCCACACCGCATCCCCTGCTAATTCCCTCCTGGTGTGCCTCCCTCAGTCCTCTCCTCTGAGCTTCCAGTCTGATTCCACCAATTGCTCACTTGACAAATACACTTTGACATCTCCCTGGGGCCTCAGATTCTGGAGAGCCAAAATATTAACTCTTGATCTGCAGGCTCAAGCCTCATCTGCCTCCAGGATTTTCCCCCATCCACAGATGGCACCACCATCCACAGCCATCTGCCCACTCCCTCACCTCCCCAGCTTGGCCAACAGTTAGTCCCCATAAATATGTCTTTTTTTAAAGTCTTTAAAATATTTTTTATTTTATTGTGATAACATTTAACATGGCATCCACCCTCTTAACAATTTTTTAAGTGCTTAGGGCAGTATTGTTAACTCGAGGCACAATGTTGTACAGAAGACCTCCAGAACTTCTTTATCTTGTGTAACTGAGACTTTATGCCTTTTGAGTCCATTCCTCAGGTCTCCCTCCCTCTAGCCTCCGGTGGCCACCCTTCTACTCTCTGTTTCTATGAGTTCAACACTTTCAAATACCTCACAGAAGTGGAATCATACAGTATTTGCCCTTCGGTGACTAGCTTGTTCTACTTAGCATAATGTCCTCAAGGTTCATCCATCATTCCCCATAGTGCAGGATTTCCTTCTTTCTTAAGTCTGAATAATACTCCATTGTATGCAGAGACCACAACTTCTTTATCCATTCATCCACTGCTGGACGTTAAGGTTGTTTCCACAACTTGGCTATTGGGAATAGTGCTGGAATAAGCTTGGGGGTGCTACTGTCTCTTCGAGATCCTGATATCAATCCTTTTGGGTGGATACCCGGAAGTGGGATGGTTGGATCATATGGTATTTCTATTTCTAACTTTGCGGGGAACTGCCATACTGTTTTCTACAATAGCCACATCATTTTGCATTCCCCTCAGCCATGCACAAGGTTTTCCATTTCTCCACATCCTGGTCATCACTTGTTTTCTTTTCTCTCCCTCTCTTTTTTTTTTTTATAATAGTCATCCTGACAGGTATGAGGTGATATCTCATGGTGTTTTGGATTTGTGTTTCTCTGATGATTTATAACACTGGACATTTTTTTTTTTTAGTTCCCTCCTTTTCTCTTGGTCCCCACTGCTGCCACCCAATCTAGATGCCATTTTCTCTTGCTCGGCTTCTTACAAGAGCTTCCAAACAGGCCTCCCCTTACCCATCGTCACCTCCACCCATGCTCTGCACAAACAGAAAGGTCCTTCCAAATACAAACCATTCCCTCACTGAACCCTCCAGTGAATTTCCTCCATCAGCTCTTGGGATAAAACGAACATCCCTAGTGTCGACCCTCCACTCATCAGTGTGTTCCCAGCTGAATCTGTGGCTTCCCACAAGTCAGCCACGCCAGCTTTTGTGGTTCACTCTCCCCACCCTCCCCCTTCCTGTGTCACTTAGCCAAATTCCTCCATCTAACTCCATCATTCCTTTGGAGTTCAGTTCAAATATCACCTCATCACAGACATCTTCCTCGGACCCTTCTATATACATGTCCTTGTGATACCAGTGGTTCTTCATAAACTCACTGCAACAGTGATTAAATCCAAAACTGTATTTAGACTCTGTTTCTGTTGGGTTTCCCTTGCCAGAATGCAAACTGCAAAAGGGCAGGGAACCCATGCTTCTTGTTCTCACTCTGTCCCCAGGGCACACAAGTGGATTCAGCCCATACTTCTTAAATTTAATGTCTGGTGAGCTTGACTTATTCAGAGGCAGTTTCTCTAACTAAGTTAAAAGCAAAGGTTTCAAGAGGCCTGTGGGCGACTCAGTCAGTTAAGCATCCAGTGGTTTCAGTTCAGGTTATGATCTCTGGGTCTTAGGATCAAGTCCCGCATCAGACTCCACACTCAGCACGGAGTCTGCTTGAGATTCTCTCTCCCTCTACCCCTCCGCACCGTGTGCTCTCTCTTTCTCAAATAAATAAATAAATCTTTAAAAATAAATAAATAAATAGAAGCAAAGTTTCCAGAGTCAAACATGGCTCTAACCTCTCACTAGCTTTGGGACTTTGGGACTTTGGGACTCAGTTTCCTCATTGGTAAAAGAGGGATAACTGTGCATAGGACCTGGCATAGAGAATGAGCTCAAGGAATGTCAGCAGACTTTTCTTTCAGCAGAGGAACAAAAATCTCTATTCTTGCTTTCCTGAAGGTTCAGTGCTTGTAGACATCTCCCTCACATCACACAGAATGGAGACAGTATTGAGTCATTTCCTAGAGCACCATAACAAAGAACCTCAGACTAGGAGGCTTGAGCTACAGAACTGTATTGCCTCGCAGTCCTGGAGGCCAGAAGTCTAGATCAGGGTGTTGGCAGGGTTGGTTCCTTCTGAGGGCGATGAGGGAGAATCTGCTCCAGTCCTCTCTCCTTGGTTTATAGAAGCATGACGACCATCTCTGCCCTCATCTTCAGGACTCCCTGTGTGTGAATGCGTGTGTCCAGATTTCCCCCTTTAAAAAGATACCAGTCATATAGGATGAAGGGCCCACCCTACTCCAGTATGATTTTATCTTAACTACTTATATCTGCAACAATCCTATGTCCAAATAAAGCCACATTCTAAGGTACTGGGGGCTTAGGACATCTACTTCAGTTTTGGAGGGATACAATTCAACCCATAACAGAGCCTATCTATGGGGTCTGAAAAGGAGCCCTGGACAGGCTGGCAGGGCTTAGGCAGGGGTCCCTCTGTGTTTGGTGGCATGTGCTAGCCTAAATGTCCAGTGTGATGAAGCCCTCAGACTCTGCCTGGCCCAGGAAAATACTTTTTAAAAATTTATTTATTTATTTTAGAGAGAGAGAGAGAGGGTGCAAGTCGGGAGAGGGAGAGTAAGAATTCTCAAGCACACTCCCTGCTGAGCACGGAGCCTAACATGGGGCTCAATTCCAGGACCCTGAGATCATGACCTGAGCCAAAATGAAGAGTCGGATGCTTAACCAACAGCAAGCTCCTGGTTGATCTGACCAGCCAGTCACCCAAGGAAGGTCACGGGTCCCACAGCTCCCCTTATCTGCTGACAGAGAAAAGCACCCACCCTCCCCTCCCTTTTCCCCTCATTACCAAGAACTGAGGCCAGAACCTTCCCAGAACTTGCAAGACAAATGAGAGTAGGCAAATATTTCTGTGGCTTGCTTCAGTTCCTGTGGCTCTGTGGCCCAGTTCAATGTCCGGGGTCTTCACTCCAGAAGGGCTCCTCCTGACTCCAAGGAGTACCCAAGAATATACCTAGGACAAATACACCGGGTTGTCTAGACTCCACAGACTGCATGACCCCCAGCAGCTGGAAGGCAAGGTAGGCCCTTCACAGAAGGCATTTTGTCTACATCGAAGGTGGCAGAGGGATGCCCGCTGAGGCCATCCCTTGAGGTTAGCTCATCACAGCCATGATTTCCCTCTTTTGCCTCCCATACATGTCCAGGATCTTCAGATTTAAACTAGTGCCTACAGCTGAGTAGTGACATGCCAGGCACGTAGTAGGTGCTTGATAAACATGCCCCAGACTAGCATTTCCAGTTTCCAAACGGAATTATCTTCAGCTGACATCCCCTTCAAATTCCGCTTTGGTGTCCCCTGCCAGGATTCCAGCTGTCCAGTCACCTCAGCTGGGATCCACGACCCTTCTCCCAGCCTGTCCGCTGGAGGCCTCTGGGATCTGTCTCCCCATTTCCCTCAAGCTCCCCTCACTTCTCCAGCCACACAACCTCTAACTAGGCCTGCGCTTGTCTTGCCTCCAACTTGATGACTGTCTTCATTCTCATCTCTACTCCAGTGGTCTCTCTCTGTCCTATCCATCTGACCTCTGCCTCCAGAGCCCCAGGACAGCCCAGGACCCAACGTCTGATCATGCACTGTTTGGATGGACACTGTCTGGCCTCCACCTGTCTGGTCATCTTCCCCTGCCAGCCCTTTCCCATGCCCCTCGCCCTCTGCCTCAGCCCCATCAACCCCTGTCTCATCCCAGACCATGCCATGCTGTTCCTCCCTTGCTACAGGGCCCTCTTTCCCCAATTCTCCAGCTGGAAACACTCCTATTCATACTGTGAAACCCAATGCCAACTCACCCTCTGTGATCACCCTACTCCTTCATCTCTCCTTCCAGAATAGGTTGGATACAAGTCCGCTATTGGATTTGTCACTCTGAATTTGTCACTCACATTGTGATCCTCTGCCCATTAGTCACTCTCCCATAAGCGTCCCAGAGGTTCCCAAACCCCAGTGTGCACAAAATCAGCAGGCAGCATCATAAAAAGGCAGGTTGCTTGGCTCCATGCCCAAGATTCTGATTTGGGAACCCAGGAATGTGCCTTTTAATAAACATACTGGGCGGTCTTGTTGCAGGTGGTCTTTGGGGCCTACACTGAGAACCACTGCTCCTGTGGGTTCCAGGCTAGGGGATCTTGTCTTATTCAGGGCTGTGTGTCCAGCTCCAGCTCAGCCTCCATCACATGGAATGACAGGAGAGCTGGAGTGGGGGCCTTGGCTCATGTAGCTACCCGCTTCCACAGCCGACGGACAATGGCAAGTGCCTCGGTCCCCCTGAGGCTGGCCCCTAACTCCATCTGAAAAAGGGAGACCTCCAGGCCTGACTCACAGAGCCTTGGGGAGAATCGCAGAATAAAAACCTGAGGCGCAGCTTTTGAACCTGATACGCTATCAGTAAACACTGCCAAACCTATAGCAACCCATGCTTCTCATAATTTTCCAGGAGGTCCAAGAGGTCTCTCCAGCCCATTCATGGGCAAACAGTTCTGGAAGGAGAAATCCCTCCTTCTTTGGAATTGATAGAGTTTAAAACCAGTCCTGAGTTCCCCTAGGTCTCTTGCCAAGTTTTAGGAGGGTGGGTGTTAATGCATAGAGATGAAGGAACCGACACTTCCCGAGAAGACAAAAGGTGGGAAGTGTTGCCAACACACTGTGTGCCTCTGTGATGGGGATGGCCCCAGTGACAGGGAACAGCAATGGCCAGCAGAAATGCAGGTAGCCAAGGGCAAGGGCCTGCCCAGAATTCAGCACCCTTATTTCTGTTTAACTCAACTCCAGTTGGATTTGGTCGTGCACCCACCTGTGTGCTCTGTCTCACCCACACAACTGTGTCATTCATTCACTGATGCACAAATATCTATTGAGTGCCTGTTACCTGCAGTTGCTGCGTTAGCCCTGGGATTCAGAGACAAGAGAAGCCTCTACACAAGAGGATTTACAGCATTTGAGGACACAGATAAGCAAGCAGGAGTGAAGCAAGATGGTAATTGCTGGGATGAAAGCAAATGGAAAGTTCTGGAAGCACTTGAGAGAAAGACGACCAAGGTGGAGTCCTGCCTTTGCCTGTGAATTGGGATGGAAGAGGCCAATGACACAGGAAGCCCTCATTTCAGAGTCAAGGTCCATTGGGGTGTCCCATGTTGTCCCACCTCTCCGGGTGCAACCCAAGGTCACTGCAACCTCATCCACCAGTCCTTGAGGCCGGGGGCCTGCAGGCCGGGGGGTGGCTGGCCAGGAGGACTGAGCAGAGAGGCAGAAGGAGCACGGAGGAACCAGTGTGCCAAGAATCAGAGATGGGGACCCTGCCAGCCCTGACAGAGACTCAAGGCAGCTACCCTGGTCTGTAACTGATCTCCTGCACTAGTTCTTACAGCATCCGACTTTTTCAGGGTACCTCTTCTTGGATTCCCATGAGCCCTTTGTAGTCTTATTTTAAGAAAGCATTCTACTTGAGCCAGATTTGTTCATTCATTTGTTCAAGAGTATTTATCAGGCATCAACTAGGTGCCAGGCATAATTCTATGTTCTTGGGATATATAAGAG
This sequence comes from Mirounga leonina, assembly GCF_011800145.1. Classification (NCBI taxonomy): domain Eukaryota; kingdom Metazoa; phylum Chordata; class Mammalia; order Carnivora; family Phocidae; genus Mirounga; species Mirounga leonina. The sequence continues at coordinate 9,890,832 of NW_023270464.1, forward strand.
AACAGCTTTAACAAAGACCCCATTTTCACAGAGCATGCATTCTAGAAGGAGGAAACAGACAATAAGCAAGAAGCATAACAAATAGGTCAATGATATAGTATGAAGAGAGTTGTCGGTGCTAAAAGGCAGAGAGTAGACTAGAGTGAGGAGATTGGGGGCCTAGAGAGTGGGGGAGTAAGTTGTAATATTAAATAGGGTGGTCAGGTGAGTCGTCAGTGGATTAAGGGGATGGAAACAGCACTATCTAAGGGAAGGCTGCTTCTGGCAGAAGGCAAAACCCCACATGGCAGCACTTCCAGAATGTTTGACGCACAGCAAAGAGACCAGAGGGCTCGAGCAGAGTGAGCAAACGCAGAGCTGTGGGGGAAGGAGGCAGGAGAGGTAAGGGGGCCTGGGGCCCCGGGCACCCCCTGCGGGCATGAGCAGAAGAATATCACCAGCTGAGTTATGCTCTTAAAGATATCATCCTGGCCACATTTTGAGACTAGATGGGAGAGAAAGAGGAGACCAGCTGGGATGCTGTTGCCATATTCAGGTGTGTTATTGATGCCCAAAGGGGAAGCAGAGTTAAGTGGGGAGCAGCGGCAGTTCTGGATCCATCTATCCTGTGGGAGGACCAGCTGGGCTTCCTGACGTTGGATGTGGAACGTGAGAGAAAAGTCAGGTGTGAGCTGAGTCTTGAAACTGGTCTCCTTTGCTCTCGACCAGGCTTCCAAGTGGGCTCCCCGAGCCTGACTTGCCACCGGGCCCAAGGCCTCGGAGACACTGCCTTAGAAACCACCCATTGCCCTGTGAGGAACTAGGGACGATGACTCAGCCAAGGGATTGAGCGCACTAGGCGTATTTACACACAGACGCTAGAGTCAGAAGGAACAAAGGGTGTGAATGAGAAATACAGGAAATAGACCATGGGCCCAGGAGCTTGTTCGGGCTCAGCACAGTTTCCCACACACAGTCAGCAGCTGCAAGGCCAGTCCTCTGTGGCTGAAACTTCTCAGTGAAGGCACGAGACCACACACATCAGTTTATTTACGGGGACTTGGCTGGTGTCATTGAAACTGCTGATGCTCACCTACTCCCATCCATGAACTTCCCAGCATTTCCCAGCCTCTCTTGCTAGGAGGTCCGGTCACATGACTAAGTCTAGCCACTGGACGGTGAGCACTAGGGAGGTGCTTTCCTTCCAGGACAAGCACTAGAAAGACTAGAAGGTCCTCCATCCCTCTCTTCCCCTGCTGCAGTGACCAGAGACAAATGCAGGGATGTTGGATCGCTGAGTTTCCATGGGACAAGAACTACCACCAGCTCTCAATGGACCTCATATGAGCAAGAAATAAACTTGTGTTTGTTACAGGGTTAATTTATTGTCACAGCATGGCATAGCCTTCTCGGATCACTACAACTGGCCATAGACTTTTAGACCAATTGAAACAATAACAGGAATAAGTAATAGTCACATACTATTTTACAGCTTGAAAGAGCTTTTGCTTACTCTTGATCCTTATCTACTCCATGTAAGATTTTGCTTGCTCTTGATCCTTATCTACTCCATGAACTAGGTAGTTCTGTGTGAACATTTTCAAACAGACACCTTCTAACCAGCTGAGAAAAACAATTACAGAGACATCAGTAGCTTTTCTTTGTAGAAGACAAAATAGAAAAGAGTGCTTTACCACACTGTCAAAAATTACGGATGTATGGTGATGGATGTGAGCTAGACTTACTGTGGTGATCATTTCACAAAACAAATGCTGAATCATATGATGATGGGTGTTAACTCCACTTACTGTGGTGATCATTTTTGCAATATATACAAGTATAGAATCATGTGGTATCCCTGAAACTAATATAATGTTATGTGAATTATACCTCAATAAAACAAAAGCAAGGAAAAAAAAGAAACATGTAGCACCCACTTAAAATCTGAGACTTTTAAATTTTTTCCAAAATCATAAACAAATGTATCCTAACAAGTTTCCTTTTTCAAAATGTCATGTTGTTTTAAATTCCAGTGTAGTTAACATACAGTGTTATATTAGTTTCGGGTGTACAATAAAGTGATTCACCACTTCCATACCACATCCTGTGCTCATCACAGACCAGTGCCCTCCTTAATCCCCATCACCTATTTAACACATCTCCCCACCCCCAACCCCTCTGGTAACCATCAGTGTGTTCTCTATAGTTAAGAGTCTGTTTCTTGGTTTGACTCCCTCTCTTTTTTTTTTTTTTCCTTTGTTCATTTTGTTTGTTTCTTAAATTCCACATATGAGTGAGATCATACAATATTTGTCTTTCTCTGACTTATTTCACTTAGCATTATACTCTCTAGCTCCATCCACATCATTGTAAATGGCAAGATTTCATTCCTTTTTATGGCTGAATAATAGTCCATTGTATATAAATACACATCTTCTTCAACCATTCATCTATCGATGGACACTTGGGCTGCTTCCATAATTTGACTATTGCAAATAATGCTGCTATAAACGTAGGGTGCATCTATCCCTTTGAATTAGTATTTTTGTAGTTTTTGGGTAAATACCCAGTAGCTCAATTACTGGATTGTAGAGTAGTTCTATTTTTAACTTTTTGAAGAACCTCCCAACTGTCTTCCAGAGTGGCTGCACCAGTTTGCATTCCCACCAACAGTGCAAGAGGGTTCCTTTTTCTCCACATCCTCAACAACACTTATTGTTTCTTGTGTTTTTGATTTTAGCCATTCTGACAGGTGTGAGGTGATATCTCATTGTAGCTTTGATTTGCATTTCCCTGATGATGAGTGATATTGAGCATCTTTTCATGTGTCTGTTGGCCATCAGTCTTCTTTGGAGAAATGACTGTTCCTGTCTTCTGCCCATTTTTTTTTAATTGGATTACTTGGTTTTTGGATGTTGATTTGTATAAGTTCTTTATATATTTTGGATACTAACCCCTTATCAGATATGTCATTTGCAAATATCTTCTCCCATTTGGTAGGTTACCTTTTAGTTTTATTGTTTCCTTCACTGTGCAGAAGCTTTTTATTTTGATGTACAAAGATTCCTTTTTACAGACTCTCAGAGAAGCCCTATTTTTAGATTCTGAAAAAAAATTAACATGCACACAGGAACAACCTTACCAAGAAAAAGCAGGATCTGATGAGAAAGCTATGAACTCTAGTACATGTGCTGTTGAAGCAAGCATGCAAGCTATGAATTCTAATAAGGGAAATAAAATAAAATTTTAACAAACAGAGAAAGATACTGAGTTCTTGACTGTAAAGCTTCAATATTGTAAAGATGAAATCTCTTCCCAAATTAATTTACAAGTGTAATGTATTTTCAATCAAACCTCAAGATGACCTTCTGAATGACTTGACAGCATTAATATAAAATTCTTCCTGAAGAATGTAAAGCTAATAATAATGGAGAAAATTTTGAAACAAAAAAAGTATAATGCATTGCCAGGTATTAAAACAAAGCCTTTCTTAAAGCTACCATCATCAAGAAAGTGTGGTGTTGGTGGAGAAATAAATCTACCAATGAAATGGGATTAAAAGAAAACTACCAAGAAAACCAAGTATTTCAGTAATACAAGATAAAATTCCAAGCAATAAGTGACAAGGGTTTAATGATTTTCAAACTCCTAATCTCTGGAGTATTCCACACACTCCCAGAGTAACAGTGGTTCTTTATGGCAAAGATTGTCATTGGGAGGGCCCAAGATGGAAGGAAAACCATGTTAAATTGTCTCTGTGTGCGGGGTGCCTGGGTGGCTCAGTTGGTTAAGCAACTGCCTTTGGCTCAGGTCACGGTCCCGGGGATCGAGTCCCACATGGGGCTCCTTGCTCAGTGGGGAGTCTGCTTCTTCCTCTGACCCTACCCCCTTTCAAGCTCTCTCTCTCACTCTCAAATAAATAAAATCTTTAAAAAAATATCTGTGTGTGTGTGTGAATTTGGAAAATTACCCCAATATATACATGTGCAGTAAAGTGATAAACAGCTCAAGATGTTTCTTACTTCTTCAAGAGAATAAAGAGAATGAGATCAGAAAGAACATCAAAGGGTCTTCAAAGACTTGAGATATTTTGTTTATTAAAGTGAGTGGTGGATAGAGAAAGGTTCATTGTATTATTTTTTGTTCTCTCTATAGACATTATACATATTCTTTGTATGTGTGAAATATTTCCTAATATATTTTAAAGCCCCTGAGGAATATTAGGTATCCCTCCTGGGGAGGTGTACCCACACCATCTCCAGTTATGAATCACTGAATTAATAAATGATAATAAAACAATAAAAGAACTTAAAGAATTATCAGTAGTACCCATGATGCACCAGAGTTTGCCAAAAAAAAAAAAAAAAAGGTCATGAAGATGAGGTCTAAATGCTTTCGTAAAAGCAAATGAGGGAAATAATGTTTAGCCATTCCCTTCTTTTGCTAGCACCTCACCCTCCGTACCCTGCCACACACAAAGGCATAGACTTCCCCTACATCAGGAATCACCATTTATAATTGTAATGGGGGAATATGCCATTCAAAACAACAAATGAAATATTTTAAAACTCCCATAGATAAAAGAGTATAAATTATAGATGAAAAAATGTACACCAATTTACTGAACAACATTTAAAAAGCCTGAGTAACTCCATGAGCCTCACTAGAAATGTTCGATTTTATAAAGGGGTAGAGTCTGCCCCCAAATAATGCACAAATTGAATAAAATCCCAAGCAAAATCCTAAAAGGTTCCTATGGAATGTGCAAAATGGATTTTATTTAAAATATAGAATAGCCGGACGTGTTTGAAAAATAAGAAAAATGACAGGTTTTTGATATACTAGATATCAAAATATTCTATAAAGTTACAGTAATTAAAACATTGTGGCATTGGCATATCAGAATAACAAATAGATGGATGGAAAAGGACAAGTCTTGGAACAGACTCATGATTTTTCAGGAATTTATTACATGATAGAGGACCATCACCAACAGAGACTAGAATGTTCAATAAATGAAGTTAGGATGACTAACTACAATTCAAAAATAATATACTTAGTTTCCTAAAATACCACTATATACAAAAATAAAATCCAACTGTATTAAAGAATCAAATGCAGAAAAATAAAATTATTAGAAAAATATATAGGGACATATCTTCATATTTGATATGCAAAAAGTCTTTCTAAGCAGAATACCAAAGCCAGTGGCTATAATGAGAAAATTTAACAGATTTAACCAACTATCACTTTTAAAACTTCTATATAATCATAACATCATTTGCAAGGTTTGATGACCAGGGAGACTTAGAGAGAAAATATTTGTAATATGTACACAAGACTATGTTCAAGTTACAAATTGTAACAAATTTATAAAAGTTAATCAAAGAAAAAAGAACAGCCTGATAGAATAAACGGACAAATTGTATTTAAAAACAATTCACAATGGATCCTGGATCACCACGTCAAAAACTAATGATGTATTGTATGGTGACTAACATAACGTAATAAAATTTAAAAAATTTAATAAATAAAAATAAAAATAAAAACAATTCACAGAAGAAATACGAATGGTTGGTAAACCATGAAGTACTGTGCATGAAAATGCAAATTCAAACAATGAGATGACATTTTAGAATCTATCAGATTGGCAAAAATTTAAAAAGATTGATCATATCCCCTGTGGGTTAGAGTGTGGGATAAGGGGACTCATCAAACACTGTTGGTAGAAGTGTGGCACAGGGACATGTTGGGCAGGGCATTGAGTGGTGTCCATCAATTGATCACCCTCTGACTCAACAATCTCACAGTTAAAAACATAGCTGACCCAAATCCTTGCACCATGCACAAGGCCACATGTTCAGGAACATTCCCTGCAGCATAGCGGGCAACAGCCAAAATTGGAGAAATTTAAATGTCTGTTGGGATAAGACTGTAAAAATAAACAATAGTGTATTTCTACTGTAAAATGTCATGCAGCCCTTTACCAGAATGATGTGGTTCTGTATGTGCCAAAGGAGAAAGAGACCAAAGATCTATTCTTAAATGCAAATAATAGAGCCTCAGAACAATACATTTATTATGACCCATTTGTGCAAGTGCAAGACATATATACATATTATAAAACAAAGAACTAGAATGATCCTCACCATTCTATTACTCTGGCAAGAGAGATGAAATTGGGGGTGAGATGGGGAGATGGGCTCTGCAATGAAAAACTTTTAATAATCTATGGTTCTGTTGGATTTGACATTTTAAAAAGATTATATTTTAAAAACTGAATAATAATAAATCCAGACTTATTCCATTTTAGTTGTTAAAAGGCAAATAATACCTAAACACATATGCAGGATTCCTTATTTTGCATAATAGTATAGGACCATAAAAATGTGTGATCTGAAATCATGCAAAGGAATCTTAAGATTCAATGGAGAAGACACACTCTAAACTTTCTCTGGGACTACGACTGGATCTTGAAGAGGAACTTACATGTTTTTCTCAATATACTTCTGGGTTATTGAGTACTTGAAAATGATCCTTGGAATTTTAAAAAGAAGAAAAACACATGCAGAAAAATAAAAAGTCATCTGACAAAAATACCATTGTTTTTCTAAAAAGATATGGAAAGTGCATACAAATAGAAAGATTTCATTAGATTGTTTTTAAATTGCCTTTATTAGATTTTTTAAAATTATGAAGTAATACATGTCTTTAATAAAGGAAGTAAGCCAAAGACAATAAGGAAAATGTTAATATTTCTGGACTTTATTTTGTTTCATTTGTTTCTGATTTATGTCATTTTTATGCCAACTCTTAAAGCAGTTTTAAAGTAAATTGTAATAATCTGGTGAGGCAAAACACTTGCTCTACACCATTTTTTTTTTTTAAATAAAACGTTCTGGGGTATTCTTAAACTTTATTCTGTCATATTACCTGTAAAACATATTTGTTCTATTCTGAGACATACCATTGAAATTCCATTTAGAACTGCATTTTATTTTTGTTCCTATACAATTTTGTGTTTATATCTAGAAACATGGCGTGTCTCTCCAATGTTTTAATATTTTTTAGTTCCTTAAACAAAATTATAAAATTTTCTTCAATAGGCATTGTATCACTTTTGCTAGATGTCTTCCTATGGCCTATTGAATTTTTGTCACTAGCATGAGTAGGATCTTTTCATTTTAATTTCTAACTAAATTTGTTAATACAAAGAAAAGCTATAGATTTTTATAGATTTACTTTGTATCCAGGAAGTTCATTAGATATTCTTATCAATGCTAATATTTAGTCTCTTGGGTTTTCAAAATATCCAATCCACTACAACTGCATATAAAGATAATTTTATCTTTATTTCTGATGTTTATGCTTTTAAATCAATTTTTTATTTTTTATGATAGTCATAAAAGCACATAGTTTAAAAAGTCAAATAATATACTAGAAGACTTACAACTAAAAACAGCAGTTCCTTACCATGCTCACTTTTGATTCTGAATTCTCAGATGCAATTGATTTTATTTTTTTTTAGTTATTTCTTCTAACATTTTCATAATATTTATACTTCCAAATGTCATGCTTATATTAGTATCTTTTTATTTTTATTTTTTGGTTTAGATACTATCTATTGACTTCCTATAAAGGAAAATAAGAATTTAGCTGTCTTATACCACCTCTCACCCACAAGTATATTCCCCATTCTCCTAGTACAGTTTTGTCACAATAAACCATTTTTTCATATTCATATGTCATATTATCTATAAATATTATCTATAATATCTCTATCTAATAGTAAATATTATCTATAATATCTCTATTTAATAGTAAATATTATCTAGAGCTGAGCTATATGCATAATGGCTATGACCATCTTTCCTTTACTGTACCACTTTTCTTTCCCTGAAGTTTTTTTTTTTAAAGATTTTATTTATTTATTTGTCAGAGAGAGAGCCCAAGCAGGGGGAGCAGCAGGCAGAGGGAGAAGCAGGCTCCCCACTGAGCAGGGAGCCAGATGCAGGACTTGATCTCAGGACCCCAGGATCATGACCTGAGCCGAAGGCAGACGCTTAACTGACTGAGCCACCCAGGCATCCCTCCCTGAAGTTATTAATGGCTTTTGTTTTTTATTTGTTTCTTTGTTTTGCATGTGTGTTGTTATTATCTTGTTTTGCTTAGTTATTCACTAGCATTGCTCTGGATACATTCTCTCAATACATTTGAACACATCCAATGATCTATTGACTTTGTTTCTTTTTTAGAGATCTCTTTTCTGTGGCCCTCTTCTTTCCTGCTTTGAATGGGACCAGCTGCTCCGCTAGGCAGCAACACAGCTGTAATTCTGGACTTCGTTCACATTAGCCTTTCACAACAGCCCTTTGCCTCTCCCCTTGTTTCCCGTGCTTCATTTATTTCAGGTTTTTCATTGTCTTTCTCTTTCCTGCTGTACCCCTACAGTAAGCTAGATAGAAGATAGATTTTGATAAAGAGGTCATTCCCATATGCTGGAGAAGTATTCCAGTGAAGAGAGAAACATGAACCATTAACCAAAAAAGGGAGGAAGAGAAGGAGTAACCTGAAAAAGAAAAAATTGTGTCACCTGAGAGAAGGAGATAATATGTAGGAGGAAGTTCGCAGAGAGTACATGTGGATGAGCTGAGTTTGGAGAGGGAAGTCTTCCCACAACCATCAGCAGGAAGAATCAAAAGATGGACTCCGTTTCTGGGAATTTGGCAGACTACATTATTTGGGCCAACCCTCCTGCTGAGAAAAATTTTAAATGCTGGATAAAATAGAAGAAGCATTTTTTAAGCATCCAAAACTTAGCTAAATATTACATTTATTATATTTGCTTTTTGACAGTCAAAAGAGGTCAACTAGTAATAATTTCATGTTTCAACCCTAATAGTGAAGAATTAACAGGACAAAAATCTAAGGGAAAGAGGAAACCCCAGAGAGGTAAGAGCAATACTGGAGTTGCTTTTGCTTTGAGGGCATTTGTTGACCCAGGCAAACTTGAACTCTGATCATTCTCTTGATGTTGAGGGGGCAAACGTCAAAAGTGAGCAGTATAATAGGAGAATCTTCCAACATTAAGCTATGAACCTGAAAATCTATACTCTCAGAATAAAGATGAAGCAGGGAACTAAATGAGAGTTGCTGAGACACTGAGCAGAGTGTGGGGGCCACTCCTCTGAGAACTTGTAATCTTAGGTAGGCTATTGTGGAGATTTGCATCCCAAGTTCACATTTCTAGGGTAGTCTCGAAGTAATCTCAATTGTGAGTTTAGTTTAAAGTGGTCTTTGTCTCCCTCTCTGATTTCTTCCAGAGAGGGAAACAAACCATGAGAGACTCTGGACACTGGAAAACGAACTGAGGGTTACAGAAGGGAGGGTGATAGGGTAACCAGCTGATGGGTATTAAGGAGGGCATATATGATGAGCACTGGGTGTTATACGCAACTAATGAATCGCTGAGCACTACATCAAAAACTAATGATGTACCATATGTTGGCTAACTGAACATAATAATAAACAAAAAAGACTAAAAAAAAAAAAGAAAAGAAAGTGGGTTTTGGCTGGTAGTGACCCCAGGCAACTTGCAAAAACAAATGCAAATCCTGAGGAAAAGCACTTTATCCCACAAATACTTTTTCAAGAACAATGAGCAGCATACAATTAAAAAAAAAAAAAAAAGGCAAGTATATAAGGAAAAAGGCACCACAAGTGAGATCCAGTAGAAACAATGGGTAACAGAAAACAGACCTGAAAAAAAGGCAGGTATTAGTTTATAAGACACAAGTTACAAAAAACAACACTTAGAATGTTAAAAGGTATTTAAAGCTTAAAAAATATCCGCAGAGAATAGGAAACTATAAAAAATGACATAGAAGATTTGAAATAGAACCAAATAGAACCTCTAGGAATAATTTAAAAGGAATAATCAAAATTCAAAACACAGAATTTTTTTACTTCTATTTTTTTATTGTGTTAAAATATACAAAATATTTACATAAAATTTTAACAAATTTTAACTATGTAATTCAGTGGCATTAAGTATATTAATATTGCTATGTAGCTGTCATCTCCATCCATCTACAGAACTTTTTCATCTAAAATTCAGTACACTTGAAACATTAACTCCCCATTCCCTCCTCCCCCAGCCCCTGGCAGCCATCATTCTACTCTATGTCTCTATGAACTTGGCAACTCTACCCACCTCATATGGATGAAATCATATAGTATTTTCCATTTTGTGTATGGGTTATTTCACTTAGCATAATGCTTTCAAGTTTCATCCATGTTATAGTGTGTATCAGCATTTTTCTTTTTTAAAAAAAATATTTTGGTAGATACACAAAGCAAAAAATTTACCATCTTAACCATTTTTAAGTGTGCAGCTCAGCGGTATTTAATAGATTCTCATTCTTGTGCAACCATCACCACCATGCATCCCAATATCTCTTTCTATACTATAGAAATAAAGCTCTGTACCTACTAAACAACTCCCCATTCTCCTGTTCTGCTATCCCTTAGTAACCTCCATCAACTTAACTAAGTACCTCATACAAGTGGAATCATACAGTATTATCTTTTTGTGACTGGCTTATTTCACTTATAATACTACCCTCAAGATTCACCCATGTTGTCACATATTGCAAAATGTCCTTCTTTTCTAAGGCTGGATGGTATTTTGTTGTATGTATATACCACATTTTGCTTGCTCATCTGTCCATGGACACCTGGGTTGCTTCAACATTTTAGCTATTGTAAACAATGCTGCTATGAACATGGAGGTTCAAATGGCTCTTTGAGACCCTGCTTTCAACTCTCTTAGGTATATACCGAGTAGTGGAATTGCTGAATCATATGGTAATGCCGTTTTTATTTCTTGAGGAACTGCTACACTGTTTGCCACAGGGACTGTCCCATTTTAAGGTCCTACTAACAGGGCACGATGGTTCACCCCATCACCAACATGTGTTGTTTTCTGTTCTTTTACTAGTAGCCATCCTAATGGGTGATATCTCATTACAGTTTCGATTGCATGTCCCTAATGATTGGTGATATTGAGCATCTTTTCATGTGCTTATTGGCCATTTGCGTATTTTTTTAAGTTTTTATTTAAATTCCAGTTAGTTAGCATACAGTGTAATATTAATGTCAGGTGTAAAACATAGTGATTCAACACTTCCATACAATATCTGGTGCTCATCACAACAAGTACACTCCTTAATTCTCATCCCCCATTTTTTAATTTCTTATTTAAGTTGTCGTTTAAATTCCAGTTCACATAAAGTGTAATATTAGTAATAAATGGCTAAAGAAGATGCGATAAATACACACACACACACAATGGAATATTACCAGACCATAAAAAAGAATGAAACCTTGACATTTGCAAAGATGTAGATGGAGCTAGAGAGTCTTATGCTAAGTGGAATAAGTCAGTCAGAGAAAGACCAATGCCATATGATTTCACTCATATGTGGAATTTAAGAAACAAAACAAATGAGCAAAGGGGAAAAAGAGAGAGAAAGACAAACCAAGAAACAGAATCTAATTATAGAGAACAAGCTGATGGTTACGAGGAGAGGTGGGAGGGAATAGGTTAAATAGGCGAAGGGGATTAAGGAGGGCCCTTGTTGTGATGAGCACAGGGTGTTGTATGGAAATGTTGAGTCACTACATTGTATACATTAGTGTATCTTCAGTGAATTGTCTATTTAACTCTTTTGCCCATTTTTGAATCAGGTTGTTTTCTGTTTTGAGTTTTAAGAGTTTTATATATGGATATTAATCACTTATCAATTAGATATACGGTTTGCAAACATTTTCTCCCAGTTGGTGGGTTGCCTTTTTGCTGTTAATAGTGTCTTCTGATGCACAAAATTTTAAAATTTTCATTAAGTCCAATTTGTCCCATTTTTCTTTTGTTACCTATGACTTTATTGTCATATCCAAGAAATCACTGACAAATTCAATGCCATGAACTTTTGTCCCATATTTTCTTCTAAGAGTTTTATTGCTTTAGACCTTACACTTAGGTCCTTCATCCATTTGAGTTAATATTTGTATATGGTGTTAGGTAAGGATCCAGCTTCATTATTTTTGCGTGTGGATATCCAGTTTTCCCACCACCATTTGTTAAAAAGACTGTCATTTTACCATTGAATAATCTTGACAATCTTGTCAAAAATCATTTGACCATATGTGCAAGGGTTTATTTCTGCGCTATTTTATTCTATTGGTTTATGTTTGTCTTTATGCCAATGCCACATTGTTTTGATTACTAGAAATTTGTAGTAATTTTTGAAAATAGAAAGTGTGAATCCTTTGGTTTTGTTTTTTTTTTTCAAACATTGTTTTGGCTATTCAGGGTCCCTTGAGAATCTACATGAATTTTAGGATGTTTCTATTTCTGCAAAAAAAAAATCATTGGGGTTTTGATAAGATTAACAGTGAATCTCTAGATTGTAGTGTTGATATTTTAACAATATTAATACTTCTCATTCATGATGTGTTTCCATTTACTTATGTATCTTTGATTTCTTTCAGCAATGTTTTGTAGTTTTTATTGTACAAGTTTTTCAACTCCTTGGTAAATTCCTGAATATTTTATTCTTTTTGATACAATTGTAAATGGAATTGTTTTATAATTTCCCTTTCAGATTATTCACTGTTCATATATGGAAATGTAACTAATTTTTGTTTATTGACTTTGTATCTTGCTACTTTGTTGAATTCATTTATTATTTCTAACATTTTTGTATGGGTGGCATCTTTAGTGTTTTCTACATGTAAGATCGTATCACCTGCAAACAGAGATAATTTTACTCTTCCTTTTCCAATTTGGATGACTTTTTTTCTTTTTTCTTGCCTAATTGCTCTGGATAAAACTTCCAGTACAATGCTGAACTGAAGTAGTGACAGCAAGCATTCTTGTTCTGTTCCTGATCTTAGAATGAAGTTTTTAGTCTTTCACCATTGAGTATGATGTTTGCTGTGGATTTGTCATATATGACTTTTATAATGTAGAGGTAGTTTCCTTCTATTCCTAGTTTTGCTGAGTGGTCTTATAATGAAAGCATGTTGAATTATATCAAATGCTTTTTCTATATCAATCGAGATAATTATGTGGGTTTTTTCCTTCATTTTGTTGATGTGACACATTACATTGATCAATTTTTGTATGTCTATCCATCCTATATCCTATATTTCAGGAATATATCCCTCTTGGCCATGGTGTATAATTCTTTTAATATGCTGCTGAATTCTGTTTATTAGTATTTTGTTGTGGATTTTTGCATCATTGTTCATAAGGGATGTTGGTCTGTAGTTCTCTTGCAGTATCTTTGTCTGTCTTTGGTATCAGGTAATGCTGGCCTCATAGAATTGGTTTCAGAAGTATTCCTTTATCTTAAAAATTTTTTGGAAAGGTTTGAGAAGGCTTGGTATTAGTTTTTCTTTGAATGTTTGGGAGAATCTACCAGTGAAGGCACCAGGTCCATGGCTTTTCTTTGTTGGGAGATTTTTGATTACTGATTCAATATCCTTACTAGTTATAGATCTATTCAGATTTTCTCATTCTTCCTGATTTAGTCTTGGAATTTTTTGTGTTTCTAGGAATTTGTCCATTGCATTTAGATCATCCAATTTGTTGGCATACAGTTATTCATAGTACTTTCTTATAATCCTTTTCATTTCTATAGAATCACCAGGAATGTCCCACATTCATTTCTGATTATAGTAATTTGAGTCTTGTCTCTTTTTTAATTAGTCCATCTAAAGCTTTATCAGCTAGTTTTGTTGATCTCTTTTTAAGAACCAACTTTTGGTTTCATTGATTTTTCTCTATTGTTCTAGTCTCCATTTCATTTATCTCTTCTCTAATTTTTATTATTTCCTTCCTTCCACTAGCTTTATCTTTAGTATGTTCTTCTTCTAGCTCCTTAAATTATAAAACTAAGTTGTTGATTTGAGGATCATTCTTGTGTTTAATGTGTTTATAGCTTTAAATTTACCTCTTAGCACCACTTTTACATCATCCCATCAGTTTTGGTATGTTGGATTTTCCTTTTAATTTATCTTCCATCCATTAGTTGCTTAACAGTGCGCTGTTAAATTTCCAAAATTTTATGAGTTTTCCAGTTTTCATTTTGTTAATTTCACGTTCTTTAAGAACATCTTTAAGATAGTTGTTTTGTCCCATTTTGATCAGAGAATATACATTGTATATTTAAAATCACATCTTTTAAAAATTTTATTGAGACTTGATTTGTGACCTAACATATGGTCTATCCTGGAAAATGTCCCCTGTGCACTTGAGAAGAATGTATATACTGCTGTTATTGGGTAGAGTGTTCTATATATATCTATCAGATATAGTTGGGTTAATGTGTTGTGTAAGTTCTCTATTTCTTTACTTATCTTCTGCCCAGGTTTCCAATCCATTACTGTGAATGCAGTAGTGAGGTCTCCAACTACTATTGTAGAAATATCTATTTCTCCCTTTAATTCTGTCAATTTTTGTTTTACCTATTTTGATCTGTCAAAATAGTGCCCTTTGGTCTGTCATTAGGTGCATAGATGTTTATAGTTGTTACATCTACTTCTGTATTGAGCTTTTACTAACATATAGTGTCCTTCTTTGTGTCTTATAAACTTTTTTGGTTTAAACTCTACTTTTTTTTATTAGTGTAGCTATCCCTGATCTTTTTTAGTTACTATTTGTATGGAATACCTTTTTCTATCTTTTCATTTTCAACCTGCTTATATCTGTGGATCTCAAGTGAGTCTCTTATAAATAGAATATACTTGGATCATATGTTTTTATCCATTTTGCAATTTTTCTTTTAATTGGAGAGTTTAATCCATCTGCATTTAAAGTAATTTCAGATAAAGAGGAACTTACTGCCATCATTGTGTTATTTGGTTCCTGTATGCCTTATAGATTTTTGTTTCTCATTTCCTGCATTACTACTTTTTTAGTTTAGTTTTTAGTTTTTTCGTTTTGGGTTTTTTTAAGTAGTGAAATATATAAATTCCTTTCTCATTTCCTTTAGTGTATGTTCTATAGCTATTTTCTTTGTGGTTACCATGGAGTTTGCATTTAACATTCTAAAGTTCTAACATTCCAGTTTGAATTTATATCAGCTTAACTTCAATAACATAAAAAGATATTTCTTTTCCTTTACAGCTCTGCCCCCACTTCTTTTGGTTGTTGATGTCACAAAACTACATCTTTATACATGTGTGTCCTAAAACATAAACTAATAATTTTAAATGCATTGGTCTTTTAAATTATGTAGAAAATAAGATTTGATGTTACAAACAAAGGTTACAGTAGGTTACAAAGTTTATTCACTTTTAGACTACTGATCTTTTCTTTAAATATATTAGACTCTTCAATCAAGTAGAAAATAAGATTTGAAATTACAAACAAAGGTTACAGTAGGTTACAAAGGTTACTCACTTTCACACTAATAATTTTTCTTTAAATATATTAGACTCTTAATCATGTAAAAAAAAACAAAAAAAATCATGTACAAACCATTGTTTCAATAATATTTGCTTTTATAATTCCCAATATATTTTCCCTTATTGAGACTTTATTTCTCCATACTGCTTAAGTTACTATCTAGTGCCCTTCCATTTCACCTTGCAGGAATGCCTTGAGCATTTCTTGCAGCACAGATCTAGTGGTCACAAATGTCCTTGGCTTTTGTTTATCTAGGAATGTCTTAATTTCTCCCTCACTTTTGAAGGACAGTTTTGCTGGATATAACATTCTTGGTTGACATTTTTTTTTTCTTTTAGCACCTTGAATATATTAGCCTATTGTGTTCTGTCCTTCAGCATTTCTGATGAAAAATCTGCTGACACTCTTATTGAGGATCCCTTCACTTTCTCTTGCTGCTTTGCTTTTAAGATTCTCTGTTTGTCTTTGACTTTTGAAAGATTGATTATGTGTCTCAGTGTGTTTCTCTTTGAGTTTATCTTACTTGGAGTTTGTTAAGCTTCTTGGATGTTTATATCCATGGCTTTGATCAGATTTGGGAAGTTTACAGTCATTAGTTTTAAAAAATACTCTCTCTCTTCTCCTTTGGGACTCCTACAATGCATATGTTAGTCCACTTTATAGTGTCCCACTGGTCCCTTAAGCTCTGTTCACTTTTTTTTTTTTTTTTAGATTTTATTTATTTATTTGACAGAGAGAGAGAGATAGTGAGAGAGGGAGAGCACAAGCAGGGGGGAGACGGAGAAGCAGGCTCCCCACTGAGCAGGGAGCCTCATGTGGGGCTTGATCCCAGGACCCTGGGATCATGACCTGAGCCAAAAGCAGATGCTTAACTGAGCCATCCAAGCACTCCTGTTCACTTTTCTTCAATCTCTTTTCTTCCTGTTCCTCAGATTCAATAATTTCCATTTTTCTGTGCTCAAGCTTGCAGATTCTTTCTCCTGTCTACTTAAATCTGCCTGTGAATATCTCTAGTGAATTTTTCATTTCAGTTATTGTATTTTTCAGCTCCAGAATTTCTTTTTGTTTTTGTTTTATTTTGGTTTTCTATTTCTTGAGCATTTCTATCTCTTTATTGATATTTCCATTTTGTTCACACATTCATTTTCTTGATTTTTTCCCCACATCTTTCTTTAGCTCTCTCAGCATCATTAAGACATATTTATTTTAAAGTCTTTGTCTAGGGGCACCTGGCTGGCTCAGTCAGTAGAGCATGTGACTCTTGATCTCGGAGTTGTAAGTTCAAGCCCCATGTTGGATGTAGAGATTACCTAAAAATAAAATCTTTTTTTAAAGATAGAAAAAATAATCTTAAAAGAAATAAAGTCTTTGTCTAGTATATCTACCATTAAGCCTTTTTTTTCAGGGACAGATTCTGTTGAATTATGTTTTTCCTTTGAATGGGCCATTCTTTCTTATTTCTTTGTATGTGTTGTAATTATTTTGTTGAACACTAGACATTTGAATCTAATAATATGGTAACTTTGGAAAGCAGATTCTTCTCCTTCCACAGGCTTTGTTTTTTTAAATTACCTTTTTTGTTTATTGTTTTTGTATTTTTGTCTTATTGCTATAGGCTGTCTCTGTGTGGAGGATCAGATTGAGTTATAAACTTAAGATCTTCTCAGGTCTTTTCTGAGCCTCTCCCTGGGCATGTGTGGTCATTTTCTAATTTTCCTCATTTATGCAGTTGTTTTTGAAAGTTTTGGTCTCTAATGTCTGGCTCCCAAAAGGGGAAAAAGCAAAAAATGAACAGAGGGGGAAAGGACAGTAGCTCTTTAAGTCCCTGGATGTCACTTTAGCCAAGTAGGGCGGAGCTTCCAATAATGGGGAAGGCATAACAACAATGGCTGTCTGCCTCTTTGACTACATATCTGTGATCAGAAGCAACAAACAGTGACCACATATGGAGAGCAGATTCCTGGTATTTGGAGGCCAGGAGGACAGAGTCTTTTTTGCCCACCCTGGCTCCTGTAAGTTGTATGCAAGCTGCTCCATGAACACGTGCGCGGCTGCCTGCCACATGGCTAGGGATGGGAGATGGGTAGTTGCTACTGTGCTAAGAGCTGAAATTGACCAAAATTAACCACATTATACCATCCAAGTCTTCCCCTAGAAGTTATAAGCCTTCAATAGGCTCCAGAGTTCCAAAACAGCTACATCAAACATATCTTGCCAGTACAATGGTTGTCTAGGTAGGGAGACAGATTTTGGGGGCTTCCTACTCTGCCATCTTCCCAGGATCCTCCTCTAAACTCAGACCTTTTAATATAAGGTTAGAAAAAAGCTAAAGAGAGAATATGGGAACTGGAAGTTAAGTTAGTAAAAAATCATTCAGAATGAAGCATTGAGATACATAAAAAAACGGGAAATAGGAAAGAAAGTGTAAGAGACATGAAACATGGTGTTAGAAGATAACCATGCATTTAATTAATCTGAGGAAAGCACAGGAAGAATGAGACAAAGTCAGTATTTGTAGACATAATGGCCAAACACTTTCAGAACTGATGAAAGTTTGGAATGTGTTTCTGGGTGGTGTTCCTTGATAAATACATAACAAAATTCGCACTGCTATTATATCATTGTGGATGTTAGAAGGACTTGGAAAATTTTAAAATTTTATTAAACAGTATCACATCACCCCACCGCCTGAGCTAAAATCCAGTTTCAGTGTGATAATGCACTGCAAAATCAGCCCTTACTCTGAATGGGAATGAAGATTTCCAGCCCAGCTGAAATGGAGCAGAGGAAGTCCTTCAGAACACCAATCTCAGGTTAGGATCCCTTTGAAATCCCCCCAAAGAGCCATGACATTTCATTTTTAAAAATCAGTGTTATTGGGATGCCTGGGTGGCTCAGATGGTTAAGCATCTGCCTTCGGCTCAGGTCATGATCCCAGGGTCCTGGGATCGAGCCCCACATCGGGCTCTGTGCTCAGCA
Source organism: Mirounga leonina (assembly GCF_011800145.1). Classification (NCBI taxonomy): domain Eukaryota; kingdom Metazoa; phylum Chordata; class Mammalia; order Carnivora; family Phocidae; genus Mirounga; species Mirounga leonina. The sequence goes on from NW_023270464.1 coordinate 9,909,265, forward strand.
GGGAGCCTGTTTCTCCTTCTGCCTGCCTGTCTGCCTACTTGTGATCTCTCTCTCTCTCTCTCTCTCTGTCAAATAAATAAATAAAATCTTAAAAAAAAATCAGTGTTATTGGTGAAACAGCATAACTTCATCAGAGGATGAAAAAGAAAATCCCACAAGGTTCTACATCAACAACCTACGCCAAGGCGCCAGAAAAATTTCACATGCCGTCTTGTCATGAGTTACAATCATTGTTCTGGGAATTTTCTCAGGGTTTGGCATTTTTCCTTATAAACAAAACTACATATCACTCTTGAAACTGTCTGATAACTGGAATGCAAGCAATTGCAGCATCTTTTTCAGGCCAAAGAATGATACCCGGTGGCTCCCATAAACCAGAAGTTTATGTCCCATTCTTCATTCTGCAGCAGAGCTGCCCCCACTCGGGACACATGTGGAGAGAGGCACCCCCAGATATCTTCAATCTGGCCCCAGGCATCTCACACATGGACCTCAGAGGTCCTTCCTCCTTTACCCCACAGAGCCCATGCTTTTCTCTGCCTGCAGATAAGGACTAAGTTTTCTGAGGATCTATTAGTGTGGACATGAGTTCCTTAAGATCTCTGGATCGAGTACTCATGGTTGGTACAGCATGTCCTTTGTTTGTAAATTAATTCTGGGATAGAGTTTGATGACCTCTTGGATAAAGGGATGTCGGCTCAGAGATAGTTCAAATAAATCAGGCCAAAACAGAAAAGAAATCATCACTAGCAAGCCTCCTAGTCATCTTTTTTCTAGTTTCACTCACTGTTAATATCAGGGTCGTGTAACACTTTTTATGTAGTTTTGATCCCTACATGCCCTGAACAGAGCTCCCTGATTCTTTTGGAGATGGATAAAGGAGCACCCTCCACTTCTGTCTTGTTGTCACTTCTGCTCATTGTGGTGCTGGACCCTCTCCCATGGGCACACAAGACTGACCACAGTAGGATAGGCAGAGGATGACTCACAGGTGTTCTTAGCTACCTTAACAGTCTTCTCTCATTTGAGTCTGGGATCTCCCTTCCCCAGCTTCTCCACTCCAGCTCCCTTTACTTCCCTACATACTCTTTGCTTGTAAACCTTCGGTGATTTCCCATTGTCTTAGGGATCAAGGCCAAATTTTTCCCTTTGGTTTTCAAGGCCTTCCTCAGTCTGACCCCAAATCCCACCCTGGTTGCCAACTCTTGTTTATTCTAGTGGTTCTCAACAAGGGGTGCCCTAGAGGGTGTTTGGAAATGCAATGGAAGCATCATGGTTGCCATCATGGGGGTGGTGACTGGCATTTAGTAGGCAGGGTCCATGCATGCAAATTGCCCTCAAATGGGACTCCAACAGTCCCACACAGTGAACAATTATCCCAACCTGATGCCAGTGGTGCCCCTGTTGAGAAACACTGCTTGATTCTGGCCAAACTTGTTCATTCTTCATCCATCAAACCAGTTGTGTGTGTTTGTCTCTGTTGTTCCATCCCACCTGGAATTTCCCTCCTTTCCTCTTGGCTTATGTGAGTTCTCTCGATTTGTAAGGCCGGGCTTGCTCGGATACCCTCCTGAAGCCATCATACCTTCTGAACCCTCAAAGTGACCATCATCTACCACAGACAGGCTGACAGGGTCACGTGAAGGATGTAAACTCTGGAGTCACACAGACCTGAGTTGGGTCTCATTCTGCCACTCTACCCATGTGGCCTGGGGAGGATCACTGCCCCTCACCAAGTCTAGTTTCCTCATGTCCCAAGTAGAGGTGATAACAGCATCTACCTTAGAAGGTTTTGTGAGCATGAGATGCTACGTCATAGGGTAAAGTGCCCAGCGCCACCTGGCATGCAGTAGTAACCCCATTGATGCTATACAATTTTTAATTTTTTTCAGCACAATCTATGGATTCGATAAACACATGTGGAGTTGACATTTACCCCTAAGACTGTCTGTGGAGTTAAAGCACTAGGTTCCGTCATTCTAGACAGGGATTGTTTAGGCATAGACTCATTTTTATTTTTATTTTTTTTAAAGATTTATTTATTTATTTATTTGAGAGAGAGAGAATGAGAGACAGAGAGCACGAGAGGGAGGAGGGTCAGAGGGAGAAGCAGACTCCCTGCCGAGCAGGGAGCCCGATGCGGGACTCGATCCCGGGACTCCAGGATCATGACCTGAGCCGAAGGCAGTCACTTAACCAACTGAGCCACCCAGGCGCCCCGGCAGAGACTCATTTTTAATCAGCCACATAAAGTGACTTAGAACATGAGCCACTGAGAAGTGACAAAGGAAAAGGGACCCCTAGGAGGCAGCACCCCCTAATTTCTGACTTTTCACTAACGCTGAGTACAGAGCCAAAGCGCAAGAAGCTGACTGCCTGAGGTATGTGCACAGCCCAAAGGAGACCTAAGAGGAGAAACAGGGGCTCATGCATCTCTCTGAGAGCAGTGCCTATGCATAAGTCATGGGCATCAGAAAGGGGGCAGGGTGCTCTCTTTCTGACATGGAAGGCCACTGCCAAGCCACCTCCCCAGCTTCTCGTGGCTCCTTCCTCCTTGCTCCATGTACTGAATACCCACAGTTACCTTGGAGTCTTTCCAGCTTGGCTTTGCTCATGGCCTGAGAAATGTCATGTCTCCTAGTCAAGGAATGACAGATATGGTGTCAGAGAACAGCTTCACCCTAATTACCCAATGATGTAGGGCATCACAGATAACCAGGGAGGTTGGCGAGGGTGGAGATCAGGCTGGCCCAGGCTTTCTGGGCTGATCTGAAGCCCGAGTCCCCACAAGCCATGCACTGCCTCTTAGCAAGTGTTTGGGGGCTAGCTGATGAAAGCTGAGAGTATAACTCACTTAGTACCCCTAAGAAGTGTAAGTTGATGGAATTCCTGATAAGAAATGACCAAGAGAGATATTATCCAATTCCTTCTTATGATTTTCTATTTTTAAAGTTAGCAACACCCCAAAAGTCTAAGAGGGCCCATCAAGAGTATCCCAACCACCTGCTAGAGAAATAGTTCAGATACAGGGCACTGAATTTGCTATGATTTGAAGACAAAGAAGTGGTCCCAACCAGACACAGGTCAATGGACTGATGGAACATACTGCACTCTCCTGTGTAGGGGAAGGAGTGAGGAGGACTGGAACAGAAGCCTGGCTCTGCCACCAAGTGGCCAGAAGTTTCTGGGCACCTGGCGCATCTTCTCTGGGTGTCTGTCTCCATATCTATTCCATTAGAATGTTGGCCTATGAAGATGACTTCTATAATGATGATGATTTAGTTAAACACCCAATTGACTTTTTTTACCCAAGAGGTTGGTAAGTAGTTGGAATGATCATGATCATGTTGTTTATTTGGCTGCTGGCTCTTCCTACAGAAGACTTCCCACCCACCACCCATAAAGACACTTTGAGGATGCATCTTGAGGAGGTCACCCAGATCCACCTGAGGGGCCTCCATCTGACCAGGTTATATGTTCCTGGCTTTGAGTCCTGGCTCAAGCTCTGCTCCTGACACCTGTCATCCATCATTTAACACCCCCGACTGCCCTTTCTTTGTGTGTCCACTGCTTCTGCCCCCAGGCCTGGGGCAGGGCAAGCTCCATCAAGACTCCAGGCTGCAGGGGAGGGGTCAAATGGCAGCTGTGACCCAAAGACCAGACTCAAGAAGATGCAGTGACTTCCACTGCCCATGATCCACTAGCAGTGGATGGTGTTCAGCCAGAACGCTCAGGTGAGAAGTGACAAGCACTAACTCCGGTTCTTAATCTCAGACGGAAGGTGCTGTGGTCACCCTGAGCAGAGATGGAACAGATGATTATGCAGCATGTGCTTGTAGAAGCCCCTTTCAATGTAAGGTCCCAGCAGAAGTTATGAACGGAGAACCACGATCATTTGCACTCTTGGGGAAGCTGTCCAAAAGAGCAAAGCTGGGTAGTCTTCCCTGGCCAAGGACAAGTGCAGCCTCCCTCTCTGGGAGCTGGAGAAGCCTCAGCTTCAACATGGAGAAATGTGAGTCCTTCTCAAACCCACCTCCAGCGGCCACATGTCAGGGGCCTCCCGCCAGCTTTCATGCTTCTGGCCTCTTTAACTCAGAGGTTTTTCTGGAGGACAAAAACCTTAAGGAACTAGAGCATCATCAACACTCTGAATTCACCAGATCATTTTTGTAAGATTTTCCTGTAACAGGGAAATCACATGATAGAGAAAGAGCATGTCTCTGGTGTCTCTTCTTCTTCTTATAGGGACGCTAATACCATCCTGAGGGCCTCACCCTAATTACCTCCCAAAGGCCTGCCTCCTAATGCCCTCACACCAGGGGTTATGACTTCAACATCTGAATTTGGGGAGGGGGGGTCACAAATGTTCAGACCGTAGCAAACATTCAGGTTCTATGATATCGGTGTCACTGAGACATGTCTTTCTGCTGCCCCTTTCTGCTCTGGCCACAGGCTCCCTCCCTGTGCAGGAGCCAGGGAAGCAAGCCACGTGTAATTCCCTTTTCCTATGGTTTCCTGGGAGGAGTCAGAAGGGTAGGGAGGCAGTGAGGGGGTAGTGAAGGGAGGCTAGCATTAGTTTTGAGATTTGGCATTTTAGACATAGATCTTGAAGTTCCATCCCAACACTTTGTCTATGGCTGGGGGCGGGGAGGGGGGCGCGGGTGAGACCTGTACTTGGTCTTCATGCTCTGGACCAAAGAGTAGAGCAGAGATTGTTCCTGTATCAGTGTCTCTGTAGGGACACATAACATGGCAGCATTTAAGGCCTGTGGCAGTGGCTGAGCTAGGGCCCTGGGTGGGAGCCCTGCTGAGAGGGGCTGGGAGCTGAACCTCTGCCCAGGTCTGCGGGGCTGGCTGCCTCTCGCTTCCACCTGGCTTAGGGCTTTGCTAGATTCATTCTCAGGGGGCCCGTGTTCCTCACCCATCCAGGGACTCTTGTCTATTCCCCTGATGGTCTCTCTCCTGTGTTCCCTCCCTCACTGCTGCCTGACATGAGCCCCCTGGGAACCTGGCCGGCAGAATCCATCATTCCCGCCAACCCGGCTGGCATGGGGGAGGAACTGGAAGCTTCTGTCGGTAATAGGCTACCTTCTTCCCCTGCAACAGCATTAAGAGGCTGCACAACCCACTTTTCCTGTAATTTGCTCTTCTGCTCTTGTAATCCTGGGCTGGGTGATGTAATGGATGCCTCTATGTCCACCAGTCCCTGTAATGATTTCTTTTACAGGCACGTTGAAGCTGGAGGCCCACCAGAAGTTTCCATTCGGTTCCTTGCCTTTCTCCCTTTCTATCACCCTTCCAATCCATCCTGAGGCTTTCTGAATAAAGCCGAGCAGCAAATTCTTGTTTTTGGCTCACACTTTTCTCCAATTGAAAGCTCACTGTGTTTCCTTACAGAGAAACTTCGTGTTGAGTATCTCTGAGAAAACTCTTACTCAGTTGATTACAACATTGCTGAACTTTTGGCAGAACATATGTTTATCCATTTAATTATCATTATTAAGTTTCTCTCCCACTCAAATTTTTGGCTTTACATATTATATCATTTTTGGCTGAGTGTCTGTGACTCGGGGGAGGGGGTCTATGGAAGGGTAAAAAGATACAATTACTCCTATTGACTATCATGCAGTGTATTTAAACCTTCATTTTATCCCAAGGATAAATAATTAAGAATTATCCATGCCACTAAGCAAATATTCCTTTCTTTACACCGATTTTTCTTTTCTTTCCTGTTTCCCTTCTATTGTTTCTGCCCTCACCAAGGCTTACTCATGCCTCAGTCACTTCCTACTTGGGTTAGAGATAGTTTTTGTTTCACCATTGGTCTAAGATGATGTCTTTTGAATATTCCAGCAGCCAGCCAGACAGCGGAACGACTGATTCTGGGCTCATAGTTTTTTTTTTGCCACTCATCTAAATGATGTCTTTTGAATATTCCAGCAGCCAGCCAGACAGCGGAACGATTGATTCTGGGCTCTGGGAGATAAATTTTTTTTTTTAAGATTTTTTTATTTATTTGACAGAGAGAGACACAGCGAGAGAGGGAACACAAGCAGGGGGAGTGGGGGAGGGAGAAGCAGGCTTCCCGCGGAGCAGGGAGCCCGATGCGGGGCTCCATCCCAGGACCCCGATGCGGGGCTCGATCCCAGGACCCCGGGATCATGACCTGAGCTGAAGGCAGACGTTTAATGACTGAGCCACCCAGGCGCCCCTGGGAGATAAAATTTTAGTCATCTGCTTTATTCACCCATGAAGCAGACTGAAGGATTGACATCCAAATCATTCATTCAGATTTCCAAAGTGTTCGTTGTTCCAGTAATTACCATAATTCAAACTTCACCTGTTACGCATGCCTCCCTTTCCTCGGTGTATTTGTGGGCGACCATTTCCAAGTCACTGGCAGACACTAAAGGAGCTATGGATGATCCCTTTGTGGGAGCCCCAGGCCTGTCTGCTTTCCCACCCAGATTCAGGGCTCACTCGCCCACAAACCCACCTGTCTCCAGGGCAGGATCTGTGATGCTATTGCAAGCACTCTGACCCCCTCAGGGTGCCCTGGCCTGAAAGGACCCCACATTTTCTCTGCTCTAACTCCCATTCCCTAACAACGAACTCTCTCATTTGCTCCCCGCCATTCCCCACCAAGGTTCCCTGCTCTAAGCCTGCTTCCTAGGCTGTAGGCCCTGACCCAGAAGGCTGGAGCCAGAGATAGTCCATCATTCTCAGGGGGGCCACGCTCTCCCTGAGCCTGGACCTACAGCGGTTGACATGTCTCCCGGGGACTGGGATCCTGAGAGTCTCTTCCTTCTATCTCTCCTCCAGGAAGTGGCCCTCAGCCTTTTCCTACCATTACCCACTTCCTCCTGGGCCTTGTCCCTGCTGTGGTGGGCGGGGCTACATACACACCAAAACCGTGTGCTCCCCCGCCCAAGTGTGGGATGTTCACTAGGAGACAGTCCCACCAGGACTACATCATCTACCTCCCTGGAGTCCAGGTGAGGCCATGGGACTAGTTCTTGCCAACACAATGGAAGCAGCCAAGCAGAGCATCACTTCTGGGTTGGGATCCTAAGAAGCCGAGGGGAGTGCCCCATCCTCTTCTCTCCATTTGCCGACTACAGAAATAACGAGTCAAGGGACTGGAGACAAGGGGGGAGGGTCCCAGCCCTGATATCACATATGGAAGAAAGTCACCCATTGACCAAGAACGTCTGCCTTGGACCATTACATGAGCGACATGAAGTCCCCTTATGCTAAACCACTGGGAAGTGAGAGGTTGCTTGTTATAGCTACTGATGTAAACTTCACTTCTCCAATGGCCATCTTCGGCCCCTTCCCCTCTGGAGCTGCCAGAGGGCTAATTTCCCCACAATGGTTGAGAGACCAGCGCCCTGAGGGCGAGGGGTAGATCCAGTCTGGAGCTTCTACATTTTTTGGTGAGGTGACTTCTCCTGTGCCTCCGGGGTTATCCCCACTCAGTGCTTCTCTCCCCACACAGATGCCTGGTTGGTATTGCTCCGGGTGCTGTGAGGAGGCTGGGGCTCCTTCCCCACTAGGGGTGTGGCGAGGCTATCTTGGAGTCAATGTCCCAGGTGCAAGTCTGCACCCCAGCTGCAGAGGTTCTTAGCCTGTCTCCACCTGAGTTTTTCCGCCTGCTCCGTGGCATCATGATGTCTACCCCGCAGGGAAACGCTGAGGCTTTCAGAGGACAAACTCCGCAAAGTACACAGAGCAGAGCGAGGGCTTGGAAAATGTTAGTGCCCTTCCACCCTCCACCCCCCTTTCCCACAGAGGAGAGTCAGACACAAAACTTTGTGTGGCTGAAAATCACCCAGAGAAGCAAAGAGGGAAAACCCCCTAAGAACCCAAGTTGGCCAAGCCAGATAGGCAGGTCACTTCTGGCTGCACCCTTTCTGCTGGGGAGTGAGCTCAGCAAGGCTTGTAGCATTCCAGGGAAGTGAGCTGTCAGGGCCAGGGGTCCAAACGGCCTGTGCCTTGTCTGGAACGCCATCCCAGGCCCATCGCGACTGCTCATCAAACCCCCACACCACGCCAGGAGCCTCAGAAGGGGGTTGCAGGTGCTGCCGAGAGCCCGTGGGACCCCTTCGCATCCCACCCGGGCCCACCGCAGGACAAGAAGGAAGCTGTCCAGAGGGCTCTTTAAAAACAGCCCCACGACGAAGAAGGAACGCTCGTGCGCTGTTGGTGGGAATGCACACTGGTGCAGCCCCTGTGGAAAACAGCAGGAAGATGCCTCAAAGAGTTAAAAATAGAACCACCCTATGATAGGTCCAGCAATCGCACCATTGCCAAAAACCCACCCCGGTGCTCCGGAGCCGAAATATGTAAGTCGGGGACAGAGTTTGGTAATAAAGAGGAAAGATAGTTTATTATTTTGCCAGGCAAAGGAGGCTGCAAGCCTGCCCCGGATAAAAGGCAGAGGGGTTTATAGGAAAACACAGGATCTGGGCGGTTTCGACAGGAATCTGCTACGTGCTGCGCTTAGGTCTTCAAGGTGGTCTCATGACTAGGGCTGGCTCGGGATCTGAGTCTCGTTATAAGTATCAACAACGATACCCAGTTCCTGGAACAAAGGACTGTACAGACAAACAAGTGAAGGGAAGGGGGAGGCTTCCAGAATGAGGAAGAAATGTATTCCGTCTAAAGTCAGGACTTGCTGAAAGATTAGTGTGCCCATCTTAATTTCCTTCCATTTTACATTTCTATAGCAATTTCAGGACTACTAGGTATTTGCCCCCAAAATACAAAAACACTAATTCAAAGAGATAGCTGCACCCCGATGTTTCTAGCAGCATTATCTGCGATAGCCAAATTATGGAAGCTGCCCAAGTGTCCATCAACAGATGAGTGGACGAAGAAGAAGCGGTATATATATACAATGGGATATTATTCAGCCATAGAAAAGAATAAGGTCTTGCCATTTGTAACAATATGGATGGAGCTAGAGGGTATCATGCTAAGTGAAGTAAGCCTGGGCAGCCCAAATGGGGTGTCCCAAGGAAGGACGCCCCATGCCCTGCACTCGGTCAGCATGTCCACTGGAGTCCAGGCACAGACACCTGCTTGTTATCTGTCATCATTTCAAGCCTGTGACCTTCGTGGACATCCTTCCACCTGCATGCTGCTTTCTGTAAGTCTGTTCCCTCCTCCAGAAGGGTCAGCCGTCAGTGAGACACAGCCAAGGAACCGAAGCCCACCAGATGTGACCTTGAATACTTAGTGACCTTGAAGAGCGATTCAGGACCTCTCATTGAAAATGGAGTCAGGTACTGTACGATTATGTTGGACCTCCACCCTCCACCAGACCCTGACCGCCTTGGAATGTCAGCCAAGGGAAGCTGGATTGGGGGGAAAGCTGATTAGCGTTTGGAAACCCTGGCACTCACTAGTGAAGTCACCATTTCTTTATATATAGGGTCACTTGGGGATCTCAGGGTGGCCATCACCCCTCCCTTCCTAGCAGGGTGGTCGGTGTCGAGGAGTGAGGGGATATGTAAAAACCTCCATTCTTGCTCCACGTGGATGCTTCGTCTTCCCCAAAAGACTGGCCGGGGTCTCCCTCTGGGGCCAGGCCCTGAGAACCTCCTGAGGCCAGCTTCTAAAGATTTTCTTTATTTGACGGAGAGAGACACAGCGAGAGAGGGAACATAAGCAGGGGGAGAGGGAGAGGGAGAACAGGCTTCCCGCTGAGCAGGGAGCCCGATGTGGGGCTCGATCCCAGGACCCTGGGATCATGACCTGAACCGAAGCAGACACTTAATGACTGAGCCACCCAGGTGCCCCCTGAGGCCAGCTTCTAGAGGAATAAGGGAGAAACTAACTTCTGATGCCTCTTTTCTGGAAAGATAAGCCCAGACTCTATTCCAGATCCGCATGGCAAAATCATGAGCATTTGTTATGTATGACTAGAGGAAACCCTTCCTGTCCCTTCTTCTCTGCGAGAGGTACACTATCCCTTGAGCCCCAACACCTCCAAAGTGGCCCACACCCTAGCCAGCTCCCCCAAATTAAAGGGGTAGGTCGTATTTTCAGCAGAGGAAAGGGAGAGGTGAGTATGTGGGAACTCTGCAGGACAAGGGTGGGGACAAAAGGGACTACCAGGAGTGGAACCAGGAGACCTGCTCCCCCAGGACCCCTTAGTAAAATGTCAACTGCAGCAGGGTCCACAGCAATCCGACCCTGCCTGCCCAGCTGCCCCCCCCAAGTGACTTACACATTTACAAAAGACTCTAATAGTATCCACAATAAAAGATTCCACAAAGAAATAAGATTTGGGGGGCGCCTGGGTGGCTCAGATGGTTAAGCATCTGCCTTCGGCTCAGGTCATGATCCCAGGGTCCTGGGATCAAGCCCCACATCGGGCTCCTGGCTCAGCAGGGAGCCTGCTTCTCCCTCTCCCTCTGCCTCTCTCCCTGCTCATGCTCTCTCTCTCTGTGTATCTCTGTGTCTCAAATGAATAAATAAAATCTTTAAAAAAAATTAAAAAAAAAAAAGAAATAAGATTTGGGGTTTGAAGCCAGTACAATAGTCTGGAAATGTCAATTGCTTCTAGACCCAATCCTTCATTACAATATCCTACCCTGCCTGACAATAAAATGCAAATGGAAAGCACTCTTGATTTGTCGATGCTGCAAAACAATCAGATTCAGAGTTTTTTGACCAAGGCAAAATGCTCAGGTGGTCCCCGGCTAATTCAATGACACCAAAGGCTGCATTACCAAACAGCAGTGAAGGAGAAAGGACTGAACTTGAGTGAGCGAATCCATTGCTGGGGATTCCCCAAGGAATCCTGGCTTCTCCTTCCCCCAGGAGGTACGTGTCCACCCTTGAAGGCAAGACACTTGACTGGAAAGTGCCTCCAGTTATGGGTAGGAGTTTACACCCCGGACAGCTCTCGGTGTCCCTGAGTGCAATGTCTGGCCTCGTGCCTCAACTTTCTCAATTTGTAACCGACAGAGAGCCAACATTCGGGGAGGACATGCCACGCAGTGTGGGAAAGGCGGGGCGAGGATCCTGTGGGCATCCACGCTGTATGAAGCTCGGCAGTGGGAAGGTAAGCGGGCACAATCCTTTGCTTCCGTGACAGCATCCTCACCCCCACTTCCTGGGCAGCTTCTCTGTCCCCCCCATAATCTGATGATGGTATGCGAAGGCCTAAAGAGAATGGGTTGTGTTGCTGCCAGGAGACTTTGCAACATTTTAATCATCACGTACTCAGCAAGTGTTGCAACACCATGGTCATTATTCATTCATTCTCTTAAGGACTGCTAAAAAAAGAAACAGCTAGCCCCAAATGGAGTCTTTTGCCCCTCTACAACAGCAAAGGAGACTTCATTACAGTTTCAGCTGATCCCAGGAATGCAACCTTTTAAGAGTCAATCTGTTAAAAGTCTCCTGATCAGCACTAGTGAAGTCAAATGCATGATTAAAAAAAAAAAAAAAAAAAAAATCCCGCTGTTGCCTTCTCCCCCAAAAGAAGATGATCTGGCCTGGCATAATCCTTTCTTATCTGTTGCTAATAACTCCTTGCCTTCCATTTTGCATGACTCGTGGGAGCATCTCTCTGGTTGCTAGATGGGATGCGGCTGGATTCATGAATCCCTTAATAAAGCCAATTAGATCTTCCAGTTTACTTGGGTGAATTTCCTTTTTTTTTTTAGACCTTCGTGGTGAGCACCAGGTGCTACATGAACAAGACATATAGGGCCCATGACCATGAAGTACCTAGTCTGCGGGTGGTAGAGTCCCACGAGCAGGGAATAAAGAGACCCCACCGCATCTGGGGGTCAGAGGAGGCTTCAGGCGGACCGGGAGGTCTCCGCTGAGGCCTGCAGAATGTCCAGCATTGGGTGCGGGCGGAGTGCGAAGTGGGGTGGGGGCCCAGGCCACCCTGTGTCGCAGGCACCCGGGGAGGGGGCCGAGCACAGGCCAACACGGAGTTTGAACTGCACCCCAGGGGCAACGTCAGGACACAAAGCTGGCATGGGAACGCCACGTGGGTCGGCTACGGGTATCGTGGAACCTAAGACAATATCAGTTTGAAACCATAATCCATTTCAGAAATGTTAAAATATGGAAAAACGAACATATTAGAAATACGAGAAAAGGAAGATCGGTCCTTTGCACGAAGCGAAAATAACGTCAGTTCAGGCAGCCGGGGTGTGGACAGCCCCCCCAGGGAACTCAAGGCAGGGGCTGGGGAGGAAAGGGCACACGTATGGAGCACCACTCGGGGGAGGTGACCTTGGCCTCCTCATTCCCTTCCCTCAGCACTTTTGCTCAGGCCAACCCAGATAAAAGTAAACCTCAAGAGGGGACTTAAAGTAAGAAATAGATAAATAGGGCGCCTGGGTGGCTCAGTTGGTTGAGCTACTGCCTTCGGCTCAGGTCATGATCCTGGAGTCCCGGGATCGAGTCCCGCATCGGGCTCCCTGCTCGGCAGGGAGTCTGCTTCTCCCTCTGCCCCTCCCCCTGCTTGTGCTCTCTCTCTCTCAAATAAATATATAAAAATCTTAAAAAAAAAAAAATAGCTAGTTCTACTCTCTGTCCTTCTCCTCAGTGTTAGGAAAACCAAATATTTTAGGGGCGCCTGGATGGCTCAGTTGGTTAAGCGACTGCCTTCGGCTCAGGTCATGATCCTGGAGTCTCAGGATCGAGTCCCGCATCGGGCTCCCTGCTCGGCAGGGAGTCTGCTTCTCCCTCTGACCCTCCCGAGCCTCCCCCCTCTCATGCTCAGTCTCTCTCTCTCAAATAAATAAATAAAATCTTTTAAAAAAAAAAAAAGATAAATAAATACATAAATAAATAAATAATCCAGAAAAGGTTTTCTGAGCACGATGTGAAAGCAAAAGGAAGTGTGTTTTCTCTGAGAGGGGCATTTATGTTTATGAGGCCTCCCACGCTCCCACCATGGAGCTGCCTTTCTAACCCCCAACTCAATAGCACTCCTAAACCATCGCCTGCTCTGTCTCGCCCCCGCCCCCAGCAGCTGTCCTGCCCTCCCCTGGACACTGGGCATTCACACACCCTACTTCCCTGTTGGCATTTTACCCCCTTTGTTAACGTCTCTGAAATCACCATGCCTCTTACAATGGATGTGTATATACATTGAAGGTGATGGTGTTTTTCCCCCCTGAAAAGTCATTAAACTGATGGTGCACCTCATAACCATTTACAATGTGGAGCCTTGGGCTCTAGAATATTCAGTAATCCACAGGCCAGGCAGATCAGGCCATAGCAACTGTGTGGTTTATTTAAAAAAAAAAAAAATAGGGCACTTGTGCTTCCTGTTTTTAAATCCTGCTATCTCCAACTGTCTCCCCTTTTTGCTGATGTGCACAATGAACCACTAATAAACAAACTCCAACCTCTATTGGGTAATTCCTCTTAAAAAGAAAAACAAAATGGGGGAGTATCTGGATGGTTACAGGAATTGGAGACACAGATATTTTCGGGAGTGGCTTTGCATCCACACTTCATACGGTTTTTGCAGAGCGAGAAATGACCTCCGCAAAGCAAGGTCAGGCATTTGGCTAGTTGTGGTTTGCTCGCCTGCTAGCCGTCATTTGATGATGCCTTTGACACACAGCGTCTTCATCGTCTTCACTGAGACCGCTGTCCAGATGTGGAAACTGAGTCTTGGGGACGGAGGGGGCTACCTGAGGCCACACAGCACGGAGGTGTGCGATTTGGACTGGAACACAGGTGCATCTAACTCCGCGCAGAGCCCAGAGACCCCCGAGGGGCACAGCACCCTGGGGCTTTAACCCACGATGCAAATCAGCTTTCCTCAACCCCCATCCCAGGAGAAACTGGCATGCATGTGTAGGGGATAAAGAAACTTCCTTCTTTCCTGCAGGATTCTTCCAGCTGGTTTTGGAATTAAATTGACATGAGACAGATTAACAGGAGAAAAAACCCCAAGTTTTATTATGTGCACACAGAGGCACAATAATAAAATCGAGACCCAGAAGAAAAAACCAGTGCAGGCAGTTTTTATGCATTTTAGACAAACAGACAATATGCTGGTGAGGAACTGACAGGATAAAGAAAACAGATGTTTGGGAGCTTTAATTAGTAAGAAATTCTAAGCGCAATTTGGACTGAGGTGGTAGTTTAGGGGGGAAAAAATCCCAAACAATAAAAAACAAGGTTTGTTTCTCCAGCTTTCTCGGTTTTAAAGTCCCTGTGTCTGGTCATAAGGATGTCTTTTTCCTTCTTAGTACAAAAAGGGTACTTTTTTTTTAAATTTTTTTAAATTTATTTATTTGACAGAGAGAGACACAGCGAAAGAGGGAACACAAGCAGGGGGAGAGGGAGAAGCAGGCTCCCAGCTGAGCAGAGAGCCCGATGCGGGGCTCGATCCCAGGACCCTGGGATCATGACCTGAGCCGAAGGCAGACGCTTAACGACTGAGCCACCCAGGCGCCCCCAAAAAGGGTACTTTTTATATGGGGGATTTCTTGCCTGCTTTCAGGGGAACAGAGGAGGGTCTGAGTGTCCTCGGGCCGGCTGTTTTCCCAGTAGCTTCAATTCAAAAGAATCAATACGCCATTGTGGCACATTTTGGGACAGTCTGCTCTGGGTCCCTACGCATGATTCACTTCCCAGCTGCACAGCAGTTCTGTGTTCAAGAGGGGTCCCTGGGTGGGGGTCAGATCATGAGACTTCTCTTTCTTTCCATGTCTGCCCCCAACTGTGTGCTGGGAATGGCCCCTTGACAGAGCTCATCACTTTCTGGTGCCTTCCAGATACTAAAACAGTTGAGATCCAGGCTAAAAAGTCAGCCTCCTGCCTGGCTCGCCTCGGCCCAGCCCAATCGGTCCAGCCCAACTAACACTTCTTCCCTTGGAGGTGGAAAGAGCAGGAGCCGTCTTTCCTTCACCCCATCATCTGTCCCCCTTCTCCAGCCCCTGAGGCTGAGGCTGGGGCGATGATCAGGGACGTGTCGGGATCACACTCTGGTTTGTTCTGCTTCTGTCCCATTCGAGGACCTGGAATGGGGCAGGGGTAGTGTCCATAATCCTGTAAATCCCCATACAAATCTCAGGCAGGAACAGGTTCCAATACCTGGGTCCGGTGTTCCCCCAACTCCATATCGTGCCATGGGGGCTGGTGGTCCTACGGCGCAGCAAGCAGCCAGCTGAGCAGACAGGGACAGGCCCCCTCTCTTGGGCACCCTGGACTCCAGGAGGAATATACCCATTTCCCTCACTTGGCTGGGGTGGGAGAAAGCACCAGTGCTGCCCCTCCCCCACGAAGCTGCCAATACAACTTTGACCTTTCCCTCCTGCCCTCCAGTCCACTCTTCTTACAAGCTGGGGGGCAGGGTGATTACAGTGCCAGAGAGCTGATGGTTCCCTGTGGTTCTGGCAGCTGTTAGGAAGCCCTCAGGGAGCTCCCTTTCTAATGTCCTCCATTTGTGGATGTGGCCTTGAGCCAGAGCCCAGCCAGGGCCTGTGGGGAAAGCCTTCTGACATGTTGTTAAAAAGGAGGGGATTGGGGGGTGCCTGGGTGGCTCAGTCAGTTAAGCGTCTGCCTTCGGCTCAGGTCATGATCACAGGGTCTTGGGATTGAGCCCTGCATTGGGCTCCCAGCTCAGCGGGGAGTCTGCTTGTCCCTCTGCCTCTGATCCTCCTCCTCCGATTGTGCTCTCTCTCTGTCTCAGATACATAAATAAAATCTTAAAAAACAAAAAACAAAAAACAGCAGCCCTGCGACGTCAACAATGCCAAAGAGCCCACCAGAAGCTTTTGTGTCCCTGGTCTGAGTGGAAAGAATGACTCCCAGTGAAATGTGCCAAGATGGCTTCCATCAAAACCAAACCCCCAGGGGCCTGTCCATTGAGGCACATCTCCTGGGCTCTGCATGAACCATTTCGAAACACCACAGTAATGCCGGCCAAGGGCTCAGTTAGACCAAACCTTGGCCCAGAAAGGAGACTCTGAGAGTGTCCTAGATGGACAGACATGGGCCACCATCCCACCTTCACCGCTTCCTCACCATGTGACTTTGGGCAAGTCACTTAGCCCCTCCATGCCTCGGTTTCTTCATCTTTACCCTGTGGTGCTAGAGTACCCACCTGGTAGAGTCATGGTGCAGGGTTAAATGAAGTGAAGAATATATAGAGACAGACCTGCTGTACCCACGCACGTGCACTGCAAAGAGCTTTCAAGAAGCACACTTCCGGGCCATTGGCAGCCCCGTGAGATCATCTAGTGCCGGGGAGGAGATACAGTGCAAGGGGAAGGCCGTACTTCGAGAGCTCAGGGCAAAGCAGATGCCAGCACTCAGGCCTCTTGCCCCTCCCCGGGGAGCTCTGTACCCTCCCAAGGAGCCGGGCACAGTACACACCCTCATGCTTTCTCTTCAGTAGACCCCAATACTTCTCATTGTCAGGAAAGATGATTTTCTTTCATACATGAGCTTCTTATTTCACAGAAAGGAAACAATTGAAAAACGGCATCTAGAAATGGCCACTTAGGTGGGAGCAGAGATATATAATGATCCTCCATCCTCCACTTTCCCATCCATATTTCTGAGATAGTGTGTATGTGTGTGGGGGGGGGGGGAGCGGGGTGTGTGTGTACGTGTATGTGTAAATGCAAACAAGTCTGAGTCACAGAATTTAAAACCTAAGGAAGGGAATTTTCAAGAAAAGGCTCCTTAGCTCCAACTCTGTGGGACTAACCAACGTGGGCCGTCTATTTACTTTGTTATTCAGCTGTTGGCCTGAGAGATGAAATATGGGATTAAAGACGGGGAGGGGGGCGGTGCGGGGGGCAGAAAGAACCACCATGTTGTAATGACATAAAGAACAAACAGGGCTGGCCAGGCCTTGCCTTCCATGGGGCGTGTAGGTGGCCTCACCTCTCTTCAACTGATGTAAATAGACGGGCAAAGAAATGCCAAGTCGGTTAGAATGCCCTGAATCACCAAATACTGGCTAATTCCTGGAAGGGACCCCAGCGTTTCCCAGCCTCTGCCGAGTGGCCAGATGTTTTCCTCATTAAGGCTTTCCTAGGGTAGAAATGATTCTTGCCTGCTGAATCCTCAAGTAGATTAGCAGTCTTTCTGCAAGGCCTGGGAACTGTCTACTTTCAACTGCCTTCAGAGACGAAACTTTTTAAATGGATGCTACTACACAACATTGTCAATGCAACACATTTCCTGAGAATGTTTACCCTGAATCCAGCCTCGCTGTCAGGCTGGCTTTGAGTTTACAGGAAATTCCAAAAGTAGATGAACAAGCGAAATGACACCAGGAATAAACAGTCATGCAAATCCTGATTATGGGACATTCTCCCCGGCAGCTCCTCTATATTCTTTAATGTCACGAGATTAAAAATAAATCAATAATAAGGTAGGGGGTATTGTTCTAGACCCAAAGAGACCACAGGGAGACGATCAGATGCAACGTGTAAACCTCGATTAGATCCTGATTAAAAGTAATACCAAAAGAATTGGGGCGCCTGGGTGGCTCAGATGGTTAAGCGTCTGCCTTCGGCTCAGGTCATGATCCCAGGGTCCTGGGATGGAGCCCCGCATCTGGCTCCCTGCTCTGCGGGAAGCCTGCTTCTCCCTCTCCCACTCCCCCTGCTTGTGTTCCCTCTCTCGCTGTCTCTCTCTCTGTCAAAAAATAATAAAATCTTTAAAAAAAAAAAGAAAATTTCATATTTAAAGGCCAGGGATAGAAACAAAGCAAGCAAAAGAAAAATAGACAATGGAGAAAACAAAAATAAATGAAAGGAGAACTGTTTTCAAAAGTAGAAAAAACAATTGTTTTTTAAGTCGGGGAAAAATACATTGTACTTAGAAGCCATGCATTCCACTCCTCTGTCTTCTGAAAAACACAGTGGAAGACCATTGCCAGCACGTACAGATGCACAATAACACTCCCAGCAGCAAAGCGAGGAAACAGGACCATCATAAAATCCCCGTGCGGCTCGTGGTGACTTCTCAGGAGGATGGGGGAGCACAGATGCCAGTGAACGTTCCCGTCGCTATTCCAGTTCTCGGGCTGCGTGGAGGCTTGATGACTGTAACATACTATGAATAAATGAATAAATGAAATGGAGGCGGGCCATGCACAGACTGACGACGACAGGTCAAGCATCCAAGTAAAACAAAATACTGCCCAGTGTACGGGAACAGTAAGAAAATGCTCTCATGGTGGAGTCTCTTGTCCTCCGGACACTGAAGCAAAATAATTGTACTCAATAAGTAATATTTCCATTCATCTGCTGATTTATCCAAGTATATGGTGTGTATATATGGATAAATAAATATACATAGAAAAATATATACATAGATCAATATATATATCTGTATATAGATATTTGTGTGTGTAAATATATACATTGTATATGTGTATATATATATACACACACACACACACTGAGGATCTGCTATATTCCAGGTATATAGTATGTGTGTGTATTTACTATATATAAAAATATATTTAATGTATTTATAAATATATATATAAATATATTTCATGTATTTATAAATATATATAAATATATATTTATAAATATATATCATGTATAATTTAATTTATATATAAATATAGTGTCACATATTATATATTTATGTATAATTTATTGAGGGTCTGCTATATTCCAGATATATAGTATGTGTGTATTTACTATATTTAAAAATATATTTCATGTATTTATAAATATATATAAGTATATCTATTTATTTATATATAAGTGTGTATACATTTATCACATATAATTTATATATATAAACATAGTATTACATATTATATATAATTTATTGAGGGTCTGCTATATTCGAGGAATATAGTACAGTATGTAGAGTTATGATATATGCAAATATATGGTATATACTTACTGAGTAATATATGTATAGTAAGTATACATATGGTATATACTTACTGAGGCTCTAGGCATATATATGTGGGTCAAATGCTATGAAGAAAAGCGTAAGACATATAAAGGGGCTTGGGGGCAAGGAGCATGACCTTCTGGCCAAGGGGCTGGAGGCGAGCTCTCTGAGGAGGTCTTTTGGCCAGGCCTGGAATGACTGAACTAGCTGCCCTGTGTTCTCGGAGGAGGAGTATTCCTGGCAGAGGAACAGTTAAGTGCAAAGGAAGGTTCTAGGGCAGGAGTGTGCTCTGTGTGTCGGGCAACACAAGAGGTCAGAGCAGCTCCAGTGAAGTGAAGTGGGTCCGAGAAGGTTTGGAAGCCATGATAAACACCTCAGAGTTGTGTTGGAAGCAATCAGTGGGTCTCAAGCAGGGAAGTGATCTATCTGATATGTGTTTTTAAAGGTGAAAGCTGAGTGATTCCCTTGAACAAGTGAACCAGAACAGTATTATGTCCATGAAGGCAGGGGTGATATTCAAAACACTGAGCAACTTGCAACTGTGCTGACCAATCAGAATGGACCCTGGTCCTGGCACAAACGCCAGGTGCTTGAGAGCCCCTGTGGGCCAGGTGGCCAGTCCTGGAGCTGCTGGATCTGGGTGAGGTCTCTGAGGTTGAGGAGGAGGGGACTGGAGGGCCAAGAGAGCGCTTGTTTGTCCATCTGTATGGAAGTAGTCAATATTTTAACAGAAGAACGGGTAAATACACACTGTATAAAGGTACAGTGAATAGCTAGGATTGAGCTGGAAGTTTAAGGAAACACAATCAAGGTCATCAATGAGCAGATCTACTTCCCTTTATCCAAGGTAAATAAGAATCACCCATCCATCCATCCATCCATCCATCCATCCATCCATCTGTCCATCCAGCTATGCAAGAATTTGTAGTTTTTGAACTACTGGTAGATGTCAAATACTGTTTTCGTGTTGGGATCTGTCCGCGAATAAGACAGGCAATGTCAGCAATCTCATGAAGTTTATATTTTAATGTAGACAGACTATAAACAGATACATGTCAAGCAAATTTCAGCCTGAGAAAATAAAAGCTCTTGATGATATAGTGGTTGGGAAGCAGGTGGGATATTTTAGAGTCAAGAAAGAAATGAGTAAGAAAGAGACAACATAAAAGAATTAGTTCCTGCTATCTCTCCAACTCCTAGGAAAGTACTCCATACATGGAAGTTGCTTGATACACATTGGTTGGAAGGAAAAAATGAATGTGGAATTTATTTAGCCATTAACAAGAATTAGGCATAACTACACATGGTAACATGAAAGGGTCTCTACTTGTAGAGATGAGGAAGCTGCAGAGTGGTTACTTTGTAAAACTAAATGCACATATAGATGCACAGACTTCGAAGAATCCACACAACACGATCAACATTGAGAGGGAATGAGAAGGTGCTTTCACTTTTTACTTAATATGTCGGTTTATTGTTTGCATTTTAAGAGTAGATAATTCGTTTTGAAATAACAAAGCTCTTCGAAGCACGCACACAATGCTTCTGCGTATCAGAGGGGTGACCTGGAATGAGGCATGAATACTGGTGAATAATTGATCCAATCAGGAAACCTACATAGTCACTTGACAGGTGATGATCCTTGTATGGTGTGGGCAAAGCAGGTTCACTCACACTCAATGCCATCAGCCAGGCTCCCTGATGCTCCCCAGGGCCTCTCCACGCCCAAGGAAATACAGGCATAGAATATGTTACAGTTTCTAATGCACCTGTGTGCTACGCAGAAACAAGAGGCAGAACGGAGTTAAGAGCAGAAAATAAAGAAGAAAAAGTATTGCAAGTTTCAAAGGACAGCATCCTGGTGGCATCGCTGAAACGGATGCCAGGAACTACTGGCATTTAAACAATCCAGACCTTCACCTCGGAGGAAGTTCAGCAATGCTGATCCCACGAGACCTCTCAATCCAGGTGAATTTTGTCGCTGGCTTACAACGAAAAGAAGAACAACGAAAGGAAGAGGTCTCACCCTGGAGAGACCTGCTGCATGGTGGGGATATAAAAACCTTAAAAACAAAGGCACCTCGTGCAGATTTTTGTGGAAGGATTAGAGAACAAACAAGCATGCCCTCCCTAAATTCTCCTGGGCAGTGCTGGCCCGAGAGCCCCATCTCAGAAAGCTGCACACAAAACATGGGGAGGCGGGATGCTGGCAGGAGAGCGTCCAGGGGTGAGGGCTCCCTGACCCTAGAGGCTGAGCAGGCGAATCACGTGGCTCCTAAAAGACCCTGTAATTTTCAGTTGACTAATGGGGGGCGGGGGGAGAATCAACATGTGAATCACCTTTCAAGTACTTAATTTAATTAGACAAGGAAAATGAGGCTTCTTTAACATTCTTCCTTGGCATTAACTTCTGTCACAAAGCAGCGTAGCCTAATTGGTAAAAGTGAAAAAGTGATTACCGAGGCTTAAGCTTATTTATCACAGCTGCTGCACTTTTACAAAGTGAGTTTTATGGTGCTAAAACCCTCCACCAGGGCAGTACGGACCCCGGAGCATGGATTCCAGTCTTTTCATAAAGCACCTCTAATAAGCCGCGGTAATAGGATGGGTGGGGAGGGGAGTATATTAAACACACAACCCGGCTGGGGCTCACAGCTTGGTCTGCTGCCCTAGGTGCCCATTCTTTCCCCTCCTGTCTTCTCTGTCCCTTTAGAATCATACAGTATGGCAGGTCAGGGAGTCCTTAGCTCACCTCCTCTCATCCCGGGCAAATGACTTGCCCTGAATCACACTGCCCTTTACTAGCAAAGCCAGATCCACCCAGGCCACGTGAGTCCCAAGTCATGGATCTTTCTGCCTTTAGCAAGCTAATCAGAAAGAAGGCGGAGCTGGATCTCAGGAGCTAAAATTAAGGATGTTCTGCAGCAGCCCCTTATTCGCTGTTCTTCTTGGTCCTTCCAGTTTTCCATCGTGCTGGTAATTTTCGCGCACCGTCTCTTCTCTCCAAGGGCCTAAACATTCGGAAGGCAGGCTCCTGATCCCACTCCTCTTGGATTACTACTGTAGGGCACCATCTTTAGGAGGCACTGGATACAACTGTGGGAAAGAAAGAAACCTCTCCCTGTTAATAGCCACGCTAACTGATGGACTATGGGAGTGTTTCCTCAACTCCACGGACTAAAGCATGAGAGTGGATGTTTGCAATGTGTCAAGATCTTGTGTCGGAATCCAAGATCTGAGGGAAAACTAGAGCCAGTCCACAAAGAACTTGCGATCAAGCTGGCAAGATGACAATTTTTCTTTTTGTTTTGGGGGGAAATACCAACACGAAGACTCAGAGAATACTAGCACAAACACGCATGCACTCACGACTCTAAATTTTGCACATCTAAATTTTGTCGTATTCACTTGGTCTTCCCACCCAAACCAGACAAATAAAACCGATAGAACAGCAGGCCAGGATTGTCTGTGTTCCTGGACCAAAGGCCAGGGATTCAGCTGCACGTTCCTTTAGAAAAATACTTAGTTAGGCAAGCAGGAGATACAGGGATTGGAGAATAGCAATGCTGCAATCCTTCCAAGGGTTTGAAGACCCTGAATATTTTATTAAACACCTCCGCCTGATGAAGGAGTTCCAGCCCCCATCTACCTTACATTTACATGGGCTGCACCATTGTCAGGAGGAGGCTACGTAGCGGATGGACAGGGCAAGTCACCTGCAGCCACTGTCCCAAGACCCACTGCGGCCAGGCTTTGGAGCAAGGGGTAGGCTGAGCCTCCCTCGAGAACCTCCCTCAGAACACCACTATTGTCCTTGCTGCCTGTGTCCCAACCTGCTCCCCCACCCCCAAGGCCATCTGCCCCTCGAGACTGGCCCCTTGAGAGTGATACTCATTACTTGTCCCAAGTCCTGGGTTGTGTGTAGCAGCCTATTGTTCTGTGAGGATCAACTTTGGACACCGCCTTTCCTTCACGCTGTTTTTCCACTTTCCGATGGGAATCATCAAACATTACCTATGTGCAGCTTTTTGTATAACAATTCTAAACTCAACCGAACTGTTCCGAAAACACGGTGGGAAGGGGGAAGGAACAATGCGGATTCTTCGTGTTAGCGGGTAGATGCCATAAAGAGAAGACTTCATTTTGGTGGCCCTCAGAGTGGCTCCTGGACCAGCAGCATCCCACACAAAGCTACACTCATCTGAAGATTTTTTTTTTTTTTTTTGTCTTAAAGCAGGTACCACCAGCTCAGTCCCCAAGAAACCCACGTTCCCTCCGGGGCTAGGAAAGGATCTGTGGGTGCTGGCGCAGGCTGCACCCAGCCTCGACCTGGCATCTGCCGTCAGCTCTTGGGCCAACCCGGCCGATGCTTCTTTCCATCTTCGGGACACGCCACCCACAGGCTGCCTCGTGGGTAGTGCCAGGCGCCTGGGGGCCGAAGCAGCGAGAGTCACTGTCTCCCCCACCCCAGAGTAGGCTAGGACTGCCATTATCAATGTCGGGCAGACATACACTTCACGGGCTGCTGAACTAAGTTGAAGAACAATAACAGCAAGACCCCAGAACTACAGGCTACTGGTTTTGTCTCTGCCCAACTTGCAAAAGATCACTGGACACATAAAGGCCCAGACGTAGAGTCAGCTTGTAATGCGGCGGGGGTGGGGTCGGGGGCTGGGTGGAGGTGGGATTTGTGTTCTTTGTTAGCACAACACACAGACAACCGTTCAGGCTGGCCCATAAAATAAGGCGACTTGGTGCCCACGTGGTTTCTGAGAATCTCTAGAAGTACGTTAGTCACAACTCATGGACAAGGAGGTAGGTGGTTTCTGTAACAGCTCATGGTGACTTCTGGAGTTTTCTCTCTTCTCTCTTTTGCCATGCAGAAAGCCTGAATACCCACCTGCAGGGGATCTCAGTGAGGTCTCTTGACCAGCAGCATCAGCATCTCCTGAACTCTTGCTGGAAATGCAGATTCTGGGGCTCTGCCCCAGACTTGCTGCATCAGAAACCCTGGTAATGGGGCTTAGCAGTATCTTAATGAGCCCTCCAGGGGATTCTGATTCTCACTCAAGTTTGAGATCCACTTGGACTAAGGTATACAGTGGAGTTCCATAATTCCACACTCCCAAGAATGGTGCACAGCTTGAATTTAGAATATGGATGTCCTTGGCCAGGCAGAGCCCTACCTGATTTCCACACAGTGTGGCCTCCCCACACCAGCCTTGCTTATTTCTCCCCACATCCCCACACCACCCTGTTATCTCTTATCCATCCCCTGGGCTCTGACACCAGCTGGCTCCTGAATGCTTGCACGATGCTGGCCCCTCAGCCTAGGCATTCCAAAAAATACGCATTGAATGAGTAAGCGGTCCTCAACTGGATCATTTTTGAACTTTCCCAGGACTTTGTGAACAGGCTCAGTAAAGACCACGGGGGTGGAGTCTGAACATTACATAAGGGATCTCCCGTGCAGAACTCAACTGGGTTCCACTGTTAGGAACACCAAGGAAGTCCTCTTAGGAAGGAGCTTTTTCGTATGGTTTCCAGGGGTGCGGTCTGGCTGGAGGAATATCTCAACTTCGGTATCATGAGAAGATGAGCTTCTACTAAGTAGGCATTTTATTATTATCCACTAAAACACAAGGCGATTAAAGCACTTTTTAATTTTAAAAATTATTAAATGGGGAAGGAAGTAAGAGTATCGGTTAATCTCAGGTCAGTTTTTTTTTTTTTTTCTTTTTCTTAAACCCTCTAATAAGTTCCTAAACATCAAGCATTTCCATGAAGCTAGCCAGTTACTTAATTATAGACTTGGTGAGTAAGTGCTTCTACAGAATTCTCAAAGGGATTGCCAGGATCCTCGTATAATATAGGGTTTAGATGTTCCACACCGGAGCCTATATACTAGCCCTTTTATCTTAAGGCAAAAAGGTGCCCGGGAGAGGATGCAACGCGGGGTTACACACCTTGGGGAGCCAGCCCGGCTCAAGGGTGAGGCAAGCCACCGAAGGCTGCACACCGAGGCACCAGCAGCCCCGCCCTGCTCGCCACGGGCCACAGCAGGACCCACTCTGGTCCCACTGGCCCTCCGGGGCCCTCGCAGGGCAGGGGAGTCTCTTCAGGGCAGTAACCTCATGCCTCATCATCCAGGACAGTCAGCAGTGCTGGTGCTCCCCTCCCAGCTCAGAGCTTCTCTCCGGGGTAACGAGCCTGTAGTGCCGGGTGGAGGAGGGAAGCACAGAGGGCGGCCAGCATGAAGGGCCCGACACCTGGCTGGCACCATGATCCCCTGGGAGGCCACGGGCAAGCCCTCCAGCCTCTTCTGGCGGGGGTGTCCTCTCCTCTCCCCAGATTGCAGCGTGGGGATCCCCCAGGTCCCTTCTCGCTCAAAAACTCCCTGCTCATTGAAGCCAGAGATTCAGGGCCCATGTGGCAAAAGTGAGGAAATGAGAAGAAAGGTGGGGGGGCAAGGAGGACCAAGGCAGCCGACTCAGACCCCAGCCCAGTCAGGGCCAGGTGGGGACTCCAGGCCCAGGAGGCTGGAGGGGGTGTGCACCATCACCTGGCTCAGGGGGGAGCACTCAGGACTTAGGCTGCGTCCGTGGGCAGGGCCCCAGGGGTGGTCGGGGAGCTGCCCTTGGTCCTGGGCTGGCAGGGAGACATGCTCGGGAACGACCACAGGGTCCCTCAGCATGCTGCTTCCTGACACTAGGGGATTACAGAGCCCTTGGACAATCTGACAGCACCCCAGGCTCTCTTCCCTGGAAAAGTCACATGTGCACCCATAGGGTATTTTGCACACTTAGAGGGATTTTGTAGGTTCTGCATGAAGAACCCTCAGGAACACCAGCACACACAAAGAATAGGACAGTGGTGATACGTGTGATACGAGGCATAAAGATGTCTGCAGGAGCCCAGAGAAGGGCGGGGAAGGCCCGTTTGAGGGCTTGGGAAGCATCCCTGGTGAGGAGGCACTGAAAAGATGGGTGGGTGGGTGGACCAAGGCTGGGCAGAGCCTGACAGGCAAACCGGATATGCGGGGGAGACCCAACCTCAGCTTCTTCATTTGTGAAAATGGTCAGGGCACTACCTTGCAGGGTACTGATGAGAAGGGAATGACAATCATTGGTAGCTTAAAAGGGAGTGCGAAAAAAATAAAACCACAAACTCTAGTCTAAAAAAAAAAAGGGAGTGCGTGCGGGCAAATCGAACGTTGGCTCCCTTCCGGTTTTCTTACCTGGCCCCAGAGCTTTCGAGGGGGACTATTACACCCACTCCCTCACTCAGCAAACATCTCCGAGGCCTGTGACTACAGACAGGCACTGTTGTAGTTGTCGGGCCACAAAGCCTGAGGCCGGATCGCTGCCTTCCAGTGGCTCCCAACATGGCGGGTGGAGACAGAGCTACAAACCAGTTTCCCCCTTAGGAAGAGGAACGACAGGACAATCCCCCCAGTTAGGACTTCCCAAGGGACATGGACACGGCCAAGGGATGGGAGCGGAGGGAAAGGGCAGCCTCACAACTGGAACGGAATGCCTTGGAGACGCCATCCCAAGAGGCAGCCCCAACTACTGCCCTGGGTTCGGGCCTAGAGCCCAGGAGGACAGGTCACTCGTGCCCTGCTCCCGCCACCGCCCAACTCCCAGCTAACACTCACGCCTGAGCACCAGCCCCTCCACCTTAGTTTAGCTGCCTTAGTTTCTCATCCCCTTCCAGACCCGAGGAACCTGCTACTCTAAATCCTCGGACCCTCCACACAGAAGCCCCGCTCACGACACCCAATCACAGCTGATCTCTCTGAGGCACCACAGGCCCGCCCTTCCACCCAGGAGAAGACAGCCTGTTTCCTGTCCAACACAGTTCCATGAGCACAACCTCATCCCTGTTCATCTAAGGCTTTAACACACACACACACACACACACACACACCTTTGGGGGTGGGTGGTAACACACATTCATCACTTACACGTACAGGACAGACACACCTGAGGGCAGATTGAATAGGAATCAGGAGTAAAGGCAAGTGTGAGCAGGGGCAGTAAAGGTGCTGCCTCCCGGGCCCACAGCTTCCGTGGCCCAGGTGAGGCCGTCCCTCATTCTTCAACAGGCTCCAAGGTAAGGAAGCGCCTGCTACCAGCTCGGCCTGTCTCAGTTCGAGGCTCCCGGTGCACCGTGAAGCTTGTCATCAGACTGTGGCCATGCGTCAGGCCCATCCCTCCCAGGGCCTGCTCTCCCCACGAGGAGAGGCGTGAGGCGAGGGACTCTTCATGCTGTGGTCGTTCCCGAGCACGTCTCCCTGCCACCTCCACCATTGGAGAGACCACCCAGCAGGTGGAAGCCTTAATGACCCTGCATCTCCTGCCTTAGAAATGCCTGCCAGGGGTCGGGAGGTGGTGGGCGTGACTTTCAAATCTACCCTGAATTGGGATTGACAGGAAGTTGGAAGAGAAATGACCGCCTTATTGACATGTCCACTGTGGTTTTAACCACGGGACCTCCACATGTTCTACGGATAGTAACAGAGTCGTCAGTACTTTCTGGAATAAAGCATCAGAGTCTCAAGGGCTGATGAGTTCGGGTAAACTAACATGACACCTTCCAGGTCAGCAAAGACACTCGGCCCATCCCATCTAAATCTGCAAGTTTTACTTTTTAATTGCTAGAGGTAATGACGTAAAGCTTGAAGAAAATTTATCAGCATCTTCCATAAAAACTTCAGAAGCCTCCAGATAAGAAACATCTATTTTTTTATTTTTTATTTTTTAAAGAAACATCTATTGTAAAGTATACACAATTAGTTGCTATCTGATACAAGGACATTTATTTCAATTCAACCTTAGTTCTAAAATGAAATATCCACGTCCCTCCCTCTACTCCTTGGCAGGGCTCCATTAACTCTCAACGGAATTGCATAGGATGAACGTAAGGGATCATAAAATGTGATGCAAGGATGGTGGCATGGCATTCTCTTAGCTGCCCGTATAAAAGCTGAAAAGGGGAGAAGGAGCTGAGTGTGAAGACTACGGGCATCCCCGTGTAGGGTCACGTATCCAGTTACGGAACACATCTCATCAACCAGCACTGCAAAACAAACACGGTGGGCCCAGAATTCCTATTGGCCACCCCCACAAGGAGGGCAGTGCACTTCCCAAGGGCGTCCCCAGAACCTTTGCTATTTCTCTTCGGTTCAGAGCATCCAAAAGTCGTGGTGGAGGCTAAGACGGAACTCTCAGAAAACGTTCTGTAGGCACTTATAGGCAGCGTATGGATGTGTCGGCTTTCAAACTAGGAAATAGCTGTAGAAGATCCTGAGCTCCGCCAACTCTTGCCAAAATGTATTTCATCCCATTATTGCTCCGGGTCAATTTCTGTTCATGGGAAACTGCTGGTAACAGCAAGAGCGGGGCCGGCTGGGCTGGGGACAGCCAGAGAACGTCAGGGCTGAGATGGCCTGGCTTCTGCACACTATCGACCTGTCACTACATGCAGGACCACAGCCACTGAATTGCTTCCATTCTCAACTGCCCAGCTTTCCCACCTGCAGAAAGAAGGGTTTGGATGAGATTAAGTCCTTGGAAAAATACTGATTGTGTAGGACTACGTGAGGCCCTGGGCCAGGGAGGCGCTCAGAAGGGGTTAAAGAACGGAAGGGCCAACTATGCTGGTGCTTTCCTGCTGCAGAGAAAGTGATCCGATTTGCGCTGTACGTAGAAAAGTGGAGAAGAGCATGGGGGGTGGTGGTGATGGGCCAAGGGCTCTGCCTTGGTCCCCATCTAGCTGCCCCAAGAACGGCGGAGAGCTCTGTCCAAGCACGGCTGTAGCCCACGGAGACACACAGGGAGTCGGGGCTCCCTGTCCGCACGCTCTGAACTGGACATGCATGGAGGGTCCGCTGCCCCAACAGGAACTAGAATCCTTCAGCTCAATGCACTGTGCCCGCTCAGGGGCAGGCAGTCCCCAGGTAGGCAGAATTCCCTGCAGAGTCTGGCAGTCTCTTTGGCAGCTTGCCATCCCAGTGCCACGCATGGTGGTTCATCATGTGGGTCCGCTGCCCAGTGCTGACGGTGGAGGGGAGGGCCGGAGGGATGGGGACAGAGGGTAAGAGGAAGGAACAGCAAAAGGCAATGCTGGTAGGAATTAGGACTGCACTTATCTGAGATTTGGTGCTGAGAAATGCTGATGCTGGCATCCACTTGGCCCTCGTTTCCCTAGAGGCTTCCAGGAACTATTTGAGATTCAGGCAAGTAAGACCTGGGGTTTGTCCTCCAAGGAGCTCGCTGTACAGTGGACTTACAGCCAATGATTTTTTTTTTTTTTTTAAGATTTTATTTATTTGTGAGAGAGAGAGAGAGAGAGAACAAGCAGGGGGAGCGGCAGGCAGGGGAAAAGCAGGCCCCCCGCAGAGAGCCCGATGTGGGACTCGATCCCAGGACCCTGGAATCATGACCTGAGACAAAGGCTGAACCACCCAGGCGTCCCATAGTAAATGATTTCTTAAGAGCCTCGGTAATAAACCAGGAAGAAATGCAATCTGTTCCTCTCTGGTGCTACCCAAGATGGTAGATGGATGTAGCCCTGACTAGTTTGCTAGAACATTCTTCCCAAATGATATTCAGCTATCATTCCGCCCAGGTAAGGCAGCAAAAAACAAGCAATCTGGGAACTCTAAAATCAGCACACAAAAGCAACTTGGTGAGGCCAAGACCACACCCTGTGCACATGTATGTACTTCACTAAAGGGTTAAGTGGCCAGAACTAAGAGAGAAAACCTAGAAGGTCTCTAGAGAAATATAAAATGGTCATGTACAGTAAGCCTGTGCCCCACAAATGTTGTTTTGTTTTTTTTTTGTAAAGAAAAAAACTGAGCAGTGACCAGACCCAAAACTATCAGAGGAAGAAAAGCAACATTAGCTCAAGCCTGAGCAGCAAGAAAAATATGATTCCGTTTGCCAGATAAAATAGGAACTATCTGCAGCTGGATTACCTCTGTGTCAGTCACAAAGGGTCAGTCTACTCATCACATGACCAAGTCTCTCCACTTCAACTAAGTCCCATTGTCCAAATTAAGCCAGCTCTTTTCTGATTCGTAAAATGCCATTTCACAGAAAAGTGCATCACTTCGTTACTACTTCATTACTACTCAGTGTAACGTAAAAGAAGTTACATTTAACTAATGTAAAAACAATTTCCTAATTAAAAGGAAACTTAAAACAATGTTCTAAGTGTGATTTTTAAGATGCTGGAACAACCCAAGATTCAGAATATATTTATAATAACCACAAACATGATTATATGAATTTTTCTTAAGGTCCTGTCTGCAACCGAAGAGAATCATCCCCTTGAATCCGATCCTTTACCCCTAATGGGTCTTCAGAATTGCTAAATCACTTAGTTTTTGTGGATGCACAACAACGACCCAGCACAAGGCACTGTGGGCACCAGTGAATGAATGAAACGAAAGAGCACATCTCACTACTGAGTGTGGCATTCCTTTAGGACAAGAGACAGAACACTGCAGCCAACAGCCCTAAGGGTTCCAGGCCCACATCGATGAGCTCTTACGGGGCCTTCTGCAAATCACCTCAGTGTTTTCAAATGGGATTCAGAATGTTAACTGTGGCTCAGGCATCACAGAGTTCTTCTGGAACATAGAGAGAGATCTATAAAACACATCATGATCTTCGAGAAATAGATCACAGAAGTCTGAACGCTGTTTACCAGCAGGATACAAGAAAAGTCATGAGATGCAGCTTGATGATCCGTTTTGGTTATCGAAGACTCAGGACACCTCAATGGTAATGACAAAACAACTCATGATAGAATAAAGACAAATGACTTCTGTATCTTAGGAGTCTACAGCACCTCGGGCCTGCAGATCAGTATCTGGCAGTGGACATTTAAAATCATTTTATTGGTACTGAACCTCATATAAATTCTAACATCAAAATCTGTAAGACGTTAAGAGGACACAGTTAACATGATGTGACATAAATACAGGCAGATGATAGAAATTCATTTTCTTTCTTCCCTGAAACCCAGCTACAGAGAATGTGGAAATATATATATATTTTTTTTTATCAAGGAGATAATCTGTTTTATCAATAGCTAGGAAGCCATTTTTGTAAATTGTCTGTCAGCTGAAAAAACAATACACTACTTACATCATATTGGAAAAGGAATGACCTCAAGATTTCCAAGCAACACAGCTATTTTTCACATCTGAACTCCCCTGCTGATCATCAAGAATTGTTTCAAATGTCCCATTCTTGGCCTTCAGTTGTGCCAAAGCCTGGACAAGTCCACAACAAAGTGAGTTGCAAAATACTGAACATTTCTGCATGGGGTGCTCAATCTCAAATCGTCTGGCCTCCCTTTCCCTTAGTACACCATCACTCATAGTAGTGTGAAGTCTCTCCTGAATCAAGCTGTGTTTATATAACATAAAGGAAATGTGAAATCAGAGTTGTCTTGCTTCTCTCTCCTGCAGGCTAATAAACTCCCTCCAACTCATTGTTCTACTGTTCTGTGCTTAGAAACGCTGTGGTCCAAACTCTGTGCTCGGTCAAGGTGTGGCAGGCAGGAGGCAAAGGTGAAATTGGCCTAAAAAGGCTCAGGGCTCACTCAACACACTGCAGGATGCCATCGTCTTCTGTTGTGGGTGTATGAGGGATGCAGCGAAAACTGCGATTTGGGGAGGGGCCAAGAACTGTCTTCTCTGATCTAAAATGGTGCTGTTTTCTCTATCATGCTCTCGACGCAATTCCCAATGATCTAAAATGCCGACGAAGGAAAGAGAGCTCTTCGCCTCTTTTCACCGAACAGCCTGAAATACTAAAAAGCTAAAGGCAGACTAGAAATAAAACACAATTCCGATAGGTTTAAACCAGATTTAAGTTTTTTTTTTTTTAATTCAAATCGACCCAAAGCAAAACTTACATTACAAAGGAAGAACAAAATACATTATGATATAACACACTAGGAGTTACATGAAAGCTAAATTTGTGGGC
The DNA here is from genome assembly GCF_011800145.1 of Mirounga leonina. Taxonomy (NCBI): domain Eukaryota; kingdom Metazoa; phylum Chordata; class Mammalia; order Carnivora; family Phocidae; genus Mirounga; species Mirounga leonina. Next base: position 9,941,145 of record NW_023270464.1, read on the forward strand.
AAAGGGCCGCATCCCAATCACATTCCGGGCTAATGAGCAACTCTGCAGGAAAAGTTAGAATCTCCACTTGCGTATGGTCCACTCTGGTAATGAAACTATACATTCTTGTCTCTTAGGGTGCGCATCTGACAAATCACTCTAGGCTCCTCGTGCTCCAGATGTGTACTTCTGCCACTGCCAGAACAATGAATTCTCTAGCGGAAATGTTGTTCCAAGCATTACGGATAATGAATTAAAAAAAAACCAAACAGTCGAGTCCTCCAAACTAACAAGCGTGGGTTATTTTGTAGTAAATAGTTTAGAAATATGGGAATTAAATAATCTAAAAAACACTCTTAGCTCTGCTGTACATTTATAAACAAATATTTACACACAAAAAAAATCTTGTTTTCAAAAGATGAGGTTTGCAGTTCATTAATGGTCATAATCTTTTATGAGCTGGTTTCTTTGGTGTACTTGCCAAATATACTTTCATAAAGGTTTAGTAATAGGCTCAAACAATAAATTTCAAAAGGAACATGGAAGGGTCAGCGACAAATCTGATGATATTCGGAACATTTCAGTGAAGACTCTGGAAAAACCAGTCAGTCGATTTTTGGAAAATAACTTGTTCTCTCTACTCATTACGTGACCACCAAATGTGTCTCTGCCAATTAAATTCAAATGCGGACCTGCACGTTGATCCCTATGTTCTACTGGTTACCACCTTTGAGACTAAAATTTTAGTTATGGTTAAACAGGATATGTGACTGGGATTTTACTAACAAAAATAAAACATTCTTTTTAAGTTTCCAGGTTAATCAAACCTCCAACAATAAATAATGGAATTATACACTTCTTCATTAAATAGAAATTTCAATTCCAAGGAAGAGCTCTCATAATTTTTTTTTCCCGAAGTCGCAGCAGCAATGCAGAACAAAGAATTTACCTTAGTCTCATCTTTTTACTTGGAACTCCCTGACTCAAACTCAGTGGCTAACTTAGTTTGGACACCTCTGAATGGCTGGGGAAAGAAAGTCCTTTTCATCTACCTGAATAAATGAATACACACGTTTTGAGGAATTAAGCCCTGCGTGAAGGTAACGTTACTAGCACTGCTCTGAGTGCAGGGTCCCGGGCGCCCGCCCTCCCAGCTCCTTGTCTCCCTGGGCCTGGGGTTTGACGGGGAAGTAACACTCAGTACATTTCTGGCCATGCCACGTTCCTGACACTACGAGTCTCACTTCTGACTTGGGTACTGGTAGGAAGGATGAGAACACAGCTCAGCTGCATGAGGGACTCTCTCTCGGAAGATGACATTCTGGAGATGGGAGACCACCCATTTCTATCCATCAGGCTCCGGTTAGTCTTGGAATGGTTACCAAATGGGCCACACCGTCACTGGCTCCCTGCAAAAGAGTCTATGTACCCCATCAGCAATCCCCCCGAATCATTCTTTTTCCGGAGCTGCCCGTTCTTCAGGCACCTGGGCACTGCGTAGGCGCGAGCAGATCCGATACACCAATGCCAAAGCTACTCGGGATCCTAGGGAACTGACTCTGTGCTTGAGAGATCGATATCCCTGCTGGCTCTCTAAAAAAAAGGTAAAGCCAGAGTAGATGCTCAATTCTGCTTAGTTATACTTTCCAGGTGAAGGAGTTTTATACTTAATGACTCAAAACTAGACATTCAGACAAAAGAAGCCCTTTATCTTGTAAACGTCTGATAACAAATTTATTTCTAGCGCGTAAATATTTTGAAATCGCCCAAAGCACGGAGAACAATACTGGGATATTTGAAAAGGTTCTTCTGAAACTAAAATGATGACACGTTAATAAGCACAGAACACATTTCCGAGGGCATCAGCGTAGATCCCCAATGTCTCTGGAACCTTTCCCACTGTTACTGACACTTTATCATAACTGTGTTTACACTGCAAACATATGCCCAGTCAACCCAGAAAATAAAACGACCGTCCAGAAGAGCTTCACTGTGCATAACCTTAAAATAGATAGGAAGTGTTGAATTAGCCTATTAGGAATTAACCAGACTTACAAATGTGCACCCATTAGAAATTGTACCCTTTAGAAATTTTTTTTTTAACTGGGAAGAAGGAAAAAAAACAAAAACAAAAAACACCATGAAACCACCCCCAAATTATTTAACTGTTAAAGCCAAATGGCTTAACAATATTTTGGGTTATTTTTAGGGAAGACTCTACCACCAGGATATGAAATTTTCTGCGTAAAGTGAAGTAAAAGACAAAGCTTACAATGGAAATGGCACCTGACATCCTATGGTCCTGCAATTAAAATTAAAGTGGCGGTTCCTGTTCTCACGGGCATGTCAAAGCTGGCTGTGGAATGAGAAACACTGAGTGAAATAATGGATAAAATACACCAGAAAGAGTATTGCACGGGAGGCACTGTTTTAAAAACAGAACACACTGGCTTTATAAAGTCATTTTTGTTTCCATTAATTGTTTTAAAAGCACGATTCAACGAGAGACAGAAGTTGAGACCCAATGTCTCTGGGTAGTGTACTACAGTTGTTAAAAAAATAAGTTAAAAACAAGAGCACACCAACAGGAAAGCAGAGGTACTGGATTTATGGCATCCAAGAGCTACATTAATTAGGAAAGGAACAGTTTGAAACAGCCAATTTGTACTCATTAAAAATGAATGAGGTGACAGCGTTACTTTAAAAATTTCTTAGGGCATTTTCCAGTAGAACCCAGGACCCCCCCCCCCACCCCGGGTGAAACTGCGCCTCCAAACCTTAACAAGTGCTCTGCTGGCTTATAATGTCGTGCACGCCCATGAAACCATACATTTGGAAAGGGGAAATTCTCCACTCCAACGCTGCTTGTGTTGTTTTGGAAAAACAATTTTCGTAAATGCAATATTGTATAGAAAGCTTGGACCTCTGAAACTTGGACCAAGAAACCAAATTAAGACCTTCAAGCATGTGGTGTGTGTGTGTGTGTTTATATATATAAAAAAATCCCTCCCCTACCATGAAAACCAAACAAACAAACAATCAAAAAACCTAAAAGTGTATACCTGCTTTCTGACTTCACAGCAAATCAGAAATTGCATAGGATATACTTTGTGCAAGGCAAAAAGCCTTTTAAGTATCTGGAATATAACTCCTAATCTTGCTCACAGTTCTGTGTACATCAGATATCATCGAATTTGTGTTTTAAGTAGTCTTTCATGACCTTGGCAATTGGTAGTTCATCAAGTAGCTTTAGGTTTTGAAGGCCTATACATTGTCGAATTTTAATTCGGCACAGGTCCTGCAAGTTTCTGGGCTGTCCTAAAAAGACAGAAAAAAGAAACTGTTACAAAGCTACACAGTACAATATTTAAGGCAGGCTTTTCAGTTCTGAAAAGAATTATTTGTTTCACCGGGACACGTCTTTCTATGGACTTCACATGCAAAGGCCCAGACAGACTTACTGAGAGGACGCACCCTGGAGACCTTCATGTGAGGTTTTATCTGATGCTTTTCACAACCCTGGGATGATGGATATTTTCACCTCCATGTTACAAATAAGGACTCAAGGGATCAGGGATTTGAGCAAATTGCTCAATGTCAGATGACCAGTTAAAGCTTTTTGGACAGAGACTAAAACCAGTTTTTCTGAGTCTAAGCCTGGTATTCTTTTCATTACAAATCAGAATGCCGGTTTTCATCCTGGGATGCCTCTAATATGCTGAGTGAACCTGGGCGAGCAAATCAAAATTTCTCTGTCTGAAAAGTGGGGGAACCAAATGAGATGCTGTCTAATGTGGCCCCTCCTTCAGCTCACCACTGAGGACACTGGAGCCTAGACATGTAGCATGATCTCCAGGGAGCTTTCCCAAGCGACATCTGCCCACCTGTTCGCCATGATTCTGGACATAGCAGACGCTTGGCTGTGGGCACGAGGGCATAGACTGGGGGGGGGCAGGGAGCCAGGCAGAAAAAACACCCCAAGCTATTTTGAATCTACGTGTCTTCAAACCTCACACCCTTACCCAATGTGCCAATAAAAACCACTGCTGTAACTCAACTCAGAAGAAAAGTTACAAAATTCAATTTCGTTCACTTCTGAATATCGTATTTTACCAGAACAATTTAGATGACCTCAAACACAAGCAAGAATTCTGAGCAACAGTGCCTCAGTTGCTGGACTCACATAAATTTTGCTCTCATATTAAATGGTAACAAACAGCAAAAGCTAACATGTTGAATGCTTACTCCATGCCATGGGTCCTTATAAGCTCTCAACATACACTAACTCGTTTCATCCTTTTATGAGGGAAGCACTACTTTGATCATCATCCCCATCTTACAGACTCCTTGCGTCTCAGAGAGATTAAGTAACATGCTCAAAGTCAAGTAGAATGCCATACCTCAGCGAATCTCAAACTTCTTGGTCTCAAAACCTCTTTGCATTTTTTAAATATATCAAGGACCCGAAAGAACTTCCACTTATGTGGGTTATATCTATCAATAACTACCATATTAGAAGTTAAAGCGAATTTTAGAAATACTTATTCATTAAAAAATAAATAAATAAAAATAAACCCACTACATGTGGCCACAGACAACACTGGTACAAAAAAACAGTATTTTAAAAAACAGTAAGAATGACATTCTTTCACATTTTTGCAAAGTTCTTAAAGGGCTGGCTTAATAGAGGACAGCTGAGTTCTCATATATGCTTCTACATTTAATCTGCTGTGATAAAGTCATCTTGTCTCTGGACAAGATGAAAGAAGGAGCGTGAAAAAGGCAGATCATGTCTCGGTATTATGAAAACTGTTTTGACCTCAGACAGGGGAAAGGGTCCTGTGGAGCTCCAGGAGTCCCCAAGCCATACATGGAGAACCACTGCTATCTATAATTAGTACTTTACCCCTTACTTGAACTGCCCTTGTTTATAGTGATCGCCATTATTCAAAATTAAGTAATTCTTCATAAATGAAAAAGGCTCCTTTTAACTCTCTGTAAGGGCCTGTGTGAACATGTGCTTTCCAAGAGTTACTTAACACACGGTCTTCTCTGAACAGAACTGCAGAAGCTACTGCTTTCCTAGAAACGCCTGTAAACCTGGGGCACGTCTATCTATGGATACCTGCACGCAGATCAGTGTGAGTCTGTGATACGCTCACGCGTCTCTCGCCAAGATGTGTCTTCTCCATTTTCCAGATCTCTGCTCAGAAGCACTTCATTAGGGGTGACAAAGGTTCCCCATCAGATACTTCAGAGTTCCTTTCTACTACAGCACTTAATAAGGCTGTGATTTTACATTTATTTGGTGATTCTCTACTAATGTCCACCTTCTTCACTATCTGACATGTTCCATGAGGGCCAGACCACATCTGGCTGCCAATGTGGCCCAAGGCCTGACACTGTACTCAGTAAAAACGAGCTGAATGAATGAATACTTAACAGGCTTGTCCATAAGGGACAAACCAGTCAACTCACTGCAAAACCCACCCGTGTCAACAGCAAATCATTTTCTAACCTGTTTTGAATTATTTTTCACCACCCTTCATGGGCTACCATTAGGAAGGGAATAAATTATCATTGTCATTTTTTGATAAGCGCTTACAGTATTTGATCTGCAAATGCAAACCAGAATATGAATTAGATATGAACCTTCTTTTTTCAGAGTAAAGAATCTGATTTTCCTAATAGATGGCAGGTTCTTTTCAAATGTAGTATTAACAAAAAGAACAAGCACAATGTATTCAGACAAAAAACAGGTGAGGATAAGGCTGACATGTAAAAAACATACGCACACTTAAATGGAAACATATCATCCAACAAAGTAGAAAACCTGTATTATTGGGATTTGCTTAGCTAAGGGGGAAAAAGAAGGGATCGAGGCAAAGGGTTACAGAAGGGGGGATCTTCTGCTCATCCTATTTTGTGTCAGACTGTGCTCTCCAAAAATAGCCACAACCTCTCCTGTGCCTCATGTTCTTTTTTACAGTGTGATCCATACGCCCACCTCTAAGAGATGGAGCCTCGGTTCCCCTTCCTTGAAACTGGGTGCACTCATCACTATGGGGGAAGTGAAGCTATGTGACTGCGATGAGTAAGTCACAGAAGGGGACATGCTTTCACCTGGTTCTTGGGACATTCACTCTGCCAACACAGCTACCAGCATGCCCTGAAGAAGTCTGAGCAGTCTAGAAGGAAGAACTGAGGTCACTGCCCAGCAACCCTGGCTGAACGGCTGAACTCCCAACTGCCAGCACCCAATTCCAGCCATCGGAGCGGGCCATCTTGAAAGTGGAGAGGCCCCAGTCAAGAGACTCCAGATGACACTGCGTGGGGCAGAGAAGCAAAATAATCCACCATTACTGTGTTAAGCCACTAAAATTTGCAGCATTAGATAACTGAGATTCTGGGACCCTGAAGTAGGGTGTTGCCATTAAAAAAAAAAAAAAAAAATTCTAAAATATGTGGCTTTATCACTGGGACCAGCTGGTGGGGAAGGGCTCTGAGGAGTCTGTTAGGGCTTAAAAGAAAGTTCTAAAATGTTACTAGAAGCTGGAAAAAAAAATGTTACTAGAAGCTGGGGTGGGGGGGCTTTTATTAGTAGCAGAAAGTTTGGCAACACTGTCCCCGGTTGTAACATAGAAAAGTAGTAAATATATCCTAATGATCTAGTTAAGAAGATTCCATGGGCCGACTATTGGAGGGGCCACTGGCTCTCCTGTCTATGATAAAATGCAAGAAAGCAAAGATAAGCTGGCACCTGTAATCCAAGGGATGTAGCTACAGAAATCCTATCATCCTCTGAAGGCACCTCCACAGGGCCTCTCCCAGGGAGAGATGAACTTTCTATGTCTACACATCAGAGTTTTACTCGACTTGCTACTGATTTTTCTTCTCCTTTAATTATTAAGTGGTGTGTTGTGGCAATCTTTTACTATTTTGGGAGAATCTTATCTTTTAAAGAGCTCTTGGCCATGTATAATCTGCAGAATGACCTTTAATGGGAGAGGCACATCTTAGTGGTTAAAAGCATCAAGTCTGGAGCATGACGGCCCGGGTCTGACTCCTGGCCCCACCATTTACAATCTGCGTGATCCTGGGCAAGCTCCTTAGCCTCCTGCCTCAGATTCCTCATCTATGAGCCAAGGATAACAACACCTCCATCACAGGGTTTACAAGCATCAAAAAAGTTAATTTTGCGGGCGCCTGGGTGGCTCAGTTGGTTAAGCAACTGCCTTCGGCTCAGGTCATGATCCTGGAGTCCCTGGATCGAGTCCCGCATCAGGCTCCCTGCTCAGCAGGGAGTCTGCTTTGTCCTCTGACCCTATCCCCTCTCATGTGTTCTCTCTCTCTCAAATAAATAAATAAAATCTTTAAAAAAAAAAAAAAAAGTTAATTTTGCTAAAGTGCTTATGGGTATCGTACCAGACACACAGTAAGGGCTATATAAGTATTTGGTGAATAAAGGTTAAAATAGTGATTTTTCAATACTTGTAAGGATAACGTTTGCTTCTCCTTCCCAGAAAAGTGGAGGGTGCTTCCTGGAAGTTGAGGTCTCCCCTCTTCCCGGTGTTAAGAGAGGAAGACAACTAGTTGGCAGCTTACAGCAAAGGAGCCACTTGGTAATCGGTTACGGGGAAACGGTCCTGGGCAAATTGATGGGAATGACACTGTGGAAATTGCCGCATGATTTAGGGCAGGCAGAGATGTAAGAACCTTAACTATATAAGAACCCGTGCGGTGATGAAGGGAGGGGTGTCTTTACGTTACTGCGCTGCCAACGGAGACAGGGACTCATCTTGCCATGTCGGAACACGGACCGGACAGCAGGCTTTAACAGGCAGGAGTGTGGTAAGGACTACTCATTGCCATCCCTGCTATTTCTAAGACTGACTAGGGAGCTATTTTTTTTCAGGAGTATCATTTTAGGAACAGAAAATGATTGAAAAAGTACTTACTTCCTAGTCAACACATCACTCAAAAAAGATTTACTGTGCACCTATGTACCCCCAAAATGCACTATGCCATGGATTAAAGGGGTGAGGGGAGAGAAGGCGGCAGAAGAAAAGAAGGCAGAGAAAGAGAATAAACAGAATGAAACCAAAAACACTCAACACACGCATGCACAAGGTTTACTAGGTGTCGCAGAAAATTACTCCTAGCCTGTTAAGTAACAATTGCCTTGTTCAAGGGATTGTAACAGGAGAGACCTGGGGGGATAGCTCACACAAGAGTATAATTTCAGCAATCATAAACACTTTGGGGGATGCAGGAACACTACAAGGTATTCACACTAACAAACTACAATGGGATTGCATAATAGTTCAAAGGGCTATTAATCTCTCCATTTGGTAAAGGAGCCCATCATTAGTAATAATTGGGCTTGCATAAAATAGGAAATCAGCTTTTGAAGGGTCTGGTCTAAGATAAATTACAAAACCAGGGCAGCGGCATAATTTAGAAAATCAAATATCCTAAACCACCTCCTTTTGATACCACCATTACCAGGTAATGACAGGCTAAATTTATTTATTTGGGTAAAATATTTGTAAAGGTAGACAGAGAGGCAAAACATCTTTGTATAGCCAGAGAAAAGAAAATGAAAGCAAAACAATGTTCTGGGTCTTCTTTGGGGGAGAGCGGAAAGAGACCGGCAGTAGAGGGTGTAAAGAAACACAAAGAAAGATTTAGCCTCCTTTGACTGCTGTCTACAATCTGACTTGTTCCTTTCAGCTACCTCCCCATTTTAGGTCAGCATCTGGAATGGTCTCCCAATACCTCTTTGTTTTATTTCAGCTTCCCATTTTAAAATCCTACCATAAACACGTTTTATTCCTTTGCTCTTGTCTCTCAATTTCCTTCACACTCAAGATGAAATGGGTTCAACAAATCTTTATAGGACAATGGCAGTTTCTAGCTCACCTTAATATAAAAATCGTGGTATTATAAAATAATTTAACTTAGATCCAAATATATACAGTTTCAGCCTTGATGACATTTATCCATTGGTTACATTTGTTTCCACAGGCTAATGAGCTTTGACCTATATTCTTCATTTGCATTAAAACTAAACAAAATCATAGACTGCTTCTTAACAAATAACAAATCTCTAGAAGCCTATATTGAAAACAGAAAGCAATATAAATATCATGAAAAAAGTGAAGAATAAGGCAATGCTTTCTAGATCAAAGGACCCTAAAAATAAGTGACTATTTATTTCTAGAAGTGATTTTAGTAATTGGGACCCAAAGGCCTATCAAGACTATAATGCAGATGTCTGGCAAATCCCCTATTACCCCCCCCCCCCAAAAAAATCAATAATAAAATATCACCATAGGTAAAATGTGCTACACAAATTACTTCTCTTAAAGAGTTACACTAGGTGGGGCGCCTGGGTGGCTCAACTGGTTAAGTGACTGCCTTCGGCTCAGGTCATGATCCCGGGGTCCTGGGATCGGGCCCCGCATCGGGCTCCCTGCTCAGCCGGAAGCCTGCTTCTCCTTCTCCCACTCTTCCTGCTTGTGTTCCCTCTCTCGCTGTCTCAATTAAATAAATAAATAAAATATTAAAAAAAAAAAGTTACACTAGGTAACCCTGTTTTGATATCATCCTACCCCCCCCCAAAAAATCAAAGTGATTAAAGAAGCATTTGAAAGAAATACAGAAATAAGGGCACCTGTTGTAGAGGTGTTGTTTTATGTGATCATCTGCTCACATGCTTGCCGTTGTACTAGATTTAGCTGAGAAAGCCACAGCCTAAATTTTACCTTCTTAAAATTAAAATAAAAAAAAGATGACTTGTATTCTTACTTTTTAGAGTTTGAAACTGTTCTTGAAGTTTAACTCTTGCCGCCAAAACATCATATTTGACTATTTTTAAATAAAAACACATTTCAGGTTACTGCAGTGTTTATAAAACAGTATTTTTAAACACCTGTGATGCCATTCTGGAAAGCAACACGCTTAAGTACTTGACAGATTAAGTCTCCCCCAAATAGTTTACCCAATTCAATTCCCATCTACCTAATCTTTTTTTTTTTTCTTAGAAATAGGAGCCATTTAATTTCCTAAACTGTACAAATCATAATACAACCCAGTCCGACCTTTCACACACCACTGATGCAAACTGGGTAGTTGCTTCAAGTCTGTGAGCAACATCTACTCGAAACACAGATTGCAACTTCGCCTCCTTTTGGATAGTAAACACAAACCCAAATTGCATATTCCCGGCCTTAAGAATAATCTAGACCAGAGCTTGCCACAGGAATAGAATATGCTTGTGAAAGTTGGCTGTTCAGTGAACAAAAATTAATGGTTAACTTGCTCAAGGACTTCTTGGCACCTTGGATATGCTGGTACTCCCTGAAACTGGGATCTAGAATGCAGGGTACTGGTCTTCCAAACTAATTTGAATAATGTATCCGTTTACCCTCATAGCATCTGACAGAACCACAATTTTATAGACACACTTCAGGAATCACTGATCTCTACAGATCCTAAGTTGTAAATACACTGGCATAGGGCAAGTAGTAATTTAAAGCATTTCATTTGGGATGCCTGGGTGGCTCAGTCGTTAAGCGTCTGCCTTCGGCTCAGGTCATGATCCCAGGGTCCTGGGATCGAGCCCCGCATCGGGCTCCCTGCTCCACGGGAAGCCTGCTTCTCCCTCTCCCACTCCCTCTGCTTGTGCTCTCTCTCTCTCTCTGACAAATAAATAAAATCTTTAAAAAAATAAAGCATTTCATTTTATCCAGACTGTAGTAACTGCAAACAGAAATATATTAGAAATTCACCATATCTGAAAACACCAGGCTAACAAGCTGTCCTTAAAAATTTGAAGGTAGAAGTTGTACATCACCAGGGTCTCAATCTTTTAGTTTTATGACCTCTTTGCACTCTCAAAATTGGAGGACCCTGAAGAATTTTTGTTTATGTGGGTTATCTCTATCTGTATTTGCCATACGTAGAAATTAAGGTTGGGAAGTTTAAAACATATTCGTTGATTCATTTAAAAATAACAGTAATACAGGATGCCTGGCTGACTCAGTTGGTGGAGCATGCAACTCTTGATCTCAGGGTTTGGAGTTCAAGCCCCACACTGGGTGTAGAGATTACTAAAAAAATAAAATCTTAAAAAAAAATAACAGTAATATAAATTCATGATCAGTTGAAGTAAATTTTGGGAGAAAAAAGAGGCTGCTTTCTAAAACAAAAAAGGTTTCACAAGAAGAGTGGCACTGCTTTACATGTTTGCAAATTATCTCTTAAAGTCTGGCTTCATACAAGATAGCTGGATTCACGGATCTGCTCCTGCATTCTGTTCTAATATGCTGTCTTGATTGAAGTACTTCAAGAAAATCCAGCCTCATTCACATAGTTGGAAAGGGAAAGAATATTTTCATAGTGTTTTTAGATGATCATCGTCTTCTTTGATACTTCACCAAAACTCGACAAGTGGTATTTTTTTAAAGGTTAGTTGCAATATGCGATCTGAAACCAAATCAATGAACGTCTCGTCTCGTACTCTTTCACATTCAAATCCATTGGTCTACTTTGTCCTTTGAATGGATCTTTTACCCATGCATGTTTTTGTCAAATTATGCATTAGTCCTTTGGAAAACATTGGCTCACTAGGTTATGGAGATCTTCCAAATGTTGACCCATTTCATTAAATAGTATCAAAAAAAACCACTTTTGTTAGTATTGCCGCTTATCTCAAAAAAGTCTTTGCATATTGGGAACCTGCCAATGTCACAGTAGCAAATACAAGCTTTTCAAAATTCTAATTTTCACTTGAAAGCTCAAATTTTATGACTTGTCATAAATACCGTCAATTGTTTTCCTTAACGTGACAAGAAAGTCTGCCAAATAGCCAAGACTAAATAGCTATCGTTTGGCTGTCAGTCAATCTTCCAGGTAAAAATGGGTGCTCCACAAAAAAAGCTGCTGGTTCAGCTCAAACAAATCGAAGAAGTGCTTTTTGTCAATTCAATCACAGCACTCTGTTATGCAGTAAGAATACTTTCAATTTCCATTCCACAGAATATTAAAAAGGCATGTACTCAGAGGGATCAGATTTAATGGGATTAATTTTACTGCTTTGTCAAAGACATCCCTAAGTGGAACTGGAAATCTTCTTTAGTGAGATTGCCTGGTGGTGAAGAACTCAAGAACTACGTGTACCATTTGGGGCTACTGCCTCGGTTAACACTGAGGAGCCAGCAGTTTGACCTGCCATTGCTCCTACCCCATCAGTCAAATGACAGCGCAGCGAAAGAGGCGAATCACATCTCAGCGCTGCTATGAAATCTGTTTTGACCTCATGGGCACCTAAAATGGTCTTGAGGACCCCCCAAGAGGCCACACTATGAAAACCACTGTTCTACATAAATCATAAAATAAAATCACAAACGGCAGGAAATCATCCCCTTTAAGAGTGGTTACCGGCAAGAATTTTAAAAAGGAGGGGGGAGACCCCAAGGACTGTGGTCTAATTCCCTCATGTTTCAGAGAGGGTAACTGAGAATCAGGGGGAGCTGGGAGGCTAAGCGGCTTGCCCAAGGTTTTCAGGCATGTCAGACTCGGGGTCAAGAGCCCATTAGCTGCTCTCTCTACCACTAGACACAGCTAATTTAACAACACCTCTGACACAGGCAGAGCTGAGAGATCTTCAGGATCGTATACAGGAGAGCTGTGCCTCTGAATTCCAGGGGGCGAAATGCTACTCAGCCCAAATGACCATGAATAGGCTGTTGTTCACTTTTTACGTAAAAACAACAAAACTAATGAACTGACTTCCAGTTTTAGCTCTTGAGCATGTAAGGAGCTTGGAAGTCATCACTCCTGCTCTTGTAAGAAGAAAACACTGAACAAACGCAAAATCAGTGACTTGCCTTGGACTCGCCCACCAGTGAACAGACCTCACAGCGCAAACCACCACACAGTCAGGAGAGAGAAACAAATCCAGCGAGTGACCGCTAAGATGTGCGAACCTGGAGCACAAGCTGCTGGAGCCATAAACTCGTAGGAACACTTCAATGGTAATTTTGACGAGTTACCTGAGGCTGTGTGTGGACTGGCCTGACAGTGAGGGTCACGGTCTTAGGAAGCAACCCCCCCCCCACCTGCCACGTTCTCTCCATTTTACTTTCAGGAACCCCACCAGGTTGTCATAGTGAATAGCTAATAAAAACCCCCTTGTGGCTCTGGCAGAGGGTTAAGAATAATCATGGGATCTACACCCAGAACCTTCTCCATAACAAAGGCCTGTTCTCTAAGGGTAAAGACTTGACCAGAGTCTTATCCCACCTGGAGAAAGACTCTGGGTGCTGGAGTCAGAGAACTGTTCTAACTGTCTCACCAAGCTGTGTGAGGGAAGAGGAGGAGGACAGAGAGAAGCCCAAAGTCAAGAGGGGAGACAAGACCGAGGACGCAGGAGGGACTGAAGTTTCCAGGACCTACAGCTCCAGCAGACATGGCACGCAGCCCAGATCCCGGCCAGGTTCACACAGAACCTGACATTTAAAGGCCTATTTACCTCTGTTCCTCTTACCTGATCCATCCTGTCTGGCTTCAATAAAAAGTTACAAGACATGCTAAAAGGCAAGAAAAAAAACAACAGTTGGGAAAGACAAAGCAAGCATCGGAACAGACTCAGCTATGACACAGATGTTGGAATTATCAGACAGGCAATTTAACTTATGATTGCTCTGTTGAAACTGATGAAGATGGTAGACGGTAACAGTAAAATCTTGCCTCTCTAATGCCTCGATGAAAGAGCAGCCCCACAGAGATAGATTCCACACAGTGAGTTGAGATGTGCAGGTCCCTGGCAAAGGGAGGAATGGTGACAAGCCGACCCCTCCAACAGCTTTTCACCTTGCTGCTTGTCCAGGTCTTGGATTCCACTTTGCCTTCTGAATGCTTCCTTCTTGTGCAGAAAGAGTAACAAGCCTTACAATCGAAGGATTTCCTGGGCAGGCAGCACAACACGGCACCTGTTTTGCAAAGAGGCTGGCCAATCAGACATGGAAGCAGCCTCCTTTCAAGTGGCACTCTCCAGCAGGAAGCCGTATCGTTTTCCGCCCTCTCTACTCTGTTCTCTAAAACCCTCCTCTGATTTCCAGACCCTTGGACACAAGGAACTGCAATTACCAGAGATTTTCAGGCCTAAGGCCTTCTCCTGCAGAGGTGGCTGGCTGAAGAAAGTCCGTCCCTACCACAGGCATAATCTGTGCCTGAGAATTCAGAAGTGGGCTTTGCCCCCAAACTTAAGTTCTACGCTGCTTGTCTCCGAACAAAATTCCAGGCATGCAGGTCATTAAAATGCCTTCTGTACCCCCCGTAAGTTTAAAAGTTCTTGCTAGTCTATGCCCGAGGTTCAGCTTTCTTGTGGAATTTCTCTCTTAAAAGATTTTTCATTCTGGAAAACTCCTTCATCCATACAGTGACTAGGGGAGTTCACATTTGGCACAGGGGAAGGTAAGGGGAATAACAGTCCACCAAGCTAAAAAATAGGAGGCTGGGGGAGAGTAAGAATCTAAGGGATTCACTCTATTGGCAGCAAGCCAGGCCTTGCTGTTCATCCACTCTCATATTTTAAAAAACATATATAGCACTTAAAATGTGCCAGGTGCTATTTTAAGCACATTACAAACATTAACTCATTTAACCCACACAACAAGCCTGTAAGACAGATAAAATTATCCTAATGCTCCCATGAGGACACTGCGGCAGAGCAGTTGGGTAACCTGCCCAAGGTCACAGGGGACAGGTGGCAGAGCTGGGGCTTGAGCTTGGGCAGCCCAGCTCTAGTCGATGCCTTTAACTGCTGAGCAAAATATTTAACAAAAGGGGCTGAGGCAGTCACATTAATTTAACCAGGAGTCTCGAGTGAGAAATTAAAACAAAAACGAAAGCAACAACAAGAAGATATTCAGAATGCCGAAAGAGTAAGAGATACTTCACAGGCTTTTTCCAGGACAGAATCCTAACCTGAAGTTTCAGAGTAATATCCTCTCTCATAACACCAATACCCCTCCCAGTCTACGAATGAAGACTGCTAGAAAATTGGCTGAGAGAACCAGCACTGGAAATGTCACGGCACACTTCTCGTTAGATGCGGCCTGGATCTGAAGAGTCAGAGTAAGCTGGTGAGGAAACACCACAGAGGACATCCCCTGTGTCTCGGTATGTCGTGTGTCGCAAAAACTTTCTTTGAGGGATCACCCACCAGTCAGCCCAAAACCCTGCTCCCAAGGCAGACAATCTGTGTAGAACACAGGAGCCACCAGGCCCTTGTAGCCATCTAAATTTCAATTAATACAGATAAATGACCAACTCCGTTCCTCAGTGGCATTAAGCACGTAACACGTGCACACTGGCCACACGGGGCCAGGGCTGGCAGCTACCATACTGGACAGTGCGGACAGGCCGTTTCCGTCGCCACACACAGGCCAAGTGGACAGCCTAAGTTAGATGCTGAGGGTGATTTCTTTTGAGGCTCTGGTCTGCAGACACCCAGTGGTAACAATGCCATCTTTTCCTTTTCATAAGCACACAAAATCCAAATTACACTTCATTTGTTCATAAGATTTCCACTCCCAAGTTCAGTTTCAAGCAGGAGGTAGATTATTTATAGGGTCGAGTCAACTCCTTACCCCTCAGTACCCGGTACCCACAGTGTATTTGTTCTTCCATGATAATGACTGAAAGGGAAAAAGCAGGCGAGGAAAAGGGAATTCATGAAAGAGTGCAGCAGAGGGTGAAATCAAGCATGTCGTTTACCGACTTGAGCCTCGGGTTGGATGTTGAGCTCCGAGACGCACCTCGACGAGCTGCAGAGGAAGCCTGACAAGGGAGGGTGGCTATACCCACACACAGACCAATACCCCTACCAGAGAAACAATGCAAACGTGCACCACCACGCAAGGCGGGGCACACATTCCCAGGCTTTCAGAAGCGCCCGTACCAAAACAGGTCAGAAGTGGAAGCCACAAGGGTCCGGGGCCGTAGTACCAAATCTCCCACTGACGACAAATCTCATCTTACAACAGCTTCTGGCATCTGTAACCTGCATTACTAGGATCCCTCGCTCAGGAACACTGCTGTTCATCCCATGTGGGGTCACATCCCGGGAAGCCAGAAAAGCAACAATAAGACGTGGAGCAACAGCTTAGCACTGAAGCACCGATTCTAGAACACTTCCACAGCTATGGAACCTAAAGTCCAACGCTCTCCTTCTAATTCTTCAATCAGAAGTCCATGAAAGCCCGAATGACTATGTGTATGACCAGTAAGAACTGTCTTGTTCTAACAGAGATCTTTGTGAATTTAACAATTTCTCCTTTCTCTGTCCCTTCCTACATTTCCACTCTCAGCCTATCTATCCCTATTACTTTTAGTAACACAATTGAATTTGTATGAAATCTTGTGATACAGAGCTTTCTTTTTATTTCAGATAAATGAGGCATGAGTCACATTATTAATAACTTATTAATAAGCAGGGCTGATAGGAATCATTAGCGTCTGCTCATTTTAAGTTGTAAACACATCTGAAACACGCCCCCAGAAGATGAAAATTTCTTAAAAATGCAGTAAGATTAATAATTAAATTACATACTTGTGACTTCTTGTAAGAAATCCAAACACGGTCGACTACTTCCAGAAATACTTATTGAAACAGCCAATGGGGTCTGTCCTTCATAGTTCCTTGTGTTTGTGTCCGCTCCATAGTTATATAACATCCGTGCACAAAGCACATCATCCCTAAGGGCAGACAAATGCAAAGGAGTCTGTCCATCTTCTAAGCGACCCAAGTTTGTGTCTGCTCCTCTCTGAAGGAACATTCGGCAGTAAGAGTGATTGCTTTTGATCACAGCGTATCGCAACAGAAAACCGTTCTGGATGTCGATGTTGGCATTGTGGTCCAGGAGGATCTTCACGCAGCTTGACCTCTCTCGGATGATGGCGAGCTGAAGGGGGGTGGTGCCTTTATCGCTGAGTGGGTCGACCTCAGCCTTGAACTCCAGTAGGAGTCGGACAAATGAGTCCCTACCATAGTGAGCAGCCACATGGAGGGGAGTCCAGCCATCATTGCTTTTGGCATTAATAATGTCGCTCCTGTATTCAGATTCTAACATCAGGCGTGCAATCCGGGCCCGGCCGTGCATGGCTGCATAATGAAGAGCAGTGAAGCCTCCGATCAAGTCCTTAACTGTTGGATCGGCTAGGGTTAAAACCAAAATGAAAACATTAGCACACTCGAAGACAAAACAATGAACTCTACCACGGCACAGAGCATTTAAGCCCATTCCCAGGAAAAAAAAATGTGAAATGACTCAAGATTGTAATGGACATCAAGTATTTCTTTCTCAGTTTAATTGAAGCATAGTTTTCACAGAAAATAAATTTTGATAGAAAGTCATCAAACCTGGGTTAACAGAACGAAAATGACCTACAGAGTATTTAAGAGATAGGCAAAAACAAAGTGTTCAGATGGCCACAGCCCCTCTCGGTCTTAATTTAACCAACTGCTTTTGGCTACTCGGCTCTCTCATCTCTGTATTGTTTCATGTTTCTCTTCAGTTTTGAACTTTTTGTTTTCTCTTGTGCTTCTTGGTCTTAAAGAGAAGCATGTGTAGCAACATCTGCTGCTCTAAAGGACGGATGTACTGTGGTCTGGCAGGCTGTGTTGTTTTAGGGTGTATTAGGTAAAAAAAACAAAACAAACAAAAAAAAACCTGTGGTCTGTAAAAATTCCAAAGCACGTAAGATATATGTTAAATGATCTTGATAAATCATTTTTTCCTAAGATAAGAGACTATTCTGTGGATTCTTAGTTTTATAAGAATTTTGGAGTTTCTAAGAATTAAGTAGCATGTTGTGTGAAAAATTGGGAGAAACCTCAGCCCTGTAGAGATATTTTCTATAACAGTTGCAAAATGCTCTCCTAAATGGACTGATTTCTGGAAAGAAAGTTAAAGGAAGAAAGAGAAGCGACAATCGGCTGTGTGACTCTTCATCACAGACTTTTGTCACCTGCCCCGATCTTCCCTGAAGCCAAGGGTCAGTTCTGTGTGGCTCTCATCCCACTGGCCTTCCTGGGCAGTGGGTAGAAAAGGGGCAAGAAGTGCTCCCTCCTGTTATGTAGGTCACGTCTTGGGGGCCAACAATCTCAGGTGAAAATAAATTGGTCAGGCCTAACTACCTAGGGTTAAAATGCTCCCTTAATTTCTAGTTTATTCATGGAAGAGAGAAATTCATGAGTGTTTTCCAAATAAACAGAAAGTATCCAAAGTTAAAGGATTAAAACACTCCTTTATTGTTTACCTAAACGTTATTTAGTTCTAAACTATATGATGGTAGCTGGGTCCCTTAGAAAAATCTATGAGGCAGAAAACTCCATACAAAATATTAATAATACTATAGAGAATAAAAAATACAATTAAGAAGTAGTTGCTAACAAAACCTGTAAAAAGTTAACATTTTTAGGAAAGCTGTATCAGTTGAATTTCTAAAATCATTTAGTATAAACTGATACTACCCAGTGGTCATATTACAATTTAAAGAAAGTAAGAGTATTCTATCTGCCTTGGCCGTCTCTAAAAAAAAAAAAAGATACAGTACCTATACACTGTGAGACTTTAAAGAAAGCAAGAACGTTTAAACAAAGCATTTTGCTGCCATCTACTGGTAAGGCACGAACTTGAGCGACAAATGTTTTCACTTGGACAGCTTATGCTGAGCCCTCAAGTCTCAGACACCCACCTCCCTTATGTATGGAGACTAAGACAGGCATGAAATCTAAAAGAACCCCTTTTATTCGAATGAAACGATGAATCTTGCCAAGACTTCCATTTCTAATCTATACCTGACCAATCAGCTGCTTCTTTCTTAATCTGTGGGGTTTCAGAATACCTTCTTTCATTTCTCCCACCTTTGAATCCACCAGGGGTGTCTTTAAAGGTGCCAGCAAACAGTCTTACGCGCATCCTATACTCGCTCCATTTGACAGTAAGATTGAAATTATGTTACATGAAATTGCACCAGCATCTTTGGTTTTCCACTTTAGGCCTTTTTTTAGGTGCTACTTGCATTTTGGTGCTATACTGAGCTAGGAAAAACAAAGATTAACAGATACAACAAGGATCTGCTTAGTCTCAGTAAAAACCATGAAAACGCAGTACCGAGGACATGCTGTAAACACAGCACAGAGGTAGAGCTATAAATTAACAGTGCGTAAAAAGTGTATACTTACTGTCCTCAAGGCATTAACAAATAGGAGACAAAAGACAAATGAAGATGAAAACAAAGATTAATTTAAGGATTATTATAGCTAATGCAACAGATAAGGAAAAGATCTCATTTGTAATTAGTAACAGAAACTGCAAAACGCCTAGATACAAAGTGAATAAAGATGCACAAGATACATGTGAAGACACTTCTTTGATTGAACTGAATTCACTTCATCTGTATCTGCTCAAATGTCCCTTCATCAGAAAAGCCTTCCCTGAACACCAACAGCAGTCCCGGCCACCTCATTACTTTGTCCTTTTAGCTCGCTTCTGCCTTCTCACAGGTGCAACTTATTTGAAACAAGTTACAGTATAGTTTCGAGAAATCCATTTAAACCTACTGAAAATTTTTAAAGTATATATAAATAAAAGTATTTCCTACCAATATGATTTTTTTCCAACTGCTTTAGTGAGGTATAATAAAATTCACCCGTTTTAAGTGTAGAGGTTGATGAACTTGGACGAACTACAGACAGCCATGTAACCACCACCACAATCAACATACTCCCATCATCTCCGAAAGTTCCTTCCTGCCTCTTTACAGCCAATTCCTTGCCCAGACTGTGAGTCCCAGGCAACCACTACAGTTTTGCCCTTCTAGAATTCCATATGACTGAAATCATACAGTATGTAGACTTTTGTGTTGGACTGATTTCAGTTAGCATGATGTTTCTGAAATTCACCCATGTTGTTGGTGTGTATATATCAAAAGTTCATTCCTTTGTATTGCTGAATAGTATTACATAATATGTATATACATTTATTTATGGATTCACCAGCAGATAGATAACTGCGTTATTTCCAGTTTGAGGCTATTATGAGTGAGGCTGCTGTGAACATTCACATACAAGTCTGTATTTTTCATTTCATTTGGGTAGATACCTAGGAAAGAACTGCTAGGCCACATGTTAACTGTACATTTAACTTCCCAAGAAATTGCCACACTGTTTTTCTAAGTGGCTATACAATATTATGTTCTCTCACCAGCAACACTGTATGAGAGTTACAGTTCTACATCTTCACTAATACCTGGCATCATCAATAATTTTAATTTTACTGCTCCAGAGAGTATAAAGTAGTAACTTACTGAGGTTTTAATTTATATTACCCTGATGACTAGTGATATTGGGTTTATTCATGTATTTTGTCAAGTGTCTGTTGAAATTGCTCACTCATTTTTACTAGATTGTTTTTCTCATTACTGAGTTTACAATTGTGTATATATTCTGGATACAAGTCTTTGTCAGCTATGTTTTGTAAATATTTTCTCCTAGTCTCCTGATTGCCTTTTCATTTTCCTTTTTTTGAAGAGCAAAATGTTTAAATGTTGAGGAAGTCAACTCATTTGTGTCTTTTATTGCTTGCGCTTTTTGTATCCCATTTAAGAAATCTTTGCCCAACACAGTGTCACCTAGAATTTGTGTTTTCTTCTAGAAGTTTTATTTTTAACTCTTACATTTAGGATAATGACTTATTGCTAGTTGATTTCTGTGTAAAGTGAGATCAGATCAAGGTTCACTGTTCCATACAGATATCTAGTTGCCCAGCACAATTTGGTGTAAAGACTACCTTTTTCCCAATGATTTATCCCTGTGCCACGGTCGAAAACCAATTTACCATACAAGTGTGGGTCTTTTCCAAACTCTGTTCTAGTCTATTGACAGAAAAGTGTATCCATACACCAATACTGGATTGTCCTGATTACTTGCAGCTTTACAGAAAGTCTCAATAGCAGGTAGTACATAACCTCAAACCTTTTAAAAAACTGTTTTGGCCAATAAATTTTAGAATCAACTTGTCATTTTCTTCAAACAAGCCTATGGGATTTTGATTGGAACTCCAATGACTCAAAAAATGGAAACCATCCCCAAATACTCTAAATAATATTGATTCTTCCAAACATAACAAAGAGTATCTATCTATTTAGGTCTTCTTTAATTTCCCTCAGCAATGTTTTGTACTTCTCAATGTAAAGGGCTTGCACATCTATCATTACATTACTAAATATTTTAAGTTTTGTTGATATAACAAATTGTTTTAAAATTTCATTTTCCAATTAACTGCTGATATAGAGAAATAAAGTTGATTGCATACTGAGCTGTGTAAATAACTAAATTCACATTTTTGTTCAAGCACATTTTTGTAGGTTTCTTATGCTAGTCTATATACACAATTACGTTCTCCGCTAATAAAGAGAGCTTCACTTCTTTCTTTCCAATCCACAGGACTCTTATTTAAACAAGTGTTAAATAAAAATGGTAAAAGCACATACTCTTGCCTTGTTCCTGATCTCAGAGGAAAAGCATTCAGCAGTTCACCATTTACTATGATGCACATTGTAGTTTTTCCTAGGTACCTTTCCTTAGGTTTTGGAAGTTATCTTATGCTTCTGGTTTGCTGAGTTTTTATGATAATGGGTATTTTATATGGTCACATGCCTTTTCTGCCATCTATTGAAATGATCACTTGTTTATACTTTTATTCCATTAATAATGTAAATTACCATGTTGATTTTCAAATCTTAAACCCTGCACTCCTGGGGTAAACAGTACTTGGCCATGATATAATATTCTTTTTTTGTACACTGATGGATTAGATTTGCTGGTATTTTGTCAAGGATTTTTGCATCTATCATCACGAAGGATACCGGTATGTAGTTTTCATTTCTTTCAATGTCTGTTTGGTTTTGTATCAGGGCACTGCAAGCCTTAAGCAGTTACACAACCAAAGAATTTGGGTAGTGCTGTGACTGGTATTCTTTCAACATTTGAAATAATACAAGAAAGAAGACAGCTGGGCCTAAAGTTTTCTGAGTGAGAAGTTTTAATTATGAACTAAATTTCTTTGACATAGGGCTGTTCAATTGTTTTATTTCTCCTTGGGTCAGTTTTGGCAATTTGTGACTTTCCAGAAATTGGTCCATTTCTTCTAAATGGCAAAAAGGTGTTTGTTATATTCCTATTACCCTTTTAATGTCTACAGGATCTGTAAAACAGTTTTCCCATGCTTAGTACTGGTTATGTGTTTTTTCTCTTGCTTTCTTCATCAGTCTGGCTGGAGATTTACCAATTTTGTTGCTCTTTTAAAAGAGTCAATTTTTGGTTTTTTTGTTTTATCAATTTTCTCCATCATTTGCCCATTTTCAATCCCACTGATTTCTTTTCTCTTTATCATTCATTCCTATTCTTACTTTGGGTTTAATTCCAGCAGTACATAGAAACTGTTCCAATACAGCCCTCTTCCCTCTCCCCTTCTTTGTGCCACTGCTGTCATATATGTTACATCTTTATATAGATTTTTTAAAAGATTTTATTTATTTGAGAGAGGAAGAGAGAGAGAGAACAAGCAAGGTGAGGGGCAGAGGGAGAAGCAGACTCCCCGCTGAGCAGGGAGCCCGATGCGGGGCTCGATCCCAGGATGCCGGGATCATGACCTGAGCTGAAGGCAGACACTTCACTGACTGAGCCACCCAGGTGCCCCCTAACAGCAGTTTTATACTTGTGTTATGTTGTTGTCTTTAAGAGATGAAAATGGGGAGAATATATTTATACTGTCTATGGCAGAATGATTCTAAGGGGACCCCTCCCATAATCCCTGCCTCTTCATGTCCATGCCTTTGTGTACCTCTCCCCTTGAGTTTCAAGCAGGACCTATGACTTCCTTCTAAGCCAACAGAATTCGGCAAAGGTGATGAACTGTCACTACTGTGATTGTGTCATGTTATATGAGGCTCCACCTTGCTGGTGGACCTGCTATAGTGACTCTCATTGCTGAGCTGAGGTAAGGAGTGCTGGTGGGAAAGCCCATGGGACAAGAATCTGCAGGCAGTCTCTAGAAACCGTAGGAACCTCCAGCCAAAGGCCCACAGGAAGCTGAGGCCCTTAGTCCTACAAGCACAAGGAAACGAACCCGGTAACAACCTGAGCTATCTTGGAAGCAAACTTTTGTCCAGTCTAGCCTACAGATGAGAACATTCTGGCCAACACCTTAAAAGTACAGGGTAATAAATGTGTGTTGTATAAAGCCATATGTCCGCATAATTTGTTCCATGGCAATAGAAACAAATACACTGTTTTTTTAGCTATATCTGAGTAATTACTTTTACCAGTGATCTTTATTTTTTGTATGAAAAACAAAGGACAGTTTTGCTAGATACAAACTTCTTGACTGACAGTTTGTTTTTGGCAATTAGAATATGTCATCCCACTGCCTTCTGGCCACTGCTGTTTCTTATGAGAAATTAGCTGCTAATCTTATCAAGGAATTCTTATACATAATGAATTACTTCTCTAGGTGCTTTCAAGATTTTCTCTTTGTTTTTGGCTTTCCGCAGTTAGACTGTTTTGTGTATAGATGAGTTTATCCTACTCAGAGTTCACTGAACTTTTCAGATGTGCAGTTTAGTATTTTTCATCAAATATGGGAAGTTCTGGCCATTATTTCTTCAAATATTTTTTTTCTGCCTCTTTCCCTCCTCTCTTTTCTGGCTCTCCCATTAGGCCTCATGCATATGTCAGTATTCTTGATAATGTCCCACAGGTCTACTGGGCTCTACTTTTTTTTTTTTCTTTAGTTCTTTCTTCTATATATTCCTCAGACTGAATAATGTCTGTTTATCAATTTTCAAGGTCACCAGTTTCTTCTGCCAGTTCAAATCTGCTGTTAATTACTGTAATGAATTCTTGATTTTAGTTATTATACTTTCAACTGGAGAATTTCTAGAGACATACACATATATTGACATATATGTAAATTCTCTCTCTTTATTGCTAGCTTCTATGATGAGTCACTGTCATCACGTTTTCCTTTAATTCTCTGGACATGGTATCTGTCCTTAGTTCTTTGAACACATAATAGCTGCTCTGAAATTTTGTTAACTGAGTAAAGCATCTGCGCCCCTTCAGAAATGCTTTCTATCAGCTGGTTTTATTTCCTGTGTATGAGCTATACATTCCTGTTTCTTAGGCTTGTCTCACAATTTTTCTGAAAACTGAAGATTATAGGTGATACTGTAGCAACTCTGGATTAATGAGGAACACCTTAAAAGTGAGGATGGAGTGAAATGCTGCTACTGTTTTAGTGAAGTGCTCAGACTAATTATACAAAATCTGTCTCCTTAGCACTATGCAGCCACTTAGGTCTCTGCTTAGTTGTTAATATTATTAAATTCTGGCTTCTAGGTGCCACTCCTAAGACTAATTTATGTTTGGTTAAAATAACTATTTTTGACCAATGACTGGTCAGAAGTTGTGCTTAAACATCTTGAACCAGCAAGGCTCCCACACTTTGCCAAGGTGGTATGTATATAGGTTGAGGTGTACATTCAATCATCAGGGAATTTATGAGTGTGCCCTAGCTTTCATTCCCTGGTCTCAGGTTCAGATGAGGATGAAGAGATAACTGGGGTCTTCTCTGGCCTTTCTTAAGCATGCATGTAGACTTCCAAATTCCCAGGAATACACAGAAGCTTAACGAAGCCCAAATGGCTGTCTCCGTCTCTGGGTCTCTATTAAATGTGAGGGTACTATGTTGCTTGCCCCAACCAGTATCACAGCCTCCGGTAGCTGTGTTGTTGGCCTTTTCAGACTGTTTGCCACCTAAACTGACACCACTGTTATTTTCAACTAGGCTCCAGGCATAGGGCATTTTCACTGAGCTCCAAAAGCAGGTCAGCCCAGTGGCAGCAAGGAGAGCGCCGGCTCTCATGATAATTGCCGCAGAGACTGTTGGGGGCAGGAAGGGCAGATGGCGGCGGCCACTTTGGTTTCAATTTCTTTTTTTTTTTTTTTAAAGATTTTATTTATTTATTTGAGAGAGAGAGAGTGAGAGAGCGAGCACAAGAGGGGGTAGGGTTAGAGGGAGAAGCAGACCCCCCGCCGAGCAGGGAGCCCGATGTGGGACTCGATCCCGGGACTCCGGGATCATGACCTGAGCCGAAGGCAGTCGCTTAACCAACTGAGCCACCCAGGCACCCTGGTTTCAATTTCTTATTCAAGTTACTTATGGTAAAATTGAGATAACTGATTTAAGATCATTCTTCTTTTCTACTATAAGCATTTAAAGTCACAAATTTCTCCCTAAACACCACTCTAATACATCCCATAAATTTTGATATAGTGGACTTTCAGTAGCATTCAGTTCAAAACACTGTTTAATTTCCAAACATCTGAGGCTGTCCTAGATATTCTAATAAAATTCCATGATAGTCAGAGAACATATTCTTATAATTTCATAAAATCTACTGAGACTTTATTGCCAGCATACAGTTTATCCTGGTGTCCTATCACGTACACATGAAAAAAAAAATGTATATTCTGAAGGTGCTGGGTGCAATTTTCAAAAATATCAATTAAGTCAATGAGCTTGATATTTTTCAGATTTTTCTCTAGTTATTGATTTCTTTATCTAGTTGTTCTATCAACTGCTGAGAGATGTTAAAATTTTCAACTGTGATTGTGAAACTGTCCACTTTTCCCTTTATCAAATTTTTGCCTCAAATTGGGCTCTCTTATTGGGTACACATTCTATGATCAACCTCCTCTCTAATATTTCTGGGCATTATAAACCCCTAACCCTGATGAACTGTCCCATCTGTCACTGTCTTTCTTTAGTTCTGGTAATAGTATATGTCTTAAGATAGATTTTATGTTATTAACATAGCCACTCTGGCCTTCACTTAATTATCATTTGCATGGTATATCTTTATCCATTTTTCTACTTTCAACCTATCTGTCTCTCTGTACTTAAAGCACATCTCTTGCAGGCAGCATATAATTGAGTCTTGTCTACTCCTTTTAGACAATTTCTAGCTTTTAACTGGAGTGTTTTGTCCATTAATGTTTAATATAATTATTGCTATATCTGATTTTAGATTTACCATTTTATTATTTGTTTTCCATTTGTTTCCTCTATTGTGCCCCTTCTTTACTGCCTTTTTTGTACTATTAGGCCATTTTTTAGCATTCCATTTTAATGTCTCTATTGACTTTTTAGCTACACATCTTTGCATTGTTGGTTTTTTTGTTTGTTTTACTGGTTGGTCTAAGGATTGGAATGTACACTAACCTGATTAAAATCATAATCAGGATTTATACAAATGTACTATTATATTATATGCATCCCATTTGCATTTAAAAGGAAAATTCTAAAATCAGGAAAATACAGGTATAAGTACCATACTCTAGTTCACTATACATGTGATTACTCTTTTTTTTTTAAGATTTTATTTATTTATTTGACACAGAGAGACAACTAGAGAGGGAACACAAGCAGGGGGAGCGGGAGAGGGAGAAGCAGGCTTCCCGTGGAGCAGGGAGCTCGATGCGGGGCTTGATCCCAGGGACTTGATCCCAGGACCCTGGGATCATGACCTGAGCCAAAGGAAGACGTTTAACAACTGAGTCACCCAGGCACCCCTACATGTGATTACTCTAAAAAGTTTTGGGAAGCACCAAATGCAATTAGCTAAGTTGCACAGGAACAGACATTGCTTGGAGGTCTAAAACATAGTTATGCTTCATGTTGTAAGTATTAACACAGGAAAGAGAGGCAACAGTGATGGAGGAAAGCAAACTAGATGAACACCTAAAACTTTGCTAATAATTCACCACAGAATAAAAAGCTGGAAGGTAAAATGGTATAATGTCTCCAAACAGGATTTCGCCCAGAAACCATTTTTTCATTAATGAAAAACTGCAAATTTAGTAAAGCAGCAGTGCAAAAAAAAAAAAACCAGAACAGCATTCCCTGATAACTACTCTCAACACTGATGGTAGCCTTGCAGCTTTTCTTCTACACCTTTTAAAAAATTACAAGTAATTGTAATCATAGTCTAATAATATAATCTTTTCTCTATGTTTGGGCATGAAAATTTTAAAAATTATGTGAAATGAGGGGTGAAATTTTCAGAGAGAAAAAATTCCTTCATTAAGGATGGATTTCTTAGAATAAATTAATTAGAAGACAATTTATTGGACAAAAAGATCTCCCAATTCTAAGGATCTAATATATGCTTCTAAACTGCTTTCTACAAGTGCTTTCATAAATTCCTACCATTAACATTTCTGTTTTATCACACTTGGGATATCATTTGCAAAATCTTTCATTTTTGAAAAGCTAAAAATAATTTCTCACCACACTGCTACTGATTTCTTTGATTTATCCCTTATCTCCCTAACTTACTTTCATGTGTTTCTCCACAAGGATTTTACCTACTGTATCAAGAGGAACCCTGAGATGCTCTTCTCAGGTTCCTATGGGGATTTGCTCTATGGATTTAACTTCTAGAGCTTCAGCTGACTGCCTTTCAGGTCAGTTACATGAACACTGAATCTGAAGATAAACATACCTAAGATAGGTCTCTTAATGTTATTTTCTTAAAATGTCTTAATGTTATTTTCTTAAAACAATCTTAGAATTTTTAGAGTGATTCCAAATGGGACAATGAAGAGGATAATAATAATGGGATTTTTATGATTCCCACTATTATAATACAGACTCCTCTGCATAACTTTAACAGCATACTAACCTGGTCAGAAAGATTATCAGGATTTGTACTGAGGTACTATTATATGCATTACATTTGTGTTTAGAAACTCTATTATTTCTGGGCATTATAAAACCCTAAGTGTTCGCTTCAAAGCATGATGTCTGAAAGCACAGGTATACCTTGTTTGACTGTGCTATGCTTTATTGCACTTTTTACAAATGGAAGGTGTGTGGCAACCTGCATCATCGAGCAAGTCTATTGGCACCATTTTACCAACAGTTATCTGCTCACTTCATGCCTCTGTGCCATATGTGAGTTACTCTCACAGTATTTCAAACCTTTTCATATTGTTCTATTTATTCTGGTGATCTGTTACCAGTGATCTTTGATGTTACTATTGTAATGGTTTGGGGGCACAATGAACTGTACCCACATAAGAAGTGAAACTTAAGCAATAATGACCGGCCATTATCCCATCTCTCCCCCTCTCCTCAAGCTTCCCGATTCCTTGAGACATAACAATACTGAAGTTAGGCCAATTAATAACCCTACAATGGCCTCTAAATCTTCAAGTGAAAGGAAGAGTCATGTGTCTCTGACTTTAAATCAAAAGCCAGAAATGATTAAGCTTAGTGAGGAAGGTGTGCTGAAAGTCCAGATGGGCTGAAAGCTAGGCCTCTGGTGCTAAACAGCCAAGCTGTGAACGCAAAGGAAAAGTTCTCAAAGGAAATTAAAAGTACTGCTCCAGTGAACGCACGAATGATCAGAAAGCAAAACAGCCTTACTGCTGATATGGAGAACATTTCAGAGGTCTGGATAGAAGACCACACCAGCCACAACATTCCCTTAAGCCAAAGCCTAGTCCAGAGCCAGGCCCTCACTCTCTTCAATTCTGCGAAGGCTGAGGGAAGTGGGGAAGCTGCAGAAGGAAAGTTCGAAGCCAGCAGAGGTGGGTTCATGAGGTTTAAGGAAAGAGGCCGTCTCCATAACATCAAAGCGCAAGGCGAAGCAGCAGGTGCTGATGGAGAAGCTGCAACCAGTTATCCAGAAGATCTGGCTCAGGTGGTTAATGAAGGGGAAGACACTAAACAGTAGATTGTCAGTGTCAACAAAACTGCCTTCTACTGAAAGAAGATACCATTGAGGACTTAACATAGCTAGAGAGGAGAAGTCAATGCCTGGCTTCAAAGCTTCAAAAGACAGGCCAACTCTTGTTAGGGGCTAATGCAGCTGCTGACTAAGTAGAAGCCCGTGCTCATTCACCATTTCAAAAATCTTAGAGCCTTAAAAATCATGCTAACTCTACTCTGCCTATGCTCTATAAAGAGAACAACAAAGCCTGGATGACAGTACATCTGTTTACAACAGGGTTTACAGACTATTTTAAGCCTACTGTTGACACTTACTGCTCAGGAAAAAAAAAAAAAAAAGATTCCTTTCAAAATGTTACTGCTTGTTGACAATATAGCTGGTCACCCAAGAGCTCTGATGGAGACGGACAGTTGTCTTCCTGCCTGCTGACACGACCTCCTCCATTCTGCAGCAGATGGATCAAGAAGTAATTAAGTCTTATTATTTAAGAAATATCTACGTAAGGCTCTAGCTGCCATACACAGTGACTCCTCTGCTGGACCTAGGCAAAGTAAACTGAAAACCTTCCAGAAAGGATTCATCATTGTATATGGCACTAAAGACATTTGTGACTCACAGGAAAAGGTCAAAGTATCAAGAACAGGAGTTTGGAACAAGTTGATTCCAACCCTCACGGATGACTTCGAGGAGTTCAAGACCTCAGTGGAGTACATAACTAGAGATGTCGTGGAAACAGCAGAACTAGAATGAGAAGTGGGGCCTGAAGATGGGACCGACCTGCTGCCATCTCATGACCAAACGTAAATGAATGAAGAGTTGCTTCTTAGGGATGAGCAAAGAAAGTGGTTTCTTGAGATGGGATCTACTCCTGGTGAACATGCTGTGAAGACCGTTGAAATGACAGCCAAGGAGTTAGAACGTGACATAAACTTAGTTGATAAAGCAGCTGCAGGGTGTGAGAGGACCGACTCCAATTTCGAAAGTTCTACTGTGGGTAAAATGCTATCAAGCAGCATCACATGCTACAGAGAAATGGTTCGTGAAAGGAAGAGGCAATCGATGTGGCAAACTTCACTGCTGTCTTATTTTAAGAAATCGCCACAGCCACCCCAACCTTCACAACACCACCCTGATAAGTGGGAGGCCATCAGCATTGAGGCAAGACCCTCCACCAGCAAAAAGATTAGGACTGGTTGAAAGCTCCCATGATGGTATTAGCATTTAGCAATAGTCTTTTCTAAGTAAGATATACATAAATATATGTTTATGTATATACATACATACACGTGCGCCTCAGTGGCTCAGTCGGTTAAGTGTCTGACTCTTGATTTTGGCTCAGGTCATGATCTCAGGGTCATGAGACCGAGGCCCGTGTTGGGCTCTGTGCTCCGCAGGGAGTCTACTGGAGATTCTCTCCCTCTCCTTCTGCCCCTTCCCCTGCTGGCCTGCATTCTCTCTCTAAAATAAATAAATAAATCTTGGTTTTTTTCTTAAGATTTTATTTATTTGACACACAGAGAGAGATAGCAAGAGCAGGGACACAAGCAGGGGGAGTGAGAGAGGGAGAAGCAGGCTTCCCAATGAGCAGGGAGCCTGATGTGGGGCTTGATCCCAGGACCCTGGGACCAGGACCTGAGCCGACGCTTCACGACTGAGCCACCCAGGCGCCCGTAAATAAATCTTTAAAAAGAAAGGTATGTATTACTTTTTTAACATAATGCTATTGCACCCTTAACAGACTACAATATAGTGTAAACATAATTCTTATACGCACTGGGAAAACCAAAAATTCACTGACTTGCTTTACTGCGCTATTCACTTTATTGCTTCAGTCTGGAACAGAGCCTGCTACATCTCCAAGGCAGCCTGCAGAGCAGCAAAATGTAATTCATCTGCACAAGCTTATGTTTCACATCTGTGCAGTCTACCATGGTAGCTACTGGTTAACATGTAGCTACTGAGCCCCTGAAACATGGCTACTCTGACTGCAGCACTGAAGTTTTAAATTTCATGGAAACATAAATAGCCACTATGGATGGCCCAAGTTTAAACCAGAAAGAGAGCCTCCCTTTTTAATGCTTTCCCTGTTTTTGGAATATAGACAGTATCAGCTAACCAAGTCAAACTCGCTCATTTTCTCACTGAAACTGGGTTCCTCCCACAGGGGCAACCAGTGTGGCTTCACCCAGCCACTCCCTGACCAGGCTTCCCCGGGGGTCACACCGCGGGCGCCCCAGCACCATCACTCGTGGCCTGTTATCTGTGAGTTTTGTTAGTGCCATGTTAGTGACCACTCATTGGCGGTTTTACTATGCAGATTTAACAGTGGTGAGTGGTCTTACTAAACATCTCTGTCCTGCTTTGTTGTTATTGTTGTTGTTAATTGCATTTTGTTAACTTTCCCCTGCTCCTTCAACCAACGGCAACCTTTTTTCTCCCTCAGACCCCAAACGTCCGTTATCTTGATTCCCATTCCCTGCCACTGCATGTCCAATCGATCTATCCGCAAAGCCTGTTGGCTCCCCTTTCAAAGCCTATCCAGAATCTGACCACTTCTCAACACAGAACTGCTACTGTCTAAACTGAGCCACTCGCATCTCTCGCCTGGACTATTCCAAAGCTTCCTGACACGTCTTCCCGTTTATCCTTTGCCCCTCTACACTCTAGCTTCCTCAAGCCAGAGTGAGCCCTTCAGTAAGGTCTCCTCATTCTTCAGTTGAGAAGCCTGCGATGGTTTTCCATTCTCAGTCGGAACAAAGTCCAAAGTCTTTTGAACCTTCAAGGATCTATGGACCACGTCAGCTGATCAGATGGTCTCTCTAACCCGGTCAGCCCTCTCTTCCGTTGCTCTGCTCTTGCTGTCATCCTCCCAGCTTTTTCTTCAAAGTGCAAAGTACGTTCCCATCCCAGACTGTGTGCAGCACTTGCCTGTTCCCTTTACCTTTAACATTTTTATCCCAGATAGTCTCACGGTTGGTTGGGTCTTCCT
Organism: Mirounga leonina; assembly: GCF_011800145.1. Taxonomy (NCBI): domain Eukaryota; kingdom Metazoa; phylum Chordata; class Mammalia; order Carnivora; family Phocidae; genus Mirounga; species Mirounga leonina. The sequence goes on from NW_023270464.1 coordinate 9,972,988, forward strand.
TTCTTTCAGGGCTCAACTCCAAGGGCACATCAGAAGCCTTCCCTAAACACCTCAATTAAAACAAAATCCTGTACCTCTTTATCCCTTCCCTGCTTCATCTTTCCTCACTGTGCTCATCCCCACCTGACGTTGCACACTTCACTGTCAATTTCCTCCACTTAGAAATTAAGTGCCATGACAGCAGGGACTTTATGTGTCGCTGTGTTCCAGCCCTCAGAACGGTGCCTGACACATAGCAGGTGCTCAATAAATTATGTGTTTAGGGTGGGGTGTAGGGAAGTGAGACCACAGTCCTGATCAGGCAGCAAGAACCCACCTGCTCTTGCCTGAGGCCTCAGGCTCTTTCCCTAAGAGCCCACCAGTAAGCTTGCTAAAACACAAATCTGTCTCCACCGCTCCTGTCAATGGCTCACCACGGTCCCTAGACTCAATTTTGGATATGCTCTAATTGTACTGAACTTTTCTCAGTTCCTAAAACCAAATGTGCTCCCTTTCTTCTTCTACCCTTCACACTCAGTGTCCTATGTATTTCCAATAAGCCCACATCTCTATCCTTCCAGTGCCCCATCCCTGCCTCGCCTTTCAAGCTCTCAAGTCAAACCATGCTTTCTCTAGGAAACCTCCTTCACCGCTGCCCCCACCTCCACCCCTGCAACAGTGGGAACCCTTTTATACGTGGCACTTAGGCTGCTCTGCTGGAACTGCCTTGTCTCCTTATAGGCCATACACAATCACGGTTAAGACCATGGGTCTGAACCCTAGCTCCAGTGTTTATGGGGTGAATGGTCTTGGGCAAATTACTTCCCATCCCTTGGCTCAGTTTTCTCAATGGAAAAACTACTGCTGACCCTCACAGAATGGCTGTGAAGAATTACGCTAGTATTAAGTGCTCAATAAATGCTGGCTATAAATCTATCCACCCCACTAATCTATGAAGTGCCAGACGGCTAGCACAATGTTTGCTCATTCTGTATCTCAGTGCCTGGCCCAGAGCCTGGCATATGGTAGGTGCTCAATAAATATTTTCTGAATCAATATATGAATAAGTGATTTATAGAGGACCAACTGGCCACTTCATCAATCTATATGAATCTTCTCTCCACTCTCATGGAATGGGGGGGCAGTAAGGGGAGGAAGTGAACCTTTGTTTCCTGTGGGTTATTTTGCTCACTTATCCTTTTGAATCTGACTTCATTTCACCTTAATATCCATCATAAAAGAAGCTTATTAGGAGGAGGGGGCCAATCTGACTGGAAATTTTCAAGCTCTTAAAGAAACTGTGGTTTCAGGAAAAGAGCAGTCGTGATGAAGTCAAGCACTCTTCTGATCCCACCACAAGGCTGGCCCATGTTCAATCACTATTTTTCAAGAAAGGATTATTAGTCTTATCTCCTTAAGGCAGAGAAGCAATTCTTTTAGATAGCTGACATTTGTCTCCTCGCTCTCTCACTGAGAATAAACCGGGTATGGGTTCTGCCCTCAGGAAGCTCCAGACGAACAGGAGTTAAACAGAATACTATAAGAATAAATCATCAGCATAGGAGCTGCAATAAAAAGGTACAGAGAATAATATCCCATAACAAGTCTGGATGGCAAGAGATTTCCCTGAGAAAGGGGTGTGACAGAGCAGTGGGGGTGAATGAGGGGAGGGTGGCAGCAGTGGGGTGAGCTGGGGGACCCAGCAGGTCCTGCACAAAAGCCTCGGAGCTCAGTGAACGTGAATGAACACAGCAAGGCTGCGGCTCAAAGATGAAGCTGGAAAGATACTGCAGGGGGGGCCAGACATTGCCAGGCCAAGGAAGTCACAGGGAGGGCTTTGACTATTACCCTAAGAGAAGTGGAAAACTTTCAGGGATGGATTTTAAAAAGGAAATACCTGAATTTTCATTTTTTATCACAGATCACTCTGTTCGGAGACTGGTTGGGAGGGGGTCAAGATTGGAAGCAGAGATGGAGAAGAGCATCATGGTCCTGGTGAGGGACAAGGTTCCCTTCCCTAGAGGTAGGGCAGTGCCTCCAAGGAAAAGACAGGAGATCTGGCAACTATTTAGGGGGAAGAAAGTCAAGAGTGATTTCTAAATTGCTGGCCTAACAGGCTGTGGTGTGAGCCATGAAGGTACAGTCTTAACCAGCAGTTGGACACACTGGGCTCGAGGTCAGAAGGCAGGCTTAGACCAAACACAGAGCACCCCGAAGCATTACGTGTGACCAAGGGGACAAGGGAGGAGGAAGTTCCTTCTCCTGTTAACGTTTCCAAGTTGATACATAACCTGCTAGGAAAAAAATACACCCCAACCTCCTAATTCTGCTACGGTAATAGGAACGAGTAAAAGGTGGTACTATTCAAGAACCAATGAGCGGCTTCTCCAAAATACTTAATTCTGTTGTTTTAAAATATTATACGAAAATGTAAAGGGCTAAGACTGGCCAAAACATCCTTAAAGAACAAGAAGAGGAGATTTGACGCCCTCCCCCCACCCCCGTCCTCCAGGAAATCAAAACTTATCATAGAACGATATTAATTACAACAGTATTACAGGGACTCAGGGTTCCACCAACAGACGCTAGACTCAGTGTAACCACACACACATGAAGACTTTATATTTGAGTTGGAATGACATAGCAATGGGGACAGAAGGAAAGATTTAGGCTACCTTTATGGGGAAAAAATATGAAATTGTACCTGACCATCTCCTACTACACACCAAAACCAATTCTGGATAGATTAAGGACCTAAACACCACAAAACTTTTTAGAAGAAAATACAGGCAAATAATGACCTTTGGGTATGATATACAAGGTATAAAAAAGCACAAACTAGGGAGCCTGGGTGGCTCAGTTGGTTAAGCGGCTGCCTTCGGCTCAGGTTATGACACTGGAGTCCCGGGATTGAGTCCCGCATCAGGCTCCCTGCTCAGTGAGGGGTCTGCTTCTCCCTCTGACCCTCCCCCCTCTCATGCTCTCTCTCTCTCAAATAAATAAAAATCTTTTAAAAAAACAAAAAGCACAAGCCATAAGGCGAAAGAAAAATAAAATTCACCTACGTTAAAATGCAGGCTTCTGCCCAACAGCATACAAACATGACCTCAGAAATGTGAAAAAGCTAAAAACTGAGAGAGAACTGGTGCCACGTAGATCTAACAAAGAAGGATATGTGAACAATTCCTACAAATCAATAAGAAAAGGACCAGCAAAGTAGCCCAGTCGTGCAATGTTTTGTTACTCAAATGTCATTCGGGGACAAAAAAGAGAGAGAGGCCAGCAAATCACACAGAGGAAGAGCAAACCATCTGGTGACAGATTCCTGACAAAGGTGAGAGAACAGGCACTATCCCACTCGATCAGTAAGGACAGAGCCATCCTAACCTTTAGAGGACAATCTGTCAAAAAGCTACCAAAAAAAAAAAAAAAAAAAATATATATATATATATATGTAACATGCCTTTGATTTGGCAGTTACGCTTCAGGAATTATACAAGAGATAAACTCTCACATATGTTAAAAAAAATGATTCAAAGACATTCTCTGTAATACAGTTTCTAGGAGCAGAAAAATGAAAAATAAAAATGTCCAACAATGCAGTATAAGTTTAAAGAAATTACATCCATGCAACGGAATCTGAACGTGTCAGTACAGTGACAAGAAACTCTCACCCAGCTAAACTGCTCCGTGAAAAAATCAAGATGCAGAAGAGACTATTAACGAAAAAGGAGCAGGCTAGAAGATGGAAGATGGAAAATTATGTACACCTATGTACACAGATTATCTCTGCAGTGACACAAAAGAAACCAGGAAGAGGGACTGCCTCTGGGAAAGGGACTAAGGGACGGGCACTAAAGGCATTTTCCCCTCGTTGAACAGTCCAGAATACCTTTCATTTGGTTTTTAACCACATATATGTACATACTACGTTCTCAACAAATAAAATCTCCTGCCATTCTCAAAAAAAAAAAAAGAAAAAAAACAATGATTTAAACAAATAATAGTATGCCCATACTAATAAATATTATATTTAGCAGCTAAAAAGAACAGAGTAAATCTACATTAATATAAAACAGGCACAGGGTTTTTTTCGGGTAATGAAAATGTTCTAAAATAACTTGTGGTGATGGATGGCCAACTCTATAAATACACTAAAAGCCACTGAACTGTATGCACATTTTAAATGGGTGACTTGTAAGGCACAGGAATTCTACCTCAATAAAAGCTATTAAAAAATATCTACACACACACGCACATATATACACGCGTGCACACCCCCACAGCCACACAGAGGGGACGGTGAGTGAGAAACAGGGTTCAGTAAACTAAGGCCCACAGGCCAAATTTGGTCCACCACTGGTTTTTATAAAGTTTTATTGGCACACAGACACACTCCTTCGTTTCCAAATTGTCTATGGCTGCTTTCATGCTACAAAAGCAGAGTTGAGTAATTATGACAGAGACACTAGGGTTTGCAAAGCCTAAAATATTTACTATCTGGCCTTTTACAGAAAAAGGTTGCCAACCCCTGATACTAAAAAACAAAGACAAAAACAAAAACAAAAAAACTTAAGTTCTATAGTTGAGTGAAAAACAACTGTAGGAAAATATGGTCAATATGATATCATGCATGTTCTAAAACCACACACAACACAATATGACATATTGTCTATGAGTACAAGTAATAGTGTCAGGAAATGATCCCAAACTCCTACCTATGGTTACTTCTGAGAGGGGACAGGCAGAAAGGACTGGGAGTTGGACAAAGGGGTCTTTAGCTTTATTTGTAATTTATCTGAAAATTGTTTTATTTAAGGAGACAATATTACCCGAGTAATTGCACTTTTTTTTTTTTTTTTTTAGTTAATTTTTTAAAAGCAAGGCTGTGGCAGCAGAAAGTAACAGGACTAGGTCGGATTAAAACTGCAAACTCTGATCTTGGTAAGCACTGCCAGAATTTTAAGTGTTCTTTTTTTTTTTAAAGATTTTATTTATTTATTTGACAGAGAGAGAGTGAAAGCAGGAACACAAGCAGGGGGAGTGGGAGAAGGAGAAGCAGGCTTCCCGCTGAGCAGAGAGCCCAATGCGGGGCTCGATCCCAGGACCCTGGGATCATGACCCGAGCCGAAGGCAGACGCCTAACGACTGAGCCACCCAGGCGCCCCAAGTGTTCTGATCCTACACCCCACCCTTCAGTTTTTTCCAATCTTTCTCCAGTTCCCCTTCCATTTTCCCTTCATTAACTTTGGAAGTGAGCTTTCCCAGGTTTAAGGTGAAATGAGGTAGGAGCAAGAGGAACAGGAGGGCTGGAGAGCGGCATGGGACAGGGAATGGCTGGGCCCTGTCCACAGTCCACTGTTCCGGGGATCCAGTTCCTATTACAGGGCCCCTGGGATGTGTGAAGACTCAGTCTCAGGCTTAGCAGTGCCCTGCAATTAGTTTCTGCTCATAGCCTTCATATTCCTAGCTTCGCATGATTCACACAACCCTCACCAGAGCCCTGGGGTTTCTAGAGTTTTCTGTACTTCAAGGCGGTTTACCCGTTTGACTAGTCTTGTAACACAGTACACCTTAAAAATGAAACTAACTGATTATCAAAGAGCAATTCAGGCTCCAGAAGGGTGCATGTAGAACTTGAGTCCCAATTCTGCTGCTTATGCCATCATTACAAAGATCAAATGGGTACAAATGATAAAATACATATAGTCCATCTCTGGAAAAGAAAATAAGTAGAAATTCAACTGGGAAAAAAGTAAACTAGTTTAGGGCAATTATGAGTTATTGTTAATTATGGAAATTAACTATGGGAATGGGCAGTTTTTCGAAGCAAAAGCATATAGAATGTCCAAGGTGGTTTCCAATTGTGTGTATGTATACAGAATGAGACCTCAGGTAACCTGTCTTCAGAAACTATGTACAATTCTGGAAAAGGCAAGAGCTCTAAAACAGCAATAAAAGAAATCATCCAAAAGTTTTTTTAAAAGAGATAAATTCAAAAGACAGGCTACTGGGGCACCTGGGTGGCTCAGTCGTTAAGCGTCTGCCTTCGGCTCAGGTCATGATCCCAGGGTCCTGGGATCGAGCCCCATATATCGGGCTCCCTGCTCGGCGGGAGGCCTGCTTCTCCCTCTCCCACTCCTCCTGCTTGTGTTCCTGCTCTCGCTATCTCTCTCTCTGTCAAATAAATAAATAAAATCTTTAAAAAAAAAAAAAAAAGACAGGCTACTATTAAGGCCATGATATTTAAAGGGACCTGTGCAAGGTCTCTGTTTGCACGAGCAATTACCAAAGGGGAAACTTGTGTAACTCTCTAATTTTGGGTCCCAAAGCCACTTCTGCTTCTGAAACAAAAGCAACTGGGCAACATGAAGGGTTGCTGGGAAAACCTGGCTGCATTTAAACTACAGTGACAGGGGGAGAAAAGCACATTCACCAGACTGCTCTTTTAAACAATCTGATTTTGAACAAAACTCAGCATAATTCCAACAAATCTTCACGAAGGAGAGAATAAGAAGTTGGGTGTTAACCAACGAGAAGCATTAAATGTTTCATATACATGGGCACATATATTTTAAACTAAATAGAATTTAAGTTTCCCCTTGGCAAAAAAAGGTTTGCTTCCGGTAAACTCACCTCCATGTTCTAGAAATACTCGAACACATCTTTCCTTCCCTCTTGCTGCAGAGAAATGAAGCAGGGTCCAGCCATTAGCATCCCGGCCATTGGGAGAATAGCCTTGTTCTAGCATCTTCCGTACTGTATGAACATCCCCAGCGGCCACTGCAGCCTGAATCTGCAATTCTTCCTGGAGTTCAGGGTTCCTTCGACAATGGTGGTGTAACATCCTAGCTGAGTCCGCTTTTTACAAAGGATTCATTAGGTCACAGGGAACAGCCTTTGAGGGGAAGCAGAATACACGAAATTTAGAATACGTGGCTCCTCATGGTGTGTCTGTTAAATAGTACAGAATTTTCCACTGTTAAATCATGTAAATCTTAGTAATGACAGTTCACCCTACTACAACTAATTAACATGCACCTGTTATGACCAAATTTCCCTAAGATTATAAAAGATTTCAAACAAAAAGCCAGGCATAAAGCTCTAAATTGCTGAAATAGATCAGTTCTTTTGTAGTCTTTTGAAAACTCAAAGCAAAGATCCCATGGACATAGCATTATTTCAGGTATAATGGAAGATGAAGCTGGACAGCTAGAAAATGGGAGACAGCAGAGGAAGAATTGGATGAGTTTGAGTTCCCTAATGCACACAGTTATAAACAATTTCAAGGATTCTATCAGATTAGTGAGTGAATATGGAGTATCAAGTGGACAATTCACAGACTATGAAGACTACAGACCTTTAACTATGAGAAGTAGTTAAAGAAAAAAAAGTAAAAAACTTTAGGTGAGTCCCCTAAAAGTATTTCAACAGTATTTTATTTTTAGCCCCAAAGGGTGAAAGGTTTGGGGAGGGAGGGAAAGGGGAAGTGGGTGGGGTGAATTAAAGTAAAATGCAAAGACAACATGTATTTTCCTTTTATTTCTTTTTCTCTTTCTGTCCTCCCTACTTTGTTATTAACCACCCCCCTTTTTCTGCCACATCTTTTCCACTTTTCTAATTCGTTTTCCAGAAGTTTGACTCTATAGGCATACAGAATACCAAGAGCACACAAAATACTTAAACACTGTTAAGAACTGAAACAACCTGTTGATTCACCACATGAAAAAAATCATTTTAAAGCAAAAGGAGTATACTGAATTTCTGCACTCTCTAATAGGTCACAAAAGAGGTGTGGACTCAATATAAAATGAGATCTCCTTCCTGTGAAGAAGAAAAGTCCAAATTGAATTGGTGAAAAGTGGCATCTTACACATGTGTATGCAAAAACTTTTGCAATGCATTTTTAAGCTTTACAGAAGCTTACAGAAGCTTAAACTAACATGCTTCTAAGAAGCCATTCCATCTGGGCTAATTTTAAGGAATAGATTAGACTCATCTCCTAATTAGTAGGCTTCCATTTCTAAAAATAAAAAATTATGTGATAAAGTCCTTTAAAGACATTTTGGTCTCCTATGTAGGTTAGACATCTTGGGATAATCTTGTTACCAATAATAATTTATCTTGTAAAACTTCTCGTTATAGATTGTACAAAGGTAAACTTAAGCCTGAACTAGGTCAAATCGTCCTATCTTAGAGTAAAATCAAATATCTTATGTTGTTTTGTACATTGAAAATAGTTATTTTAAACTCTTCCGTATTACTATTAAGTAACATAATTTAAATTGAGAAATTTCCTATTTGTTTTCTTAATAAACATGATTTCCCCCTTATCTCTTCACTTGACTACTTTTTCAATCAACACTATAAAATCAAGTCCCTGGTCTTAGAAATTTTAAAACTGAGAATCCTTTTGGATAGGTTTTTGCTTATTTTTAGAGTTATAAGAGAAGATGTTGAAGACCATTAGAAGAAATTAATAATTATTATTATGTGCTCAAAACAATCAGCTTCAGATTTTTTTTTTTTTTAATGAGACAATTATCTTGGCACTTAAATGAGGTCTACTATGCAGGATCCAATCAATATCAAAGCCAACTTGGATTTTCTTTTAGCAAGAGTTGTGTTTAGTATACATTAGCTGATTTGAAGGAAGAGAACTGCACAGACGACCAATGACCCTCAGTCACTTACCTTATGGAAGAATGTCCCTTTTCCTGATATGTGGATTGCCTAATAACCATTGTGCACATACAGCATTGTGAGGAGGAGGCTCAGAGTGTGTCCAGCTTGCAGCGTGAATGAGCTTTAACCTAAAAACAAATACCAATTATGGGAAGATTCCTAGCAATAATAAAGAATCAGAGTTGCCGCACAGTCTACCTTTTGACAGGCTTAAATTTTAGCACTTTATGATAAACTTAACAGAGCAAAGAACTCAGATCAATTCTTAGAGAAAATCATCATAGTACCTACGCTAATCTCCACCCTGGTATAGAATATGGTTTATTTTCAGGAATTTTTTTTCCCCCTAAAAGGACAGTTTTTTGAAAAAGAATAAAGACAATAAAAAAAAAAAATCACACATTTGGAATTTGGATACAAACACAGGTTCCTTTTATTTTTTGGTCTATTCACAACAGAGCAGACTTGCTTCATCTGAATTACTTTTTAACTGACACTGTAGGCGCTTGCTCTTTCTAAACAGGACAAAAATGAAAGCGTGTGTCTATTCAATACAGTGGGTGGCCAGGGCCAAAATGGAATCTATGACAACTAAAAGGAGATTATGTCTTTAAATGCTGGTACTTCATATGCCCAAAAAGCATTATGTTAACCATTTTGAAATTGTTATTCCTTTATGCCTACGTCAAACTAGCTAAAAGATTTAACAACATTTCTTGCCAGCTTCCCCACATGAATTTTGAAAAAATTCTCTCTACAACTATAAGAAAAAGGGTCTTTCTCTAAGTAAATTAAATCCTAGGTCTGTGAATTCCACTAAGGTTAAAAGCACATGCTAAGTGACTTCCACACACTACACTAGAATCACTCTAGGAATTACTCACTGGGAAAACGGCCACCCCTTCCCCATGGCGTGGGTGTGCTAAGCCCTGTGTCACTTAAACAGGAAGGTCGGGCCACGTGGTAACCTGACATGCTTTCAGGAAGAGTGGCAGTCACAGGTGCTTCTGGGTGCACACCAGAATTTCCAACCCATCCAAATCAGGAGAGTCCACTTGGACCCTTTCCTTTTCCCATATCTTTTTTTCCCTTGTCAAACTTCTTCAAGGAAGGCCAAGGAGTTGGCCAAGATGCACTTGGAAATAATATCTGACTTAAAACTGCCTACTGTTTCTAAAAAAAAAAAAATGAATGAGACATGATCAGAACAACTCCTACAAGGCAAGCTACAAAAAATGCAGAACTATCCTTACAAAAATGCCCAATTCTGAGAGTGGGGCAAGGAAAGAAATATGCAAGATGAGCCGGGAGTATCCCACTGTGCCAAAAAGGAAGTGCTCAAAGAGAAATGCAGTGATGGGGGGTATGTCAGAAGAACACAGGAGCCAACGACTAGAGCTCTCAGTAGCCAAGATGGAACAATATGAACAAGATAATTCAAGTACTACTGGATTCTAACCCAAAGTATAGAATACCTATATGCCCATGTTGCTATCACTGGTTGAATAAATGACTGACGGAGGGGAGGAGAAACAAAATCTCCTGTGCATAATTCCGAAGAGTTGTGTAGATTCTCCCTCCTCAAGGAGGTAGAGCATAACTCACCTCTCCTTTAGTATGGGCCATGCATAGCGACTTCCTTCCAATGAGGATAGCACGGAGAGGGACGGAAAGAGCAACTTTAGGGTGAGAAACCTGCAAAACACTGTCTCAGCCCAGTGATCACAGTGAACAGCAACAGTGCCAAGTCATGTTATTAGTATGGATATGATGAGAATGGCAATTTACCCTGGTGATCTTTCTCTCCAAAGCCCATAACCTCAGTCTAATCGTAAGAAAAAATACCAAATTCCAAATGAGGGGCATTCTACAAAATACCTGACCGGTACTCCTCAAAATGTCAAGGCCATCAAAAACAAGGAAGTCTGAGAAACTGTCACGGCCAAAAAGCGCTTAAGGAGACAAGATGACTAAATGTAATGTGGTGTCCTAGATGAGATCCTGGAACAGAAAAAAGGTATTAGGTAAAAGCTAAGGAAATCTGAATATGATTTGGATTTTAATTAATTATAATGCTCACTGTTGGTTCATTAACTGTGACAAATGCATCTATTAATAGAAGATGTTACCAGAAACTGGGTATGGACTATGTGGACATTTTGTACTATCTGTGCACATTTTTCTATAAATCTAAAACTATACTAAAATAAAAAATCTGTTTAAAAAAGGCAAACTGAGGTCTCCAATGATGAGCCTCCAGCATTTTCCACAAAAGAACACGTGATTATTTTCTACATGAGCTACATCTACATTTCAAAAATCAACACCACTGGATGCCTTATTTCCAAGGGTGTCCTTGGTATCCCCTGCCTCCCAAGAGAAGTGGAGATGGCCCTGCATGGTTTCAGGCCTTTAAGAATCCTTGTTCTTACTGTCTTCCATCTACCCATGGTCACTTTCATGGAGGCGGGGGGGTATGTGTGGAGGAGGACATGCAAGGTGGGGGTGGAGGAGAATTTATGAAATGGTATTAATTTATTAATAATATCAAGAAAAGCCTGGGTTAAAAGATGAAGTGACTATTTCTCTCAACAAGAAAGGTGCACGAACCACAGTAACTTGTGATAATGCTGTATGGACTCCTTCAGTCAGACAAATGAAAGTCCACTGAGTGCCTGACACGTGTTTGGCACACTGCTGAGCCTTGGCCACTGTGTTACCTCTTGGTAGAACTTTAATAGAAAGTTCTCGGGGCACCTGGGTGGCTCAGTCGGTTAAGCGTCTGCCTTCAGCTCAGGTCATGATCCTGGGGTCCTGGGATTGAGCCCCACGTCAGGCTTCCTGCTCCACGGGGAGTCTGCATCTCCCTCTCCCTCTGCCCCTCTTTCCGCCTGTGCTCTCTTTCGCTCTTGCTTTCTCTCAAATAAATAAATCTTAAAAAAAAAAAGTTCTGCACACTTAAATCAAATACACCTAGAAATATTAGGATCATTTTTCTCTTTTCTGACAATACTAAGTGCTATAAATAATAACCATAGGTTTAAACCAAAAAAGCACACTTCACATGCCTCAGTCTTCCCCGGAAAAAACAGACACACGTACCATGCAAACATAATTCCTATCAGCTGTATCCCTCAAGTTATGAAGGGCAATGACTTATTACCAAAATATCCATTATAATAGTTCAAGGCATGAGACAAGTAATAAATTTTGTCTTGGTGTTATGCGAGTTTGCACTTAACAGAATTTAGCTATCCACACGTGAATAAATTTTTTTAAAAAGACTACTGAACTGAAAAAGGAAATACACCATCAGCGCTAAAGGTGTCTATTAAAAATCACAGAGGAGGGCACCTGGGTGGCTCAGTTGTTAAGCGTCTGCCTTAGGCTCAGGTCACGATCCCAGGGTCCTGGGATCGAGCCCTGCACTGGACTCCCTGCTCTGTGGGAAGCCTGCTTCTCCCTCTCCCACTCCCCCTGCTTGCGTTCCCTCTCTTGCTATCTTTCTCTCTATCAAATAAATAAATAAAATCTTAAAAAAAAAAAAAAAAGTCACAGAAGAAGTCCGGAGATGAGATTGGAAAAAAGTCTACTTCCCCTCAAGGGGAAGCTCAAAAATCTGAGAGCTCCCAGAAGTCACCTATAAAATGAAAGAATATGGCCACAGAGGCAATTTTCTAAAGAAATACATGTAAATGTGAGTTGTTTTAAATTAATGACTCAGAATGACTAAAATTCTGAGGGTGGAATCTTAGAAATTCCATTTCAGGTTTCAGTCAGAAAAGAGAAAAAAACACACAAACAAGGAAGACTTCAGATTTACGTATCAAAATGAGCCACTTCCCCAATGTATATCATTTTGGGGAATGTGTGTTGGGATTGTTTGGGGAATGTGTGTTGGGATTGTTTGGGGAATGTGTGTTG